>NC_050533.1:14953101-14986113 GCF_002922805.2 Oryzias melastigma
CCAAGCGCATCACATCAGGTGGCTAAAAGTTTGTGCCGTCCAGGGAGGACCGGTGGCCACCCCGCTCCCAGGGCGGCATGGCTCCGAGAGACGTGGGGACCCCCGCCTGTGAGTCTTGTTCAACCTCCTGCGCGTCTTCTATGTGCCTCTGTGTGTCTGCACATCTCTGTGTCCGTCCCTCTTGCTGCTGCACCTGGTGCTCTTCTTAAAGTCACCAGGTGTGGCTGGAGTGCACCTGTTCTTCATCTTCCAATTAGGTCCATGGTGCATTCAAAACAGTCAGTGCACACAAACAGGGCCCAGCAAAAAATAGAATAAAAACATAATAAAAACACATCCTGTTACATAATTGTGACTTTAAGTTCAATAATTGTGAAGATTTTTTTTTTTATAAATAGGCACATTTTTGTTGAAGCTTTTATAAATCATGGTTTCCTTAATGCAAACAAGTCTTCAAAGTTTATTTCCCACCACTTTAAATGTATTTTCTTTAAACTATCACATTCGGATGGTACGTTTTTTTTTTTTTAATTAAACCTATTTTTTTTAAAGAAAGCTAACATTTGCTGTTTTATGTACACAACCATCTTCTGGTCTGATTTTGTTGCTGCATTTAACAAGTATTTAGACCTCTCAAGGACTTCTTTTTTTTAAATGGAGACTACTGGTCCAACTTGTGCATTTTTATGGTGTTATTGGAAGGAGAATTATGGTGCTACAGTTGGCAACTTCCTAACTACTCACCGCAGAGAGTAGCAGGTTAGCCCACACATGAAATTCTGCATTCATGCTCCCAGCTGCAGATGGAGGGCGGAGAATAACTTTATGCTTCACTAAAATACTTCATACTGCAATTTACATATCATTTAAGTGAAAAAAAGAGACTTTTATTGAAAGTTACTAAAATACTTGTGTCAGGATGAAGGGATCGAATAACTAATGTCACAAAATGATTGCAATGTCCCTGCCTCAACAGTGATGAATTGCAGTGAGAATTTAGGGAGAACCTAAAAGATTAGAATTACTTACTAAAACTCTGATGCTGATTTTCCTGCAGCCTCATTTCCCTCTTGAGATTGTTCATGGGAAGGGCAATCCCTACTTTAACTCTAAATGTAACTAGTCCTGCAGGCCTGTCTTGTTCTTATTACGCCAGGTCCATCAGTCAAACTTCCTTTTGCGTTAGCCGGTGTTGCATTACATGGAAATGTTTGAATTAAATTAAGTTTTACAAAAATCACCAGAAACGCATCGTCAGTTATCTGTAATGGTAGTCTTCACAAGAGTGATAGTTTACAGTAGTTTAATTGTTGAAGTAGAAAGCCCTTTTTTCTGCTGTTTTCATAACATTTTGTGTTTTGTTCTTTTCCTTTGATGGCTTTTGGCCAGCGCTTGTCATCTTTAGTTCACCTGCATTTGATCTCCTGACAGGGACGGTTCAAAGAAAGGTTCCTCAGAAACCCCCTCTGGTTCTTCTCTGACATCGCGTACAACGATTCAGAACAAAGGGGTGCTCACACTCATTATCCCTGCTGTGATAGAGATGATATTTGCGATAAGTGAACCAGCAGCTGCAAATCCTTTCCTGTGTAGCCTCACGTGCGACTCCAAACTTACATTGTGAAATCATTGAGGCCTCAAGGACATGGAATAGCTTCTACATCTCACATGCGCTCACGCACCCTTATCTGTTTGCCTGATGAAGGCGTCGAAACTCTCAGCAGCACATCAGCGGGTGACCTCATAACTCCCTACTCCAAAACGTGATACATCACTCAATAATTTATGAAATCATGCAGAAACATAAGGACGGTTGAAGTCATTCATGCCCTTTCCTGTGCTGTCATATGAAATCTTGTTGGTTAAAAAAAACAACTCTTCCTTATTTTAAGCAGATTATGCCTCTGTGTCTGTGATACTGAGGTATATGTATAAAGTTAAATCTTAAAAGTCTGACTTGGTCCAACACAAGATGACTGGAGAAGGGAAAAAGTCTTCTTCTGTTAGATTCTTCCTCTGGTGGTACGTTGATGCAGAAGAAGGACTAAGAACTGTAATCTGTCGAGGAGTCAGAAGATCACAGGTGTGTCAAAGTGTCTTTGGGCAAGGCACTGAACTCCACGATGCTCCTGCTGGTTGCAGGTTGGCACCGGTGTAAGGCAGCAGAGTGCCATCAGTGTGTAAATGTGTTTCAGGTGGTGAACGGGACTGTGACTACAATGTGTTCACACCAAACTCAATTTACACGGCGTTGTCATTGCTATATGGAAGCATTGACTGTATTTCTGTACATCTCATATACAGTCAATGCATGGAAGACAGGAGGATCTTGAGAGGTCAGGTTTATGTATTTTGAAGAGCTACAAAAGCATCAGTAATCACGTCTCCATGCCTAGGTTCATGGAAACAGGGATTCTTCCACTACAGTGAGTTTCACCATCTACTGTTGGAGCTGCGTCTGAATGACGATCACTTTCAGCTGTACTTCCTTCTTGCTGTGACCCAGTTTGACAACTGGAGGAGAACAATTAGTTTTGGACTCCACCCGCTAATTATGTCATCAATACATCATGGGCCAAAGCTGAGTCTCTGATTGGTTGACGCAACATGTCTTCTCTACCAAAGTTCAGATACTGAACTCTGAAATAATTGTGCCGCAACAACAAAAGACAAATATTAATGTCTCCTTCATGATCATTCTTACAACGGTTGGTACTTTCGTATTATGAAAAGGACACTACCCGCACATCACTACCATATCTGAATCCTTCACTGGTCACAGTTAAGCATTTTTGCGATTTACCAGTCAAGAAGTTTAACCGGTTGAGCTCCCAGTGCGCGATCAACGAACGCACGTTTTGTTCGTGGAGCCTGAGACCAGACTAAGAAATGTGAATTTGCATTGACTTTACATTGAAAGTGCCTGCTTGAATTCACGAGTTGATGCAGGCGGTGTGAATGGACCTTGACGCGCAAATTGCGTTTGGTGTGAACACACCTTAAAGTGTTTAAAGGCTCAAGGAAGATATAAAAGCATGGTGCCATTTAAAAGAACAGAGAGGAGAAGCTCAAATGTTTGCTTTATTCTACCTCCATGTCTTTTCTAATCAGGAAGCTACTCTGATGTTATCCCTTTATATCGTAAAGAAGGCTTCCTTTCTAGAATGAAAGAAAAAGTACCAGAATGGCCGAGGCTCTTCAGATGAGTCGAGAACTGAGAAAAATTAAGCTTAGAAAATTTGTAATGAAATAAAAAGTTTTGATCCTTTTATGAATAACTTTTGCGCAAAATGTCAAAAAGTTGCAGATCAATCTAAAATATTTTTGCCCAAAAATCCAGACATATAAACTTAAAGCCAACTGCACTGCTATCATGATTATTGACTTTTATCTTCTCCATGTGTGACTTAAATGTAAAAGACAAAGAGTTTTAAAAAACAAATAAAAAAGCTCAAAAAGAGGGAAGGTTCCTTAAAGTATCAGTCATTCCCAGTGCAACCTCGACTCCTCTCCCCCAGCAGTTTCACAACTGCTTTCACTTGGAAGACTCCAGTAACCAAACCGACTTGGACTTCGACCACAGCAGACAATAACCTTAAATCACCCGCAGGGTGGTTGAGGACACATGTGACTTTTAACTACTCATAAGAGTGAGTGACCAGACAGTTTGTAGGCCTGAAACACCCCATCATTCAGAGCAGACGCTTCGGATGAGCCAAAAATAGACATCTTTAAACCATTAAACCTAGGCTTTTTGGACCACAACAACCTTGATGACTGAGAATGCAAAACATCCCCTTTTTTCTTTGCCAGAATATTCACATCAAGACTCTTTTTACTATATTAATATATCACACCAGCTGCAAGTAGTAGCAGTTTTCTGCAAAATGCACGAACATAGGTCAAGAAAAACAAAAGTAAATCTACTGTTTCTTTTATTTACTTCCTTGTGGTGTTGCTTTGTGTATAAACTTTAATTCAGCGTTGCTGTTTCTGCCATTTACAGAGAATTTAGTGGAAGAAAAATCCCCCGGAGTTCTCTTTGTCTGATTTTTTGACAGCTTGCCTGTAATAGCATCAGTTTTGGCTACTGTAAAAATTATGAGTCCAGAGAGTTTTTCTGTTATAACATCACCTTAATTTTAGATTTATAGTGATTTGATTACTAATACTCAAATGATTAGATTTTTAAAATGTTTATTTGGCTTCTATTGGCTCAATTGACATGAAATTTCAGAATTTAATATCAGGGTTGCAAAATATATTTAATAATTTACAATTTTTCTTTGTCGTTCTGTCGTTAAGAATCAAAATTTAAAAATCTTTTAGCAACTATATACACTTTTTATATCCTGGTTTTAAAAAAAAACACTAAGAAAACAACAACTGTTTCTCATCTATAATATGTTTGGCTTTTGTGACATGTTTTTAATGAAATTAAGTCTCCATCCAGCACATCAGTTTTCATGCACAGTTCATGTGCTCTAATGAATCTCTCATGTTGGCACGCAGCAATCTTACATTTTCCAGTCTCTAATTCTATGATAGAAGAGAGACAAACAAAGGGAAAATGTGTCCCATCTTATTTCAAAGCTGCAGTTTTTTTAGACATCTGTGAAGCACGTCTGTTCAACTGAATCAGGCCACTGCCAGAAATAAAAGAGGACAGTCCTGGTTGCAAATCTGAGACTTAAAAAAAACACTTAAAGTGTCACAACTACTTGAAGTAGATTTATTTTTTGGGAATATCAATAATTTTATAAAATTCAATCTAAAGAGGTATATAAATGTTAACTCACTCTCGTTAGCAGGATATAAACGAGAAAAATGTCTGTTTTCGTTTATTTATGATGTCTCGGAAAAAGGCCAAATTCCGCCACACACACCTAAAAACACTAATGTTTGGAATACTGGATGGTTGATTACAATGTATATGTCTGTGAGAAACACAGCCACATATTTACTACGAATATCTTTCAGAGCTTGGTTTCTGATGAGGAGCTGCAGGGTTTTTCAGAGGGTGGTCTTTGACAAGTGATCGATGTATGAGCTTCAGCTCAGAGGAATATAGAAGACACAGGAATGTGATTTTTTTTTTTTTTTTTTTTTGCCCGGAGTTACTCAGTAGGGTGTGAGGACAAGGTGAAAACAATCAAGTGAGTGTGATATTTACTCAGCAGGGAGTCTCTCTGCGGTGAAAAATGTACCTATTTTTTTTCCATGTTTGGATGACAGCATTACCTGATGGGACTCTTAACTTAAGCATTTACAGCTTCCATTGACCACAAATAATACTGAATTCACACCCGTTATTACTCCCTTAATGCTTGGATTGATATTAAACATATTAACTAGGTCAGAACATCCTTATTCCGAGGCCAGGGACATAGTGTGAGCCTGTTATGACAGCTGCAGAACAAGAGCACATGTGCTGACAGGATGATTTCAATGATGACTAAACTCAGCGACTCAACATTTCACTCTTCTGAGCACATTTTTGGCATGATTTTCATGTCACTGAAGGTAATAGGTTGCTTTTATTGGTTCAAATTGAATGCTGCGTTTACAGCTGTCCACCTAGAACATCAGGCGGCTTGTACGGCCAAGCCGCGAAAATCAAATAGGTACATCATCCCCAACACTGCCCCCATGTGTTTTTTTGGTTTTCTTAAGGGCTTAACCAACATTTTACTTGTGACCTACATAGTTTAAAGAGGCTGGCTTTCATCCTTGAACTCACATGCAGTCTCTAGCGTATTGCATGTGAGGAGTCTGGCTTATCTGTAGAAAAACAATTCCAACATCCAACTGGAAGTACTTTTTTCCCCAGACAGCTTCCAACTAGAAGCTCTGAGGCAACATCAACAGTGTGGTTTATTATGATGAAGTGCCAATCTTGTGTCAGCTCGTGCATTAATGAAGCCCATTTCTCTAGGTTTTTCAAAAACAGGGTTTTGAGATCGGTAAATATTTTGCAAAAACATTTAGATAGGATGCTGGAAAGTTGGCAGGATGTTGGGATTGAAGGATTTTTTGTTGTTGTTACTACCTAAGATGTGGCAGACAGTACAGGTTTGAACTTTGAGAGTTTCTATCCGTCTTAAGGAGGCATCCCTTCATTTGTGGATATTCCGAAAACTCCAGAACTATTATGTCTGCTCTTTTACCAATTTGTCTGTCTGTATCTTGAAGCCCCACAGGATCTTAACTCGGTCATCCTCATCTACCTTTCCCATCTTGATTTTGGGACTTCCAGCACGTACTACATTCTACATGTTGGCCATTTGGTTATGGCACTCCATGTATGGCGAGCATCTTACACCTGTTCTGGAATATCTCAGGGTTGTCTCCACAGGAGCCAGTTGAGGTGGGGTGGGCATCTGGTCTGGATGCCTCCTGGATGCCTCCCTGGGGAGGTGGGGAGGTGTTGTGGGCATGTCCAAATGAGTGGAGGCCCCTGGAAAGACCCAGGACATGTTGGAGAGAACATGTCTCTCAGCTGGCCTTTTTTTTTTTTTTTACATAGTAAAGACGTTTTTACATTTTCTCAAGTTATTTGCTTTAACTGTAAAGTAATTTATCTATTTGGATTGTACAGGGACTCCAGTCAAAAAACTTGCATATTTATTTGATAGGTAATGGGCTTGCTTTGGGCCTGTGCCAGAGCATTGGATGGATGGACAACCGACTTGAGGTCCCTAATCCAAATTACAAATGGGATTCCGCAAGGCTATATTCTTGAACCCCTCCATTTTTTATTTACATATTACTTTAACATTTTATATTTTTTTTTTCTGGTAGATGTTTTTAAATTTTCACAAGTTATTTGATTTCATTATAAAGTAATTTATCTCTTTGGATTGTACAGGGACTCCAGTCAAAAAACTTACATATTTCTTTGATAGGTAGTGTGCTTGCCTTGGGCTTGTGCGCTCTCATTCCTTTCTTCCCTGAGTGAAAGAAGTGAATCCTTTTTAATTTAATTCCACCTAAATTATATTAATTATACTACGGATACAAAACTTGATCTTCTGTTGAGTTATTTAATTGTTTCAATGCCACAATGCCTTTTCTAGATGTTTTGTTAAGCAATTACAGTGGCCCGATTTGATGCAGTTATGTTTGAATTGGACTGATGCTTCCTTCATTGAATGAACGTGCACATTGTGTTTGACATTACACATAATTATGGACTATGATTGTGTGTCTACATATGACACACACTAAAACATGTGTTTGTGTTTTCCTGCAGAATGCATCCCCCAGCCTTACTGAAGAGCAGCTCCTTATGCTGCTGAACGAATGTGAGCTGACGGAAAACCGGACCAAGTGCCACGAAATTAGTGGCTAATGACACCAGTAGACCTTGACAAAGATTTTATTTCCTCCCGTCTTAAACGTTTCATTTATGTCATTTGACTGTGATTACAACTTTTTCCTTTTTTAGATCCACCCAAAAGTTAATAGTATAAATCAGATAGTGCCCTGTATACCTTTAAACAAAATGTCATTTTCTAAGCTTTTTGTTTTTTTTGCTGCTATGAACAATAGTATTAGAGTGGTGAATTTCTGAATGCCAGCACCTCCTTTACATTTAGGCTTTCTTCTTTGAGTCATAGTATTTCTGTGTGGTCAGAGATTCCATGTAACATAAAGATGCTTCTTCTATCTCTAGGCATTCCAGTCGTTCTTGCTTCATAGGTGATCTACTAAAAAGCGGAGATTGATACGACTTTGTGAAACCTGGCCCATGTAATCCATTTTCATTTAACAGAGTGGTTCACTTTAATTAAAGACAACAATCTTTGGATGTTCTTGTTTGAGGGATTTTTTTTTCTGTATAAGCTGTTGGTACCATTCCAAAGGGCTCCTGGCTGTATATCCAGCACCTGGATGACTCCCGCCCCAAGGCTTTCCCTTTCTGCTCTCTTGGCACCGGACCTGGACGCCTGTGCTCGCCTCGCTCCCCACCTCCACCACACACCGTGACCCCTGCTAAATTACAGGAATTACCTCACATTCCTCAAAAACTCAGAACGCCCAGATAAACAAGTCCCACCATTAGTCCTGCTACCAGAGCCGCACTATCTGCACGGAAATCTAAACAGAGATGCTGGAATGGTCTGAAAGGCCAAACAGTCATTTTTTATACTGACTGCAAAGCGTTCGTAATGATCTGGTCGCACGTGTTTCATTATTTGTCTGGTTTACAAATAAAAGGTGTGTAATCACCACAATGGAGAACGGAAGATGCAGTTTAGGGGAATGGAAACCCTGTGAGCTCATCCTGGTAAGAATGCGGTCACTCCTAACGTAAAGACACCTGCAGCACTCTGAGGCTGCTTGAGCTTCATATAACAGCCCTCTGACCCTATGAAAGGATCAGAGAGGGCGAGGAAGCTGTTGGAAACATCCATGTGTGTTTCACAGCCACAAGGTTTTACAACTTTTAAGAGATTCACCTGGGTTCACATCCATAAAGGTTGAAAAAGTATCACTTAACATCACAGTTTTTACTCACTTGAACAGTTATGATGATAGAGATACACATTTTTCTAAGTAAGAACATATTCTAGTCATTTTATACAGTATTAATTGTATTTTCGAATTACAAAAAAACTCAAGAAATGTTACTATTTAGCTGTTCGTTTGCACCAAATGACACCAAAAGGCTAATTTCTTCCATTTTTTAAAAGAATTTATTCTTTCCTTGAATGTACAAAACAACAGGCAGGAGTATAAACAGCACTTTGGGTAGAAACTAATGTACAAATGTTTATAGAAAAGAATATTAAAAAAGGCACATACAAAAACAGAAAAGAAACCAAAGACATCCTGGTGTCAGTGTGCAAAAAAAAAGGTTTATACAAATAGAAACGTGTCCAAAAGAGGCTGCGTTTCTATATAAATTATTTAAATAGAATACATCTAAACAAAAGACAAAAAAAATATAAAAATAATTTACGAAGCACATACACATCATAGAACACAATTATTTCGTTTATCCTTTTCTGTTCAGCTTCTCTGTCAAAACCAAGAAAATCTTATATACATCATAGAAATGGTATTAATGCTAAAGACAACCAATGTATACTGTGTTTACTAAGACTAGTCATTCTGGTACATTGCTGGTCTCAGTACAAAAATAATTCATGAGGTAATATTTGTACAAAAAGGGTTTGCTTTTTTGTTTTTCACCCATTTGTCAGAGATGAACACCAGTCAAACACACTGTGCAGATGCAAAACACTTTTACATGATACTGTCCAGAATATAAGGGATTCTGTGCTTTTAAAAAATTATGCTGTAGTAGCTTTCCGATAATGTTAAGCAAGTATTTAGCAACAAGTAAATATACAAAATCATATTTGATATAAAATCTTGGGAAACAGACTGGCCCTCACTGTTTATGTCCCTTAATTTATTTAGTGAAGGTTAAAGACTTTAATGCATCTGTATGTACAGAAACTGACCAAAGCAGCATCTTGTGCTTTGAGGCCCTGTGCTGTCCTGAAGTTTTCCCGCTTTCTCGCCTAAGCTCCTTCCTGAGAAGATTCATGTCCTGGGCCAGCTCTGCTTCCGACACCACGTCTGTGATGACTAATTGGAGAGAATTTTCAATTTCTTTTTGACTTGGTTGTCTTTTTTTCAAACTTGGATGGCACACGTGTGCAAACACACACCACTCACTTTCTTTCACTCTAACATCCTCATCTCTTCCTTCTCTAGAAAATCTAAAATTTCTTCATAAAAAAACATATAAAACACAAATATTTATATTTCAGTCCACAGCAGATGAAAGGTAATGCTAAAAATAAAGCATAAAAAGTACAAAAAATCTCTTTCATTTTCTTCCTCGTCAATAGAGGAATAACAGTTCAGGTGTGCAAAGCACAAAAAGAAGTCCTCCTTCCGCAGAGACTAAGGAAGTCCATTTCTTCTGAGCGGTGCTCAACATTTAAGTCATCAAACTTTCATTTGGCTTTAACTTCTGAGGTCACTTTACCTCATGACCTGCTCCACACACCTCCTTTAATGTGCATTTTCTCCTAGGAAAAAGGTTGAAATCAGTCCATGTTTTGTGTCCTGTTTGAACTGGAACATTCTTCCTTGCGGCTTATGTATCTGAAAGAGCAAACACAGGGAAAACATGATCAATAATGAAGGTTGGTGTGATGACGAATCGTATTTGAAGAGCCTTCGCTTACCTCTACATTCATATTTGAGGTCTGAGAAGTACACCATTTCTTGAGAGAAGACATACAAGCCTAGCCGCCCGCCGGCATATGTCTTGTCATAGATGTTTCCAGAATCAGCCATGATTCTTTTGCCTTCGTACATGATCACTCTAAAAAGAAACCACATTTCAGTTTGGTGTCATTCTTTAATTAATTGTGCTCATTTCCAGTTAAATCAGATCCAGACTCACCTGATAAGCCCGGTCTTTGGTCTGTGGGTCAGATGCCATCTGTAGGCAGTGAAGTCCTTCCAGCCAATGTTCTTGGGGTCGTGCCACAAAGTGCGCACCTAAAAAGAATAAATAGTCAAATATATCATCTATGGTGTGTTAAATATAACATTTTAACCCTTGGGGGTTGGTCATCTGTGCTCACCTGTCCGGGGGTGTCTCCGGTATGCCACAGGGCGTTCCTCAGGTGCTCACCAGGCCCTGTGGTGGAGTTGACTACTTTGATTGAAAGGCCGGAATATCCCTGCGCTCTTGTGGGAGTGTTAGACCAGTACGTTTGGGTGATTTGCTTCCACATAACGGTGTAGAAGCGGGAACTGGACTGATAGCCAAACACAAATCCTGCATAGTCGTCATCTCTGTCTGTGTTGATGAAGAAGGTCCCACCGAAATCCACAGCACTGAACTCATCGTAACCTGAGGTTAAAATGTGAGTTTAGAGTCAACACTGAAATGGATTTGCCAAATGAGCTTTCCTCTGGGCAGTACATACCAACAGCGATGCCTGGGTCGCAGTTGACGGTCTGTACCAGCTCTTTGCCCTGGTGCCTCACCACCCAGTTAGGGTCAATCTGAGAGGTGCCTTTGGGATCAAGAGGAACCATCTGGAACCTACGGAAGTCAGTTTCACTGATGGCAAAGTTCTCGGGGCACACATCGTGGATGTCGAGAACATTGTCTTGGTCAAAATCATCTTTGCACACATCGCCACGGCCATCATCTATAAGAGAAATGTACACATAGAATCAAAAAAATGAACACCGAAAACCATGCTGTGCAGGAATGACCCATTGAAGGGGAGCCATTCATTGGTGCTGTCAACACTCACTATCAGAGTCCAGTTGATCAGGGTTAAAGGCCAGCCTGCAGTTGTCTTTGTCATCTGGGATGCCATCATTGTCGTCGTCATGGTCGCAGGCATCACCTTTACCATCCTTGTCGTGGTCGGCCTGGTTGGCGTTGGGGATGTACGGGCAGTTGTCCATGTTGTTCTGGTGACCGTCTTCGTCAATGTCCTGGTTGTTGTCACATTTGTCTCCCACTCGATCTGAGTCAGAGTCAACCTGTGGAAGCCCAGAATTCCTTTAGGATGAGGCTATTTTTTTCTCTCCCCACCTGCTCCAACGTAAGGCATGCTAAAGGTAAATGCAGGCCCTTGTTTTCAGGTATGCAAGCAATGGCCCTACAGTCAAACGTCCAGTGTCCTTTCACCTCATTACTCAAGTTCAACTCTTATTTTAGAGGTGAAGGAGAAGAGAGGCATTATACTCCTCCCTCTTCACATTCCGATCTTTCATTAAAACAGATGCAGTTTGTGAAAGAGGAACGTGGCTGTCAATCATGATAGCTGCATAGTAAAAGTTAGTGAAAAAAATGGGATTACCTGATCTGGATTGTGCTCCAGGGGGCAGTTATCGCAGTGATCTCCCACCCCATCCCTGTCAGTGTCTCTCTGGTCCACGTTGTACACATACGGGCAATTGTCATTCTCATTCAGAATGCCTGGAAAAAAAGGATTTTCTTAGCCTCTGTAGTTTTTTACTGTTAAAAGCAAAAGTGAATTTGAATTGGAGATCACCTACCATCACCATCGATGTCAATAGCACAGGCGTCGCCCTCTCCATTGTTGTCAGTGTCTGTTTGGTCGGTGTTGGCTTCAAACACACAGTTGTCACATCGATCCCCAACATCGTCACGGTCTGCATCATACTGGGCTGGGTTGTAAACTCTTGGGCAGTTGTCCTAATTTTATGAAGAAATGCATATTTATTTTTAAAATAGAAAGCTACTGTATTTATAGCAACAAATTGTGTTTTCTCCATCATGTATTTTTTTTTGTTCTGGACTGAAAACAATACAAAGCTGCTGCTTTTTACCACAGCATCATTTTTCAATACTTTCCAACCCCACACTAAGAATTCAGGCAACAAGCCATCTTGCCCACAACCCTGTTATTTATATGAACATGATGCTACATTATTCTTTTGCTACTAACTTTCCATTTAGACACAAACTCCAGTATGTTGCATTCCAGCAGCTTAAAAGATACATATTAGTGTGTGTGGGCTATAAGAAAGCTAAATCAGAAGCTAAAAAAGACTTCATGAAAACTCACTCTGTCATCAGGGATCCCATCATTGTCATCATCGCTGTCACATTCATCACCCAGGCCATCTTTGTCGTGATCTTCCTGGCCAGAGTTAGGAAGGTTGGGGCAGTTATCCTGAAGAGATAGAAATAGAAAGTGTAAGGTGACATTAACCCCAATGACAGAGAATGACTGTAATGAAAGTTTCTGTCTATGTGGGGTCCAGCTACCTTTTTACAATGATATGTGGCGTTCGCCACGCATGGTAGGTCAGTGTTGGGCCACCCATCAAGGTCAGAGTCCTCTCCACATATCCGGCCGTTACCAGCATATCCTGGCTTGCACTCGCAGCGGAACATGGACTCGGAGTACACGCCCAAGTAGATGCAGTTTGCATTTTTGTGACAGTCGTGGCTACCATCTTTGCACGGGTTACGGGGAGTGCAAACCTAAAAAATAACAGATGTATTAAAAAAATATTCACTATTGTCAATTTACATGACTAAAACCACATAATTGATAATCCAAACCTGTTTGTTCGCGGTTGCCTGCTCCACTCCTCTTCCGTAGGGCTGAGGACCAGAGAACCGCGAGGGGCAAGGGTGACAGTTGTATCCTGGCTCAGTGTTCTCACAGCGATGAACGCTATTATGAGTGTGGCAAGCATCTGGGACTTCTTTGCATTCATCAATGTCTTTGCATGTAACCCCATCACCAGTGTAGCCAAGAGGACATTTTCCACACTTGAAGGTACCGTCTGGAGAGCTGGTACACTTTGCTCCAGGGAAGCACGGACTGGAAAGACAACCATCTGCGAACAGAGGGAATCTTAGTTATAGCAAAGGGATTTCAAAAGTGGTCTGGGATGTGTTTATTAATTCATCAAGCTAATACACGCACCAATTGGGCATTCCTGTTTGTTGCAAATTTGAGGCATGGTGGCATCTCCAATACAGTCTTTTCCACCATATTTGGGCGCAGGATCATTGCAGAGGCGTTTTCGGGTTTGGATTCCTCCACCGCAGGTGACAGAGCAGGTGTCCCATGGTGACCAAGGTCCCCAACCCCCATTGACTGAAGATCCAAAGGAATCTCATTAACACAATCAAAACATGCTTTCAGTTTTAGTGCCTTTGATGTCGAACTCACTTGGACAGGGTGACTTCTTGCAAGCTTTGGTCTGACGTCCCTCGCCTTGGCAGTCCCTTCCTCCCATCTGGGGTGTGGGGGAGTTGCAGAGGCGGATTTGGGTCATGACTCCCTCGCCACAGGTCACAGAGCATGAAGACCAGGGTGACCAGTGGCTCCAGCCTCCATCCTGTTTGACTGAGTACACAAGAACAGAATGATTACACTGGAATCCGAGTCTGACAGAATCAGCAGCGTTGGGAATATTTGGTAACTTACAGCGCTTGTCACACTCCTGTAGGTAGCAGTCCCGGGTCTGGACAGAGGTGCCCTCACACTTGCTATTGATGCGGTCACAGGAGCGTCCACGCTGTTGGATACCACGCCCACAAGTGGTGGAGCAATGGGTCCAATCAGACCAGGCGGACCAGCCATCTTCTGCGTAATCGCTCGCTGGAAAAGGCAAAGATGGTGTTAAGCTTAAAATATAAAGACAAAATAAACTGATAAAAAAAGAAAAAACATACGTGTTCCACAGCGAGGACAACATTCTCCATCGGGTACGGTGGCATTAGCACACGGAATAAGGGGGCAGGAGATTTTACGGCACACAGTAGCAGAGTTCTGGACAAAAAAAGATCACTTTAAGTATCATATAAAGGAAACTTGTGATGTGTGATATTAGTGATCAGTATTATGATGACAATATAATTGCAAAACATGAACAATTAGTTAAACAAAAAACAACTAATATGTTGTTTTCATTTTACTTTAACAGTTTAATATAAATAAAAGTCATCATAACATAAATTAAGCTAACCATTTGTCGCCAGTCCCAGATACACATTGACGATACATTTTCGGTTTATGGTCTAGGTCTAATTTCAGTGAGTAAAAAAGGTTGTAAATTTTATCTTCAATAAACAAAAAATGTTTAAATTCTTATCTGAAAAACACAGTCTTTTAAGCAATTACTTGTCAGAAAAAGCACAATAATCCTCACTAATACTCAACTTAACCCTCACAAAACTTTCAGAGAAAAACAAGCCTCTTTGTTCACAGCTTCAAATTAGTGAATAGCAGTTACGCAAAATTAAAGGCTATTATGTGTTTATGGTGATAGACAAAGGGGTTACTGGCTTGGAGCCTTAACACTTACCTGACAGGTACACTCTGTGCAGTCGTCCACTGTCCACTCGTCTTTGTCGTTGTGCACGATGCCGTTATGGAGGCAGACTCCTCTGTGGATGTTAATTTGATTTTTCAGGAGCTGGCTTTCTGTGGACTGGAGAAAACAGAGCATGAAAGTCAAAAGGCTTCAGATCCTGACGGAGGACGGAAAATGTCCTCTTTGCCAAAGTTCCAATACAAATGAACCATCGTGATTAAGACATAGCTGGAATCTAGCGAAGCAGTGCAAATGTGACCAGTGGCCAGACACATTTCTGTATTCACATGGGTCTCATTAGGAACTTGGCTGGGGACAGCCATTACAGGGACAAGTGGCTATGCACTGGGAGTGTGTTAAATGGAAGCAGGAGGAAAGTTGGATCAGAGAAGAAAAGAGGTCGTGAACGATGACAAATGGCTAACCGCGACGGCTCTTTGAGCTTACCACTTTTTCGAGCTCGTTCGACAGCTGTTTGACAATTACGTTGAGTCCCCTGAGCTCCTTAAACATGCTGGCGATGTCCTCGCAAGAGAACCCGCAGACACTCTGCAAGTCTGGATGGGAAGAGAGCATCAAATTAGCCCAGTCCTATTGAACTGATTGATCATTGAGGAGGGGGGATCTCACCTTTGGATTTGTGACCTGTGTAGTCGGTCCTGATGGCAGGGCTGGAGTTATTGACTGGGTTGTCCAGGGTCATGACATCGGTTAGAGTTGCTGTATGGTGAGACAGAAACATTGATGAATTTTGCACTATTTGGAGCTGATTTGTTCAGTTTTTGTCGGACTTACCTCCACTTTGGCATCCTTTATTTCTCAGAATTGCATCAAGAGTGGTACCAAACACAAAGTGCACATTCTGGAGTACCCCCTTTAAAATACATACATACATTTGACTTTAGATTTATATTTATTTGAAATATTAATTTATTTATAATGCAGATTTCTCACCATGAATTTATCTCTTGCTGATCCCTTTCCAATCCTTAGTCGAGCTATGTCAGCCACCTCCCGGGACAGCACGGTCTGGATTGGGGCGTCCATCTCAGACACGTTGATCTCCTCGCAGCCCACATACAGCTGCGCCCGGTCCTCCTGCACGAACAGGGTGATGTTCTTCCAGTGCCCCGTGGCCAGGTCCGCCTCCTCGATGGACACCACTTGCTGCTGGTTCTCGGTGGAGTACACCACATCCAGGGTGTTGGCCTTCCCGTTGGAGATGATCTCGAAAACGGGTCCGGACCCGTCGGTCTTCTCCACGCTGAGCAGCGTGCCCCGGGACCGCTTGTACTGCTTCAGGTTGAGCAGCAGGAGGAAGCCTCTCTCAGCCTGGATGGAGTCGAGGAGGTCCCTGAAGGAGGCGTCGGGGACTTGGGGGATCAGGTCCGCGTTCAGGATCTTGTACGCGGGGCTGTAAGGATCCGCTCCTTTGACCAGACTCACTCCATGCTGTCTTTTATTAACCCGAGCCAGCTCAAATAAGTCATAGACGCTGTTATCATCCCGACTTTCTGTCACCAGAAAACAATAAAAGTTTGTCAAAATAGAAGAAAGACCATTCAAAGATTTTTTTTTGTAAAACCATCACATTTCAAAATAAAAGCACTTTTTTTCTCACCTGCCAGCCTCGCTCCATCACTGCTCCACAGCATGAAGAACAGAAAGATGCCACACAGCATCATCTCCAAATATTAAGTTATTTCCTATTGTAACAACAGATAAAAACATGAACAAATATCCAAATCGGTGATTTTATGATTCAATTAAAACGCGTACAAACCTTTATAAGAAATCGGATTAATACAAAAATATATAATACAAAAATACAGAGAAAATGCTCCTTTTTCTGGTCCTTAAAAATCCTCCAGAAGTCCACTTCGTTTAACTTATATCTAATTTATTTATTCCTCCCTTTTTCTGCGATGCTTTCACTAATTCAACTGACTTTTGAGGCTGTCTTAAGTGCTATTTAAACACTTTAGGACATTCCTGAGCTCTAGTTCAGACCAATGGCGCGGCTGCAAGATAAAAAGAGGGCTGGGCCTGTTTCCTTACCTCACAGCAAGTCAGAGGAATATCAGACGCACAGAGGAGAAGGGGGGAAGCGCATTCCAGGGCTGAATTTCCATCATCGGACAAATATTTCATCTGCGCGCACAGGCTAGGACTGGACCGTTTCCGGTCAAATAAAAAAAAGTTTTCAGTCTTCATTTGTTATAATAATGTCTGTTTAATTTAAATGTTTCTCTCTGAAATACATTGCAAAAAAAGGGTTTTAAAACTTTAAAAGAACTGACATTGATGGGTTGATTGTTTTTCAAAAATAATGTTGCAAGTGAAAAAATAACACAAAAAAGTTAATAAATCATGTCTATCAGCATCAATGTTTTTATTCTCTTGACTGAATGTGTTGGTGAATTTTTACTCTTGTTTTTTAAACGCTGCTCAGTTCAGAACAATCTGCTGCCTCACCTTTGCTGTGAATGGCATGGCCACTAGAGGGCGCAGCTGGTGAAGAACAAAGTGTGATGCCAAGGGAGGAGAATGGATGGAGGAGAAAACCTGTTTTTTGAGAATATCTGTTTCCTAAAACAAAAACTGAATGCAAAGTTTTCAGAATCAATATTTTTAAAACAAAAAAATATGTAAACATATGAAAGAATTAGTAAAAATAGTAAAAATAGTGGCACCACTCGTATGGCACTAAAATTATAAGGGGGAACTTTATTTTATAACTTGTGTTTGTGACACTGTACCAATGGCAAAAATCACAGAACATTTCAGTTGAAAATGTTTTTTTTTAAATATATCTGACCTTATTAGTGATTACATAGTAATTTAGAATGTTAATAATGTTAAGTTCTTTCTACATTTTTAGATTTTTAGCCAGTTATGTAAATTTTCCCTCAAACATATACATCACGTGAAAGGCCATTTTATGTGAAAGAAAATAAAAAAGACAACAGAGATTATATTTAACTAAAAGAAGTACAAAATTACTGTCAAATATGGAAAAACGTTACTCATATATTCAATAAAAGTTTGTACATTCACTTTGTTACAGGTTATTGTCACAGGTTGTTGGATTTATAATTTGTATGAATTAAATTAGGGAGTTTTTGAATGAAGTTTGGATAATTTTCTTTTTAACATTTTTATGAAAGACCCATTCCAATGAAAACTGGGTTTTTGGTGTTTTAACATGTTCTCCAAGCATTTTTCTCATGATAGAGGACATGTATAAAAGAATTTAAGATCAAAACTGTGTGTCTGAGTATTTCTTCAGGAACAGACACAAAAAAATGAGGTGGAAAAAGCTTGAAGCAGTGACGTAGAAGCTACAATCAGTGAGCCACAAGCTCCATGCTCTGTTCTGTTCTGGTGTATCCACTTGCAGAAAAAATAGATCCATGTGTGCTTCTTTTTTTGGCATCTGGTTTAAAACTGTATGACCGGATAGCTCCAATTTAGGTCATCATTTTTGTTACATATATTGGAGATGATGGGAAAGGAGGGCAGGCTCACTTTGCTCCAATAGTAAAAACTGCTGCTCTGTAGAATTTTTGTCCAACAAATTGACGAAAGTTTTTTTTATTTTAACTAAAAACGGTAGGATCACAATTAAAAGGCTACTGAACACTTTCAAAATAGATCAAAGTTAACCAGAGTGGGTCTTTAAACTTTCACTGGTGCAGCCAGAAACTCAGACA
Organism: Oryzias melastigma; assembly: GCF_002922805.2. Classification (NCBI taxonomy): domain Eukaryota; kingdom Metazoa; phylum Chordata; class Actinopteri; order Beloniformes; family Adrianichthyidae; genus Oryzias; species Oryzias melastigma. Next base: position 14,971,668 of record NC_050533.1, read on the forward strand.
TTTGGATCACGACACAGTTTATTAAAACCTCCTCCTAATTTCATTTAATAAACTCAATTCTATATAAAAAAGAAGGTGTAAGTGTGTGAACATTTCAAATGTTTCTAACAAAGGAGTTTAAGCAGATCAGAGTTGATCAATGCCACCTTAAAAACTGTAAAAAAAGACGCTTTTTTAACTTTGCCCCCAAATTTTTTGGAAATTCTCGGCGTGTTCTTCACTTCCTGATCGCTCCACTTCTGGCCTCCTTTCCTCCTCGTCCCACACAGTGATAGGAGCTATTTTCCACAGAAACTTGCTTTCGTTCATCTTTCAGCAGAGATGCGTTTAGGTTTCTTTTTAGTGAACTCGAAGTGTCAGAATCACACAGGCGTGCAGAGTTAGGGGTGCTGAGGAAAAGTCAGGACAGTGTGTGATTGAGATGAAAGCCTTCTGGAGAAGTCAGGGAACACAGAGGCGCCTGCACTCTGGGATGACTTACACTCAAAAATGTGGGGGATGTGGGTTTAAAAATAGACTGGTCGGGATGAGACGCAGCACACGTATACCTGTTCTTCATTTGTCGTTCGCGGGAACGCTGGACTTTTATGAGTACAGCTGCTCGGTGCTGTTGGATTTACTGCAGGTACTCCTCACCTTAGCGAAACACAGGCCCACAGGAAGTGATGGGGTAATAACACAGTGGCACAGGTCAAGCTGTTACCCGAGTGGAAAATGGCTCGAGGGCTTATGAAAGTGGATCAAGGTGGGATGGTTTCATGGAAAAAGCTTTTGGAGACATCATAGGTAGGTGTGACTGAACATGTCTCAGTGGGCAGGGCCTTGGGCTCGCAGTGTGGGAAGAGACTGCCAGATCTCTTGAAAACCCGCCAGACTCAGTCAGAGCGGAAACTGTCCATAGATAGGGAGTGTTTACATTGAACCTGTTCCACAGAACTTCGTCCAACCCGGGGAGATTGAGAACCGTGTTGGTGGGAGTTCAGTTCTGCTTCATCATAGAAGCTCTTTGCTGAAGGAGATTTTATTTGGGATTCTACAGTCTGGGGGAGGCACACTTCACAGCTACTGGAACTCGAAGAATAAAAACAGTTTAAAACTTTTAAAGAGGAACATCAGTGATGTCACCCTCAAACTGGCTAAAGGCCACGATTAGGGGATGATCTGGAGGGGAACAAGAGGTCACGGCTGCCGCCCTATTGCAGCATCAATAAGAAACAGCCTACAAAAGAACTAGGTTTAGATATTTATTGGACAAAAATAGAGAGGCAGATGATAAGCATGAGAGTGAAAGTAAACAGCCTACTTTGATTTGAAGAGGAAAACAACTCATCCTCCTTATTAAAGTGGCCCCAAAGCTTCACAAACCAACATGCTGGATCTCAGATAAAAAGGAAAGTTTACAGAGCTGCGAATCCCTTGGAGTGACCTATTTGGAATCCGGACTTAGATTTATTGTAACTAATTCACCAGAAATGCCTGGAACATACTCCTTGTTGAGAGGTGTTCATGTTCGATGCCTAACTCAAAAACACTTTGTGTGTAAAGTGATTTAAGCTTCAAATAACAACTTTAGATGACAGATGGTTGATATGTCTGCCAAAAGGCATTAGTGCTGCCTGCAGGGTTTGTGTTTGAATGAAAGTAACTAAAGGGAATGCTTTGGTTTAATGAAACACACATATATATGATATAGATTTGAAAAAAATCTGATAACATTTTAATAACCACATTTTTTTAGATTGAGAAATTTCTGAAGTCAAATCATTTTTTTGGTTCTTTTTTTGTATGTTCTCATAAAAGTGTTACTCATTTGTTTGTTCAATCCAAGCCGAACAAGCCAGCGTTGGTTTTTTCCAGCTTGACAGCAGTTTTTGTTCTCAATTTACGACAACATGGCAACAGCACATGAAACATCTGGTGATGGACAGTTTATTAAACCCCTGTGACGTGGCAAAAATGTGGATATCGTCCTGATAGGTTGAAACTTGGCAGGAGCTGTACTGAAACCAAGTCAACAACTGTCAGTCCCCTCAAACAGAACAGGTTTGGTCGAAGGGTTCCCTGCAGCTATCTTTGATTTTTTTTTATTTCTGAGGAAAAGACCTTTTAAAGGTGTGAATGAAACACTAACATGTATAAACAGCTTTTTATTTGACATGCTGGCCTCATTTGAATGCATCAATCTTTATTTAATCCATAAAAAAAGAAAAACATGCCCAGGAGGGGAAGTTTGTGTAATGTATCCTTAAAGTGTGGGAAGCTGGACAATAGAGGTATTGAAAGTGGAAAGTTTTAACAAGAGGTCTGTGTGGCAACCAGTCAGTCACAGTTTTAGGATGAGTCACTCATAGGGTTGGAGATCCTTCATTTGCCATACCAAGTCAGTCAATGCTCGTCAGGTCATCTTCCACCCTTTATGGTTCTCCATGGTTTTTGTCATACTTTGGTTAATTTATTAAATGTTCAGTGTCTATAGCTAAACCTGGTCTCCTGCATATTGGGTCCTCCACCAACACTTCCTGCTAATAATTGGTAGATGCTGTATGGATATAAAATACTTTTCTACTTTCATAAAGGCTCAACATGCTTTACAGTCACAATTCATCAACAACCAGATGTTTGGCCATTTTTAAAATGCTGTCATTTGTTTAGCAAAACTACAGAAATCTAAATTATTTTAACAAAAAGGGCAGTAAATGAGGTAAGATAATGCATTCTTGGCTACTGAGTAAGCAGAACTGAATTTTTATAACCTTTTAAGTCATGTGACTCAGCAGAAAATGATCTGCACAACCCAAATTCCATATCTGTGAATCATTTTAAGTTTTTAGACATTTTACCATATGCATTAATAAATCAGAGACATACTGTATTTACCAGGCAGCTGCATCATTCATCATTACAAAGTGCCAGTCCACCCGCTAAAGATCACAACTGCAGCGAGCTGACCACCCGTAGAGGAGAAGGATTGATCAGCTGTAAAAAGATGGCAGTTCTGACAAGTGACGTCAGAGTCTGATTATGTTGGACAGACGCTCTGAAAACGTGCGTTTTATTGTTCATGGACAGACACTCAGTCAGCTGTGGAGCTGTCTGCACGCCTGTTGGGAAGCGTTTTAGATTTAGTGACAGATGGCGGTAAATGCCTGCTGCTGTACGCGACTTCGTCTGCCGCTAAATGCACCTTTGACTAATGAGCTGACAGAGCACATGGCAGCAGGCTGGAAGAACAAGGAATGTTGAAGTTCTTTTTTTTGGTTTTTTAAGGAGAGAACAAGAGAGTGCTGAGGCCTCTGAGACACGCTGTGCTACAGGTCCTGCTGAGCAGATAAAGATTTTTTTTGTAGATGTTTTGTTGACTTCTTAAAGAAAATTTGTTGGCACGGTATACATTTTATTCACAGGATTCTAGAAAAAATATTTAATAAGAGTTTTTAAAACGTCGAAGAGGACAGAAGCTGATCAAAAAAGGTTCTCATGTGTTTTTTGAAAATGGCAAAAATGAGGCTTGAGGCAAGACGGGCACAATAACGAAAAAAAATAGGATTAGTAAGATCTTAAGAAAAAGTATCAGAGCAAGAAGGGTTATTCTGAAAAAATAGAATGATGTAATAGCTGTTTATGTCTCTATCGTCTACAGGATTTCTGCAGGTACTCGGAACACGAGGGAGAAGGGGTCACTCAGTCCAGTTCTTATATACAGTCAATGGTTTAAATTGAGAATAAAGTTACTGTAAACTTTTTAACATGGAAGTTTAACGTCTGTCTCTTGTGGTCATCAAAGGAACTATAGTACGGCCTTAAATTCAAGAGGATCTGGCTGCAGACGTCAACATCCACAACCGGAAGTCCCTGATTGGAACCGGAAGTACCCCCAAATTGTTCAGAAAAAAACTTTGTTTCATGGCAACCCTAACAGCTATGTTATTTCCAGTTTTAAGATTTAATAAAAGTTTTCTTTGACAATTCTGAACCCTTTTTAGTTTGTGTTAGGTAAGTTGTAAAGTTTTCTCTTCCAGCTGATGATGTCAGCTATCATGTCTGCAGCCAGGCTCTCTCAAATCCAGGAACTGAAGCTAATTCATATCAGACTTTCGAAAAACATCTATTTAAATTCTACTACAATATTTTTGCACAAAAAAAGGTGCAAAAGTAGAAACTTCATGGTTGTGGAGTTCCCACCATCCCTGCTTCCGGGAAAATCCTTCAAACTGCACCATTGGAGCCCAGAGCTCCAACAATTCCAAAGCAGAAAATGGTTGGAATGTTTTTTTTAAACCTCATTAATGGTATTTGTGCACTGAGCTTTACAGAATAAACTGAAAGTTAACAGCACTATGTCTTCCTACCACACACACACACTTCCACAACAGTTCCTTATGCTTTTCTTGGCTCTCTGCACCCAAATTTTTTTGGAAGTGCGTTCTTTGGCACGTCCATTCTGAAGGATATTAAACTCAGTGAAACAACTGTAGCAATTGCGGCCAGTTGAGTCTGTGCAGTCGTGAACCTCTTTAGACATTGTACAGCCGCTTGTGTTCCACAATCTGCCCTGTGTGCCACTTTGCATCTTTCCCATGATATCATAAGTCTGTAATGATGAGCTGATTAGTCCAAATAACGAAGCCAAGTTTGATGTGAACCTTCAGGGAGCTGTATGTCTCTGTGCTGAAAATTCTGCGACTTCAAATACTTCCATGACTTTACTTGGCGTTTCTGCTCTGAGCTTGCAGAAACTGAACCCATTGACCTTCGACAAGTGGATATGAAAGAAAAAAATTGGCTAAAAGCTTACAGTTATGTCATAAAAGTCACACTCTAAAAGTTAAACTGAAGCTACAACTTTTAAAGGATGTGCAGATGTAACTTTTTTTTTAGTTATTTTGGTCTTTTAACTATGATTATGCATTTTTTAGCTAAAATATTTAAGAAAAAAAACCTCGTTTTCTATCATATCTGCATGGTGGCTAGGGTTGGGCACAGAAATTCGGTCAAACGTCTTTCAATATTTTACAGCAGATCACTGAAGTTTGAGAGGTTTCTGCTCCACATCTGCCAATCAGAAACTCAGCTTTAGGCACATGAAGTTTTCAGTGACCTGATAAGCAGGTAAAATATTAATCGAAATGGAGCGTTTTGTCCTGTGGCAGCGTGGCAGTTCTCTGGTTGCAGTCAGCCTCCCAGACTTTAGCGGAGCTCGCTTAATACGCCTGGAGACAGACAGCCGCAGCGGGGAGCAGAAGCAGCCTGCTCAGGTCTCCTGAACTGTGATGTTTTCCTTATTTTCATTGAGACAATAATAAAAAAAAGTCCCTTAATTTTCCCTCCTCTCGGATTAATGCAGGACAGCCTTCAAACTCAGTCACAGAGACGCAGAAACACAGCAGAAGCGGCTGTCATCCAGACAGTGTCCCCCGAGTGAGATAAAAGCCCCGGTGACCCCATGACCCCTCAGCCGTAGTGTCCAGCTCCTGATCACATGTTCTACAGTCGTCCAGTAGCGATTTCGGCGCACGGTGAAAGAGGGGCAGAGCGGGCAACCGATTTGAGGTTCTGAGGTTGAACGGGAACAGCTAGCATGTCAAAAAACCACGGCACCCAAAATGTCAGTTTTTGACTTAACCATGCGCCAATATGTGACTTGAGAATGAAAAATTTGTTGATTTAGGAAGATGTGGCAAATTAAAATTTATATTACTGAAGTATAGAAATTGCCACCGATTAGGAACTGAAACCAAATAACTGCTTTTCCACTGGAACCAAATAAAACCAAATAAAACCAAATTGGTACCATTGAAAATTTGCCTGAGAATTTTTGGTGAGATCGCTGATGGAAAGCAACCCCGCCCCCTTTCACCTCCTTTTGGTTGCTTGTGACCCACCTAGCCAATTTTCTATGTCACAAATAAGCTTCTTTTCTAACAGCACTTTTTTTGTCTGCTCCTGATTCTCGACAATAAAATATAACATTATAAATAAAATAAATACTCAAAAACGAATTTGCTCAATAAATATCCTTCAGTCATCAAAAAAGATGCCACAAGAACATGTTAAAAACACCAAAACACACTTTTCATCGAAGTGGGTCTTTAAACAGTTTTATAAGTCTGTAATTTCCCCCTTTAGCCAAACGTATGCTGCAATAAACAGCAACCTTGTATAGTATAGTTTTGTCATTATAATAATGTGTTCTATCATTGTGAAACAATGAGCTGTAAACACAAAAATGTTTTTAAAGGACTCCTGAGCTGCTTAATTCTCTGGGAATATTAACTTTATTACCTCTTTATTTGCTGTTGGTCTGTAGCTTATAGCGGTTAGCTGCTTCATATTCAAAATCAATGCTTACTGCTGCTAAATGGTAGCAATGTAATAAAAATGGTAATCTCAAGTTGTTAAAATAAATGTAATGAGCTGAAACATGTAAAAAAAAAAAAACAATAAATACATAACGCGTTTCTTTCCTGTGAGGGAATTAAGTCATGTGCCTGCTATGTTAGCTTGTGTAACATGTATTTTCAGGCTGTGCAAACACAAAAGTTGTGAGGAGAAATCCACAAGAGGGCTTTGTGGACCTCTGGGGATTAAAGGTGTATAAATTGGTCATCTGTTTGTTGGAAAAAGGTTGCATAAGACTTTAGACTTCCAGGAAACGCATCCGAGCTTGAGAACAGCATGGCTGCTCTCTGCTAGCAAGGTAAAATAATCTTCCTCCAGTGAGGAACAGGACATGAATCTCTCACGCTGCTCTCCCTCCTCTTTATTGGACGACTTTTAGTCGAGTCATTTTTTTAACTTATTACGTAATGTGCTAGTTTGCTTTAGCCCACAATGTATGCATAAAAATTGATTTATTTATTTCAAATGAATCAACTAAATACGCTTCTCCTCCGTGTTTAGGGTAGCTCTGCATGTGTCAGTGAACATCAACATCATTTGCTTGCTGCTAACGTTCGGGCTCCTCTGGAATTCCATACATTCTCACGGATAGTTTTTTTTTTCTTTCCTTTTTTAAAGCAGAACCAGGTGGGATTTTAATCTTTTCCAGTAGCTTTATTGGACAGATTAGCCTGAAGCCAAAGGACGAACATTTTTTACATTAGTTATCCTGTCTGCAAACCTTGCTGTGGAAATGTAAAGCTCCAACACTTCACTTATATCTAGATGCTACTCAGGAAGATCAATTATGAGTACACTGTGACAGCTCTGACGGGCTTGCCTTAGGCTGAATTGTTTCCCTACCCCTCTGATTACTTCCTATTGCTCCAACTGTAGGGGCATTTCAAGCTGTAGTGGTGTCCGAAAGTTTGATTTAGAGAAGAGTTGTATCAACTTAGAGCTAGCGAAATGTTTTTTAAGGGTAGGGTTGAAGTGTAGCATTCCATCCAGACTTGATTCAGACGATGCATTCAATGATCACTACTAATGGACTATGGTGGGATATTTCTATGGCGTTAAATTTCCGCCAAAAGTCTCCCACGGGCATAAATCAATCTCCACGCTCGCAATGAACGTTCCACGGGCACGATTCTGCCTCCATGAGCGCTGCTGTATCCCTGTGTACTTGTGGAACCACTACCTCACGCTCTTGGAAGTATTCTTGCGCTCAAGTAGTTCGGTGCTCATGAAGGACTACACCTCCGCTCGTGGAAGCATTCCTGCGCGCTTGTAACAACTCCTGCGAGTGGTCACAACCGGAAATGTCAGCCTGTGTGTGATTGGGCCACTTTGTTACCATTGCTGGGGGCAATACTGACGCCATAACTAATCCGTGTATCATTTCCTTTTCAAAGCAAAATAACCGAAAAAATAAAAATTTAAAATGACCATTTTATATAATTATCATTTTCAAAACTGCAATAGAAAAAAAACAATAACTTTATAGGCCAGTTTCACTTAATTGTCCGCAAAAGTTGCCAGATAAATGATTGCGACAACACCACACAAACTATTTCCTGGTGACCAGAAGTACTTTATTGTGAGAAATCCTACAATATTGAATTGAATTGTTCCCTATCTGTTGGATCTGTTTTCTATTTAATGCTTTAATGGGAACACTAAAAAATAATTGTTGATGACGTCATCGAGGAGTGAGGTCTGACTTCGAAGACACTATTATTCCATAACTCTAAGAATTCAGATTTGGCTCTAGTATTGAGGGTTTTTTTAGCATGAGTTTTTAAAGTTATAAAACTGATGTTATGTATGTTCCAAGCGCTAGCAGCTATGGATTAGCTTCTTAACTTCTGAATTTGAAAAAAAGATATTTTATCCATATTTCTCCGCTTGGAGGGCTACATGTAGGTATAAGGAGAAGTTGTAAAAGAAGGGAAGCAATTCAGATTCAACCTAAGCCTTTTGGATCATCAGGACATGTTGAAGCATTTACTGATGATCCAAAGTGTTCCTGTGAGTGGTAATAGTCCTCCTTCTGGGGAGTGTGCCATCTACGGCCATTCCTCTGCCCTTCGCCAGGAGACAAACAAACAAGAGCCTGATGTCTTTTATTATCTTCTTTGTGCTCTATAACAAAAGAACTTATTCAAATCTGGTACAACTTCTTCCAGTCAGTGGCAACAAACCAGCCAAGTCTACCAGGAACAGTATCAAAGACACTCCCGAAAAAGAGGAAAATCTGCACCGATGAATTCCTCCAAGTGTGCTTCACTCCTAAATGTGTGCTCAACATGCTACTTTGGATTCGATCAGCATGCTCCAGATTTAAAATCCATCCCATTTACCGCCCCCCCCTCAGTCTTTCCATCATTCACCTACTTGGATGATGTTTCAGTGGTTTACATTTTTGGATAAACTTAGCAAAGATGGCGCTGGTTCCGCCATCTTTGGCCGAAGCTTCTTTTTGTGTCCTGGAAGTCGGCCGAGGAATGTACCCAAAAACAGATACTGTCTAGGCTTTTTTTTTTCCTTCTTATTTTGTTTTCAACTCCAAAAGAGTGTGTTCCCGCTGAGGTGGGGAGGGCCTCCAACAGCCTGAAGAGTACTTAATGGAAGTGCTGACTGCTGTTTGTGGTTCTTAAAAAAACATACAATCACTGCCCCCCCAGTCTTCCTTCAAATACATCTGCAGGGTTTATTCAAAGATGAAGGTTCTTATCTGGAAAGGTAAAGGCAGTAGTTAGTTTATCGACATTTCAAATAAAACAAAGGGGTAGATAGATATGCAGTATTGATAGATGAACTGATATGATTAAAGCATGGTTTTCTTATTGAAATTGTGTCAAAACCGCCCAGTCAGAAACTATAGGCGAGCCAATTTCCTTTTGTCCCTTTTATTTTTCTTTTACTTCTCTCTGTGATGTGCATTTACATTTTTAAATTAGTTTGTGCAAAATCAAACCAATTTAATTGTAACTTTTTCTGCAGTCATCTGTAGTCTCTCGAGGTTAGAGCTGCCTCAGTGAGCTATGGAAAAGCACCACAAGAAGGGCTTTTTGGTATTTCTTGATCAAATATGGGGGTTTGAATTAAACTCATATAACAACAAATCATCCAAACTTCAATCCCATTCTGCTTCAGTCTGATTTTGTCCTCGTTTATTAGGAAGCAGCTAAAAAATATGATATAAAAATGTTTTTTTATCCATTCATCGAACCAAGAGAAATGTCAATGATCATTACTTGCAAAGTGCTTTCTTAAGAAATAAAGACTGTAAAAACTTCTAACTTGGGAATATGAAAAACCCTTCCTATCATTTGGCTTATTTTGCAGCGATGTTGCAAAAAAGGCAACCCTAGAATTTTGCAATACAGCGAGCCCCTTTTAGAATATTTTCGATATCTTATCCAAAAAAACAGAAAAACAGATGCTTCCTGTGATGAGAACATCGACTCTCTGACTTATCAAAACTCGGAGTTTATTAAGTCTGTTTTGATTTGCAGGTTTTTAGTGGTTCCATTTTGAGCCAGCAGTGATTTGCATATTGGCAGAACTCTCATGCATGTTGTCAGAGCTGATTCTGTCTGATGTTTAACAAAGATTTTGATGGCCTCACAGGGAATGTGCACGTCCTCCAGACATTTGCTGCGTAGACACGCCGAAGCATGCAGATGTTGAGCGGAGCAGTCAGAGCTGTAATTTATGAGCATCGTCCACATGATCACGCTGACTGGAAACCTTGCAGGACTGTGATCTGGATAACGACTTGTGAATTTTTGCTATTTTGGTGCAAAAATGAACAATTAACTTGTTGTCTGTTTACCACGTGTGCTAATTATCCCACAAAATTAAGACGAAAACAATACTTTGATGAGTTTTTATTACTTTATTTGTGACTAAAACTTTGTGAAACAGATGAGAAAAATGTTCTCCTGGAGTGCGAACATGGGGAAACTGGGAATTTTTCAGGGACATTTTAAAGGACGTCAGACTAAAAAAAAGGAGTTTCTTCTAAAAAAAAAAAGTCTGAAAAATGGGGTCAAAGCTTTTTAAGAGTGACGGGAACCCCTTTCCCTCCCCCCTGAACCCACTTGTTCTTTCCATGTCTCCCACAAATCGGAGTTTTCCCTCTGCTGGTGGTTGTTATAACTCTTGCTGTCATGTCTGAGTGTTTACGGTAATGCTGAAGAATGCTGAAGCGACGTCTCAGAGGACCAGAAGGAGACGGGGTTCTTTTCCTGCATGTTTTCAGATGAGAGGGGGCTTTTGTAAGGGTTTTCCTGATTAAAATAGATACATTTTTGGAGAAAAGAACGGCTTTGCTCTTGTAGCTGCACATGTTTGCAGACTATAGCATTAAATGTGAAGATTTTAAAATGTTTCAGCTCTGCAAGCAGTGTTTTTAATCTAAGTTTTTCTTACTTTGTCATCGTTTTAATTACACGTTTAAAGCTTAAAACTTATAAATCACGAGTGTATCAGCACTACTTTTGTTCGCCTTAAAGTTTTGCGTTTCTGTTTCAAAGTATGAATAAATAATTGCAGGATTATTAAGAATTTAAAACAGAAAGAATTCAAATCAGACCCAATGTTTTAGAAATGTTTACAAGTGAATGACAAAGTTTAAATTGAATTGAAGTAATTATTTTAAATAAAAGCGATACAAAATGTGTAACATTCAAAAGTTTTCGGTCAATACTTTAGATAAATTCTACCTTTTCTATGCATTTCTGGTCAGCTCCATGAGTTGCTGCAAATTCGACTTTTAAACTCACCTGAGAAAAACTGAATACAGTTCATGTGAAAAGGATTCATTTCAATTGATTTCTACCTACACTTAAAAAAAAGTGAAACATTGGATAAATTAGCAAAATTTCTGTAATTTTTAACATTTAAAATTATTAGTTTCCATCAAGTAAATGTCGATGTTTATGTTTTACTCTATTTAAAAATGAAATTTGATAAAAACTAATATTGTTAAATAAAAATTACAGAACTTTTTTTATTATTTCAATGTTTCACTTTTTACAGTGTACCTATAGGAGGCAATAGCAAGCCTACCTATTGTGTTGTGGTTCAGTGTTGTTGTTTTCGGCTTGTGTTTTTCTGTTTGTGCTTCTACAGGGGGCGTGGGGCAGGAGGCGGGGCTTTTACCTACCTGGTGGCCTTGCACACCTGCTTCCCATCTCTAATTTCTCCCCCTGGCTCCTCCGACCTGCCAGGTTATTTCCTTTCAGTTCGGTCCCTTCCTGGTTCCAAGTGAAGCTTTTGTTGGCCAAGTTCCATGCTTCCACTGGCAGTCTGCTTCCTTTTGTTATTTTTGTCATTGTGAGGCAAATCCATCACACCTGTCTCTGCTCTGGGATCTGTCTGCTCACCTTGACATATTGGTTACAAAGACAACTGCCACCACATGTTTGTGAAGCATCTGCAGAATCTTCGAGATTTCATTCTGCGATCTGATTTTTTTTTAAATCATTGGTGTGGTCATGAATGCAGTCAGGCGTTGAGGATGACACGATTATGAGGTGGCCAAAGGGCGGTGGCACCCTGATAGCCGGAAAGCCGTCCATATCAAACCGCCTGGTGGTCCCGGGATATACAAAAAGCGTCCCATTCTGCACTCTGATCATACTGAACACACATAATCTTTTCAGTTTACAAATATACACATTTTTACACAACACGCTGTCTGCTGTCTTTATATTCTTCTCAGAATTCTTTGTATTCTTTCAAAATTCTTCCACAATTTGGAGACCCTTCCATCAGTCAGTTATCACTCTGCTGCCTTCCTGCCCCCTGCCTGTCACTGGACTGACACAGTGCAACCTCCAAATATGTCTAAAAATTGTCTAGTCGCTTTAAGATTTTAACTTTTTCTTAAAACCTTCATGGCCGCCACGGAGCATGTAAAATGCAACTGCTGCCTCCCAATTACAAATGCTGCTTCCCTGAATATTTGCTCAAACACACATTTAGGTCACTGCATGAAGGAATATGTGACAGCAGAGTCCCACTGAAAAACATGATCTTTTCTTCAGATGTGAGCTTTGTTTTTTTGTTTTTGTAAATAGCTTTAAAAAATAAAAACATATAATATAAATATAATATAAAATAATTTAAAAAATCATTAAGCAAAAATGCAGCCTAAAAAAAGAGATCTTAAATGCTATTTCTGCATATCAGGACGGGTTTAAAATGTTAGGAAAAAAATCTCCATTTACAAGATGCAATTTCCCTCCATTAAACCAATTAATGTCTTGACTTGCATTTTTGCTCAGGGAAATAACTTTTTATTTAAGTTAAGTTTTTAAAACATTACTGATCAATTAATTATCTGTTCTGCCTTTGCTTAGTTTCATTGATATTTAATTTTCTTTTGATTACCATGCAAAAGTTTTAGGGAATGGACTTAAAAAAAGTTATTTTTGGCAATGAATCTAATTTGTTCCTTTAAAATTACATTTTCTTTTTCCAAAAGTGATGCAGATGCATTGATGATTGTAAGAGTTTTTAATTGATTAGTTTGGTTTGTGATGTCAAACCTCCATGCAGGCAGTAGCAGTGTTCAAAACTAAATGTGAAAAACATTCAGTTTTCTGATATTTCAGAACAAAAAACATGAGAAAACTTCTGCCTAAAGTTTGCAGCACAGTTTTCTAACATAACGAAGGGATAAGAAGCAACATACTCTGCTGACTTTTTTTTTTTAAGCAACAAGAGGCTTTCTACAGTTTGCATTCAGAAACGGCATCGCCTGTGAGTTCCAGCCCTGTGGGGATGTGATTCGTGCAACCTGGAATAGGACTTTACAGAGAGCTTTATGTTCAAAGAGGCCAGTGTCATAGCAGCGTATTAATGTTCATCTCTCAACATGACTTCCCTACTCACTGCGCTGCTTCTGAAACACCTTAGGGGTCCATCGCAGCTGGGCGCACAGTGTTAGAAAGAGCCAAAAGTGTAGAAAAGTGTAGAAACAGAAGCAAAGTGTTTTGCTTGCCTCTTGTTGCAGATGCCAGAGTCTTGTGACTGACACTTTCCGGTGGTGCTCCCACTGGGAGGCATAATACGGGGGTTCACCGCCTGCTGGGCTGCAGCAATGAACAGCATAACTAGTGGACCCTTTAGCAGTGATATATGTTTTCCAGACTCCATCAACAGTCAGAGGCAGAGCCAAAAAACTGATGGCAGGACTGAGATTAGCTGTAAAACCAACAAACTTTCCAGATTTGCCTTTTCTTTTTAGAGTTTTTTCTTTTTCCAAACCTTTTTTTAACTGTTTTCTTCTGCATGTATTGACGTATTTAAGTAAAACATTGAACTTACATTTATGTCAGCATTTTTTTTTCTCCAAGATTCTGAAACTTCCGCTCACAAATGTCCAGAGGGATCATTTTTAACTGGCTCCCAATAGAAGTAGTTCTAGAATGACAACAAACCCCAATTAGTTTCTATTAATCACCATAATCTCATTACAGCTGTTTAGAATTGAGTAGATTTCGCTGTCACAGCTGATATAAGTCAGATTTCAAACAGCATAGGAATCTCCTTAATATCCTCATGCATATTACCATATTAAAAGTGAATTTGAGTGCAGTCATTTAACACTTTGAAACTTAATAATAAGTCAATAGAACCAACTTTATTACCAATATTTAAAAAAAAAAAGTCGGCATGCTAGCTGATAACTTTTGGACATTTGCAGATACCATAGTTAGTAGTGATTTTTTTAAAGATAGCTGCATTGACACAAGTAAACAAAGTGTAGTAAGAGTTTTATGGAAAACATTTCCATAAAAAAAAAAGATGGAGTGATTTAATGGACGCTGACACTGGACTGAGGAGAAGTGGAAACTTTTCCTTTTCCACGTCGAGTGAAATAAAACCAGCCTGCACAACAATAAAACATACTATAGATAAGCTGGGACACCACACAGGAAGCAGAGGTTGTTCTCTAGTCGAGGTTCCTTTTTTTGGCAACGGAATACCAGAAACAACCACCACAACAATATAGAAATGTCTCACATGATAAGGTGCTAAAAAGAGTGCA
>NC_050533.1:14986229-15011938 GCF_002922805.2 Oryzias melastigma
ATTAGCAGCAGGGCAGCTGCTGCCATGACAACTATAGATAAGCTGGGACACCACACAGGAAGCAGAGGTTGTTCTCTAGTCGAGGTTCCTTTTTTTGGCAACGGAACACCAGAAACAACCACCACAACAATATAGAAATGCCTCACATGATAAGGTGCTAAAAAGAGTGCAGGATGATTCTTCCTTTTCAAACTGTGAACCTTTAAATGATGACACTCAAGTTGGCTTAACAATTTTCCCGAAATGAAAATATACAAAACCGTCATCGCTTTTCATATTTTTGGGTAACTTTTGGGGTATTTTAAGGCTGCCCAGTGGAAACAGCAGAGCTCTTGTAACTAATAATTTCTGCAAATTATACCCTTAGATGTATATATTTATATTATATTGAGTATTTTTTTTCTCCCAAAAACCAGATTGAAATAAAAATAAACTCCTGACTGCATTCATATTTTTTTTTAGCCAACTGTAGCGGACTCAATCTGTTGGAACGATTCAGATGAAAATTGTTGCTCAGCCTCCAACAGTATGTTATCGCTTTGTGGGCGCAGAAGTTTTAAAGAGCTTGATCAATTCTGTTTCCACAGATGTTGTTTATGCAAAGTTTTCTTTTGTGATAATAAAATACAGGGAAGAAATACCTTACAAAAGAGTTTGGTTCTCTAATCACTCAACCTCCAATTTCCTGTAATGACAAACCCTCACAAGGTTTTCCTCAAATTGGTAAGCTTCAGAGTACGATTTGTTTACTATTCACTCTACAATTTTCATACACATAAGCACAGATAAAGATGTATTGGTATAAGCCTTTTCCTTACTGAAACTACACACACAGACGTTCTTGTTTGTCAGACTCGCTGGTCATTTAGGTTGAAACATTTTCAGTCTTTGATGCAAGTTTAGTCTCCTATTTTGTTCTGCTTTTTTCCCATTAAGTTGTTTGTTTCCTCTTGAGGTTAAATGAACAAAGACAACCTTCACAGTTTATGAAAAAAAGCAAACTGCATCCACTGCTTCCTGATGCAAATATTCTTTTGGAACAAAATGTTTTCTACAGAGATAGCAGTGTTATGCTACGTCCACACCATGCATGTGTGGTAGCTAATGGGCATTTAGCATGTTCACGCAGGTCTGTCACTACCTGATACTAGTGCATGTACTCACAGTTGGTGCAGCCAGGAGCTCATTTTTATTTCAGTTTGGAGCCAAATGTCAAAGCGCTGCAAATCTTGTGAATCTTGCTCCAGGCTTTTTCCTTTACAGCTCTGTGGTGTCATAGATTTCATTTGGACACAAATTACTAATTTCTCCTCCATAATTAGTTTACACTGTTTTGAAAAGGACTCTGCCGATACGTCAATACCAAATCCATGTCTCTGATTGGTCAAAGTTCAGCTAGTTTAACTATCGATGTGCATTCAGTAGCTGTGTGATTTGTATTAAGAGCCCCAAAATGGACTGAAATCTTATGTAGCAATGCCTGAATTTGAGATATGTGCATTTACATAGACTTTTCATTGGAAGTGGTCGCTCAAATGCACGTTTTCGAGCCTGGTGTGAACATAACGTAACTATTGTGGGAGACGAACTTCTGCAGTCATACTCGAAAGGTTGATCTTGGATTTGACCTTATTTTAGATATTCAGCTCAAAATACTCAAATTAATTTGAGCTCAGTGGTCCTGTGGTAGAGTGTCCACCCTGAGACCGAAAGACTGTTAAAACCAATGGACTCAATTAATCAGATTAAAAGCCGGATCAGAATAAAAATGCTTCATGTAAACAGGATATCAGGACCTGATCCGACTCATTCGGATCAAAACTTTCGTACGAATGAGACTACCCAATCGTTGAGCTGATTGTGGAGCATGTAAACACTCTGATTGTGCGTCATGACTTGGCTGGCTTTTACATCATGCATAGATGGTGTGTGCTCCAGAGGAGACTTCGGAGTGCTTCCGGCTGGTTGCTACTCGCAAGCGAGCTACAGGACTCTGAAGAACCTTATCTCTGAGCAGATCAGGCGGCTCTCTGTTTGCATTCAACAAATGCTGTTGTTGGTTGCATGATTTAACCTAACCATAACCGTAATCCTAAAGGTGTCAGAATCCAGGCCTCGAGGGCAGGATTTCTGGTAAACCAGCAGGAGGCCCTCGAGGCCTGGAGTTTGACACCCCTGCCTCAACCCCAGGCTCACGTTGCATCTGGTCTGACTCTGGTGTGGACGCCGCAGTCTTTACGTAACTTGAAAGGTTTGAGAGGAACTCACTGTCAGGACTCACTCAGCTATGTCCTCCTCCGACCACCAGAGGGACCTCTCTCCTGAGTACTAACCATCTTCAGCATCTTCCTCACTTCAACTCCCATCAGCCACTGCTTCAGTCTACTCAACACACAGCTGATCATCCTCATCCTCATCAGAACCACCAGCATTTATACGCACTCTTGCCTCAACTTCAGTGTGAAGTCTTGTGTTTATCTGTCAGTCTGAGCAGTTTTTCCTTGTTTGATTCTCTGTGTTATTGGCCCACGCCTGTTTGTTTGCTCCTCTGCCTTTTCTTTGCGTTTTGGACCTTTAACTGCCTTTTGACGCAGTTTTTGTCTTGCCCTTTCTCACTCCTTTTAAACCGTTGCACATGGATCCTAAAGTCTCTTCGTCACACTCTGAATCCAGTCCGGTCCGGCCTCTTCAGTGCTCCATATTTGTTTTGTTGGGTTAAAATGTGTGAGTTCGGAGTCTTATAAGGTCAGCAGCAGAGCCTGTGGCTGCAGCAGGACCACAGCCATCCGTAGCCATCAATGCACCGGAGCTGGACCTGATGCAGAGTGAACCTGGGGTAACCCTTCCTCTGGGTCCTTGTGGCCAAGAAAATTGTTCACCACCGGCTGCACGTATTTAAAAAATTAGATGAGAATCGTCACTTTCAAGCATTTAAAAACAGAGCACAATCAGAAGATTGCTGTGCTCCATGTACACGCAGCCATGTTTGTTTACAACAGAACTCGACGACTTCTTCTTCCACGGCCATTTCCGGTATTTTAGCTAGTTCTGTACATGTCAAATTTATTTATACCGATTGAACGTGTGACGGATATAAACATTTGTTAAAATCAGATACATTTTTTTATGGCCCATGTACAAAGTTCAAATCTTATCCTATCTTTGATCAGATTAAAAACATTTTATACACGTGCATAAGGCAAATTTTTCTGTAAAATTAAGCTTTATTGCGAAGATGAATGTGTGTACAAGACACAAATATAAACTGATGGTCAATGTGTCTTTATAATAATAAAAAAATAAATAAATAAAAAAAAACCTGAACTCCCTTTTTCCAGCACACGCATACTTCTCCACTCGCAGTAAAAGCTCAGGAGATTTTACAAGGAGGGTGAATTGTAAAGCTCCGAAAGAGTCTAGTTTGCATTTTTAAACGCTGCCCCTCAATAAAACATCCCTGCAACATCACCAAACTGCATGCTGGGCCTTAAAACAGCTTCCTCACTGCTGCATGTTTGAAAGAGAAGATAAACAGCAGCTCTGTTGAGCCATCCTCTGGACTCTTAAGAAGGTTTTGACCCTGTTAGCGTGATTTATTCTGCTAATTCTGACTTCCTTTCTAAGAAACTGATTTCAAATTTCATTATATAACAACATTTTCAAAAGTGAGAATAATTGTTGCCCAGATAAACATTCCTTTTCCCCGCTCAGAAAAGCACCAGCAATAAAATAAAGACTGGCAGGTATAAAGACCAGGCCTGATAGCTCAACGGCCCCTTTTTAATTGAGGACAGTTTTACGGAGCTCCTTCTCTGAAGGCTGAAGGATTTATTAGAATCCCGTTTTCCACTTCAGGGGCTCTTAGGTTTCACAGCCAGCACAGCTTCTTTTGCACCACTGCTACTGTTCGCTATGCCTCAGATACACAAACGGTTTGAAGCTCTCGGAGCGCGCACGGTGTGTTTTTACTTTACATTTTGTTTTGAATCTGCAGGATGGAGCTCAAGAATTCTCAGAATTGAGACTTTTGTGATAAATATTGTTTGGTTTTTTAGGCAGTCCCTCAAAACTTTTAGCAATATTACACAAAACGAGAACTGTATTTATTGATGGTCCAGAGTCTCGGGCTGTGATAATAAACCTCTTTAGCTGTGGTGGAGTTAAGGCTCCACATATCTGGAAGTCTTGGCGCCAGAACTTAGTCCACTTTGTGTCATTGTGTCTCACTGATGGTATCAGAACATTTGTGTTCACCTGTTTCACGTTTTTGTTCATCTAGTATAAAGTTCGCCTCAAACTGCAATTTAAGTCATTTACTGACATGGAGTTTGAAGAGGGAAGATAAGCTAAATGATTTTACTCCTATAGTGAGCGCTTCTTTATAATGTATCTTTAGTAAATATGATTCTATGCACAAGATTTCAAAAAACGCATAAAATATTAGACGACTAATCAATTTGTATTCCTACTATCCAATCAGATTTGATCTGTCTGAGGAAAGTTGTCAATGGAATTGGCCGGTGACTCAAGGGAAACGAGATCCCACACGCCTCCAGGATCTCCTCGACAGCAAGGCTGAGAGTTTTACTGCACAGTGACACTCAAAAGAACCTTTAAAAAACAGAATTCCTTTTTGATTTTATCCTCGTGGAAATTGACACAATTAGTCGTGGCAATATGGACACTAACAAAAAAAGATACTCTTAAAAATAATTGAAGATAAAATATGTTTGGAAAATACCATTTAGTTCATTTAAAGTTCATTTAAAGTACTGCCCTGTTGGGTAAAGTTAACGTATTCTGTGTTGTGTTTCATGAATGAAGACCAGAATATAACAGGCTCAGTCCCTGATTGGTTGAGGTGGGTACCAGGTGTTTATCTCTGAGTCACACTGGTTGAAGTTTTGGCTAAAGATGTCCTGGAATCGAATTGTTCAAAATGAACCAATATCTACCATGAATAACATCAGCAACCACAATTTATGATATGAATGGAATCATTGTTAAAACGATTGGTTCAAATCCAAAAAAATATTTCATGAAAAGAAAGAAACAACTTTGTAGACTAATGTTGCTGTTGAGTGAATTACTTTTAGGTAAAATACATTCAACTGTTTGATTTCTGGCTTCACTTCCAGGTTTTCGTCTGATGCTGTCATTTGAAGTTAGTTTAAAACTGAGGAACACCATAAAGACATTAGTGATGCATGTTTTTGCTGTCACTTTTGTTATCCTCAGTTGCCTTTTTTTTGGATTTTGAATCTTTACCCAAAAACTGATTTTTTTTCCCTCACGTCTCCAGATGGAGAGACGTTCACAAAAACAGGAAACATTCCACGACCCAGAACACTTTATCAGAAACAGGGACCTCAACACATAAGGCCCTTTTGTTTCCTCCGCTGGAAGACTAATGTTGTGCATTCAGTCTCTGTTAGCTGCGTTTCTGATCTCAGATCTCTAAAACAAAAAAGGAATGTGAGCGATCTGAAGAGACGCAGCCTGATGAAGGCATTACACAGCCAATGTACTGTACAGAGGACGAATAATCAGTCTTCACGTCCACGATCAGCTGGACAATCTCTTTAACATGTGTCTGAATGAAAGCTCGGGGAATAGCTGCTCCTTTATATCACTCTCAATTGTCTAGATTTTACCCAGCAGAGCAGCATGTGAAATATTGGGATGCTCAAGCTGGCTTAGAGGGTGACACGTGTGTTTAAGGAAGTCCACTTTGCCAGATGGTGATAAAATTACTGACAAAAGCACCAGAAACGTGACTGTGGTGTTCAAATCACAACTTTGAAGTTTCAAGTTGTGCCAAATTCCATCGTGAAGGTTTGATAGATCCTTCTCTAAAAATTAGGTCAAGTTTGAGCTTGTAAGGTTTTCTGCCAGCTCTTAAACCTGCAGAAACAATTTTCTTCTGAGCTTAATTCGACAATCTGTTTTTTGTTTGTTGATTTTAGTTTGCACCAATTGCAGCAGCCAAATAAAGAAAGAAAACAAAAGAATAATAAAAAAAAGAAGGCTAATAAAAAACAGGGGTCAAATTTGACTCCTTGTGTTCAATATTTAATGTAATTTTAGTTTTATAGTTTACATTGACATGGATAATTAAGAATCCAGAATTTTGAGAATTTGATTGAATCAATCTTGGGGTTTGTAATTGTAGTTAAATCAAAAATGGCAAAATTCACCCCAAAAAATCACAATAACAAACTAAGCTGAACGGAAAAAAGTGAGTAATCACAAAAGAAAGGCAAGGCCGGAAACGTTCTGTTTTACCTACAGAAATGAGAAGAAAAAATGAATAATCAAAACAGAAAGTTATTATGATTTATTATAACTTTTCAAAATATCTGCATTTTGAATTGTTGTTGTACACTGTAAAAAGTTAAATGAATATATTTTTTTAAGATTTTTATCTGAGTGAAGGTTTTTTTTATTTCCCAATTTTTTTTTAAAATGTTTAAATTATTATTTTTGTCACAGATGTGTGCAACTAGTAGTTACAAAAAGCAATATAATTTGGAAGAAAATACAGATTACAGCATTTGAGTGAATTTTTACATTTTTAGAAAAGTTTAAAGAATTTTTTTTTTTTTTTTTTTGCTCCTGCACTCATAAATATTTATTTCACAATAAGCTGAAAAAATATGTATTAGACCAATGCTTAACGAAGTCCTCAAAAAGTTAATATTCTTTTGTTTTTTTTAATTAAATAAATTACGGGTTTTTGACGTGTACAGTATGAGCCAGAGCAGGGGCGGAGCTATGAGAGGCCAGGAGGGGGGCAGAAGACTTTTGAAGGGTGGGAAATGAGAACAGTAGAGAGGAAGGCCAATACAAATGAAAGGATCAAAACTATGTATTTCAAACAGTTTTATCATTATTGATGTTTTTATATAGTTTAAAAGTGCTGCTTTTGTTATTTTTGCAATGCTTAGAGAAACTTATACTGATTATTTTTTAATATTTGTCAACAATGAGGATAATTTTGACTTACAAAATTTGAGTTTCACATGTATTGTTAGGAGTCAGCGCTCTGTCCCCCCATCTGGTCACTGGTGGGAGCCATCCCCAGAGTACTGAACACACTACATCTCCCAGCAACCTCAGCGCACACTCCCTGGATGCAATAACCCACAGCTGTCTGTGCCACTCTGCCTGCATTACCGAGCGTTTTCATCTGGACCTGATCTTCTGAGTACCTGACCCTGCTCTATCTCTGATTGCTTGCTGCCTGCCCCGACCCTCACCTGGACTCTGACAACTCTAGTCTCTTCTTGGATGATCCCATGTTTGTGATAGTTCACTGCTCTGGTCTGACCTCGATTTAGTTTTGTGGACTTTTAGCTGAGCTTAGTTCCTGTCTGAACTAATAAACCTGCTGCAAGTGGAACCAGCCGTCTGTCCGTTTCTGACACATACCTCCACCTTTGTTCCAGTAGAAGATAGGATTGATCTGTATCATAAAATGTGAAAAAATGACCTTAAAAACTTTTTAAGCAAAAAATTCTGTTTCTTTTCTGGATAGAAACCAATTTCTCTCCAAAAACTGTACTTGCCCAAACATACACATCTCGCCAAAAATGACCCCAAAGGGACAGCCCATTCTGTTTCTGTCTGGGATTATTTCTCCATCTGGTTGCAGCCGTGTCCTTGTTCAAAACTTGTAAGCCGGTGTGAGGATGCTGTGCAAACACAAAGGAATTTAACGTAAGAGTACATCCAATATTGTTTACTGTTTTCACTTATGTGTACCTCCAGTTCCATCTGGACAGCACAGGATTTTGGAATGCGTCTCCAGGATGTTCTTGTTCCAAGCATGTGGGGAAACTTTCTGCAGTTTCTCTATGGATTCATTCAAAGGTTATTGTCCCTTTATGTAATTCAAGACAGACCAAGGATGTTGAGGTAAAGCGTGCAGTTACTCCAATCCTTTTGACGCTGATGGTGTGCCTTTTTAAACCTTTATGGATGTCGAACTACCCACACAGGAAAAGTGTAAAAAACTCTGCTTGTTCAAAGAAGGAGCATAAAAAATGTTGCCATGTTACGCAACTTGACAAGAGCTTGGAAGGCATGTCTGGGGCATAAATTGAAAGAATGCATGAAAGTCAATAATTTATGGAACAATTGCTTTGAAAGTCTGCAACACACTCGTCTTTTTTTTTAATATTATTTATTTTGTAAAGACATTAAACTAAGTCTTTACAAAATACAGTATTAGTAAAAAGTTCCCAACAACAGCTGTTTTACAGCTCTTTTACTTATACTTTCCAGTTGTATCATTGAAATAAATCGTGACTTTGTTTCTTTTGTTTTCATGGCTGCTTAAGTCTAAACTGGAACTCTTCGCCAACTGCACTGACCAGTAGCACAACTCTGGCCTGAGGGATCTCGGAGCAGTCTGGCCTCTTTGATTGAAGTGGACGGTCAATATATGCACAGAACTTGACCTGCCTGGATCAGCTGTCAGCTTGAAAGCCCATGTGTTTCTCCAGGGGGGGGCAAAGTCATCCGAAAAGAAACGAGCCTTGTGCTCTGTGCTCATCTGCAGAAGTGTTTAGGAGTCTGGGAGGCAAAGCTGGAAGCAAAGGAAGGGATAATTGACTTAAGCAGATGGAAATGCAATTGCATGTTGATGTCGGTGAATCCGAAGGTTTGTGGGATTCAGACTGATCACTGCGTGATACAAATCTGCCATTTGCTTAACAGCAGGACAATAGTTATTTTTAGAAATATAACTAAATCACTATTTCAGTGATTTTTTTAAGCCAATCTGAAACAGTAGAACTGTAGTTTTGTCTTTGTACTGAAAAATAAACAGAATAAATCCAGGAAACCAACCAAATAAAAAAGTCTAGGCTGTGGAGCTGTAAATTCTCTTTCTCCTATTCTTTGATACACTGTTTTTGTATGATGACCAACAATCATTCTCTCCACACCCTTGGTATGACTTGGTTATCATTTTTCTTCTGAAGGTTGTCTTGAATCATCACTGTCAGGAAAGTCTTTGACTCCCAGTCTAAGTAGGCCATAGTGCGGGCAGTACTATGCAAATTTTGTGTCTGGTTTGCTTTGTGTCAGGGACAGTAGGCAAAGGTGAACCCCAAAATGCAATGACTCAAATGTGAGAGTTTAGGCTGTTTATGTGACAGGCAAGTCCTCCAAGCAGTAGGGGGGCGTCCAAGAGTTCTTTGGGAAGAAGAGTCAGAGTCAAACGCTGAGAAAATCCACAACAGATTATTTATTAAACAATTCAAATGAGGAGTTTTAGTAATCCACATGAAAATAGTCTCACCAGGGTGGCAGAAAAATCCATGGGGGCTGGAAGAAACTACAAAATAAGGACGAGGGCGAGGGTCGGGGGCACGGAGGTCAGAACAGATCTAAGGGAGCTGTACAGGAGGGCAAAACCAGGTACAGAGGTCCAGAACGAGACCAGGGTCAAGACTAGGTGAAAAAAGGCCAGCAAGAACTCAGTACAACAGGGAGATAATTGGCCACAATCTGGTACAGAGTCTGGAGTGGAAGAGTCTTAAATATGGAAGCACCCAGGTGCTCAGAACGAGGCAGGATCCTCACACTTTGTGCAAGTAGAAATACCACGACTTTTAAAATCTATAAAGACAGTAGGTTGTTTTCTTTATCATTTTCAGGGAATTTGGACCAACTTGCAGTGGATGCAGTTTATTTTTCTTTAAACAGATATATAATTGTGGAAAAAAAACTTTTAAGAATCATTTTTAGCAGCAAGTTCCTCCCTAAAAAAGATTGTGTGAGGAGTTTGAGAAATGTGCCACACTCTTCTACATTTAGGTAAGCATAAAAAACAGAACTTTTACATTATGTGAACATACTGTTCAGCATGGCTGTTTAACGTCATGCATTGAATTCATCTTCATTCCTCTGCAAACAAACGCATAAATGTCTGAAAAAGGAACAAAATATGAAGAAAAAAATCCCTGAAGGATACTAAAGTAACAGGACGTGCAACACAGCATGTTCATGCTTTGCTTTAAGTCAGGTTGAACTGAGGTCAGCCTGTAGCTGCTGATAATTGATGCAGGTTTCACACATCTCTCAACACTCTGACCCTGTCCGATTGCTGTGCATGTGTGAATGAAAGAAGCAGCACATTCATCCACGTCTGACTTTGTGGATGTGTCTGTTTCCACATTGAACATTATTACCTTTTGCAACTTTGTGCTCAAAATCAAACATTTTTGTTGGTTTGAAAGGGACAGGAGGCCTCTGGATACACCGGAGCGACGGTGATCCTGCATGTACGACTTCAGAGGCTGACTGGGTGAAGCCTGGTAGGCCATAGGTTTGAAACAGCTGGATCTGGGTGTTTATTGAAAGCAGATGTGGTCTGGAATGTCTGCCACATGGAAAATCTGAATGTTCCTATACCTCTACAGTAATAAGGAACCTAACAGCCAAACGCTCAGCTCTGCCAAGCTGGAAAAAGTCTTTTGGAAAATTGCGGGATTAACACTCAGGGAGTACCCAGCACTCGTCTGCTTTTGTGTTGACCTTGTGGGCACCTTAAGCACTACTTCTAAATTGAAGCAAATCAGTTTCGTAATCTTCTCATTACGAACCAAATCAGTACATAAAAGTTGGCGGCCACATTTTCTTTGCACTTTGCATTGGGTTGTGGCCACTTTTCACACACGTCTGTATGACGCGTGTGTGAAATGTAAAGGATCTGACGCTTAAACATTTCACCCTCTGCCATTGAGCCATTTTTGTACGTCGTTTCCGCTCAAACCCCAATGATATCATTTACGGTTAGTCTGAGTCTGAAACTGTTCTTGTATGGAGCGGAATTTCCTTCTGTTTTCACTATGAGAACATGGAGACATAAAGGTTAATAAACTGTACAATATCCTGGAGGAAATTCATAGACTCCCCTGAAGATATAGGAAATGTGGCCACGCTGTTTATTAACACTTTCTGCACACGGTATAAAGCCAGGTCATGTCAGGAAAAAAAAAACAACTAAATATATACATAAAAGTCAGCCATATGGTGCAGATATTTAGCCCACTAACCTGAGATTACTCCCCCTGGTGGTGCAAAGAAACCTTGCTGTCATTCTACGCTGCTGCTACACATCTGGCAGGACTACATTTTATCTCGTGCTCAGCAGCACGTTTACTGTAGCTTGAGCGTGGAAAGTTTGGTAACTGCACAAATCTTTGTGTAGACACCAAATGCACTTCTGCTAAACCATTTAAGTGTTGATCCCGCTGTTGAGAAATGAGGAAAAATATATTCCTCTTATTTTGAAAGCTTGAGAGGTAAGAAACCAACACTTTTGGCTTCTTTTCAGCAGTTTTCCTCCTAAGCCTAATATATTACTCTGACATTAATCATGATGTGTGACAATGCCATGCTTGATTTTCCTATATCATACTGTAAATTGTTAGCAAAATGTTTTTTTTTTTACATTTATAGAACTGTTCCTATAATCTTGAAGCTATTGAAGAGCTTTCACTTCATTTCACTCCGTTACTCTCTTTTTTACATTGGCTTCAAGTTAAAATTTAGAATTTAAGTGTGTTTACTTTTGTGAAGCACTTTGGGATTTTTATCTGGGAAAGGTGCTATAGAAATAAATATTTACTTACTTTCTCTTTGGTTTGAATTTAAAGGTTCTAATCTTAAATGTCATCTTTTTATCTGTTTTCAAAGCCTTCCCAATGAAATTTTAAATAAGATTATGCCAAAATCAAAGAACTTGTGCAATTTTCTATGTCATAGTTTCTGCAAATTGACAGTAGTTCATCAGAAAATCCCTTCTGAGGATTGTTGCCATAGAGCAACCCCGCCCCCACTTCCCCTCCCTGTTGCTGAGAGCTCTCTATACAGCCCCTCACTTTCATCTGCTTCTGATTCACAAAGATTTAAATTTAAAATTATGATAAGAAATGCAATTTTAAAGCTTAATTTTCTTTATAAATGTTCTTAATCATGAGTAAAACGCAACAAGAACATCATTGGAGTGGGTCTTGAAGGATTTTTTTTTGTCAGAAACCCTTTTTCTTTTTCTTTTATTTTTGTGAAAGGTAACTTTTTCTAAAAAAGATCTTCAAAACAACTCACTGATTATCTGCAAAAAGTCACAAGTCAAACCTGCCACCTGGCGCTAAGTAGCCAAAAACAAAGTCATGCCCTCTTCCACCACACTTTCTTTTTTTTATTTATTTTTTTTTACAGATTTTTAAAAAATAAGTAGTTTAAGACTCTCATGCTCGCCGTGTGACCACGCCTGCGATTTGGCCTTTCTTCCTTGACGATGGCAGCTTTCGTCATAATAATAAGAGGAAGAGGGGACAGCCATAAAAATGTCAGAATTTGAAAAATGTTCCGTTCATCAGCGTCCACATTTTTCACTGCCTGTTAGGAACTCATTGTTAAAAAAAAAAAGGCACAACAGGAGAAGTAAATACAAGACAACCACAGAAGCTCAATTACCCCCCTTTAATGAGAAGATTTTCCAGAGCTTTGCTCCACGGGGCTGTGCTCTTGTTACCCATGTGAGGGCCTCTGGCACACATCCAAACAGCTGGAGAGAAAATCTATAAAATGGGCTTCAAAATGGATGCAATTACAGTGTCTGGGGCAAGCACATTACATGATGTGGACTTTATTTTTAGCTACATTTGCTCAAAGTGATTGCAGACAGAGTAGATGGACTTTTCAGAAATTATTTTCTATAGTAGAAAGTGAAATATGTTTGAATAGTTACTGGCTATATTTAAAAAATAACAGATTCTGTGGCAGAAAATGAAAACAGAAATATTCTGATGATGTCATTTCTTTAGGATAATTGCAGGGTGTAATTTCCTTTAATTATGTAATGGCATAAGCAAGAGAAAAAAAGTCAAGTTTTAAAGCAAGAAACTTAAATAAAAGTATTCAACACTGTTATTAGGGGTGTAACAATTAATTGATTAATTGATTTCTATTTCTACGATTCAAACAAATCCATCTGTCTGAGATGGAAGAATCGAATGGAATCTACTTATACAATTAAAAAATAGTTTCAAAATGAGACAAATCTATAATCGAATTGATATTTGAAAATACGATTTGGAAGATGTATTTACTATAATGTAAAAACGACCATCACAGTGGACACGTGATGCAGCAAAGAAAGTGATCAATCCATCATTACAGTCCAACAGTGTGGTAAAATGTTCTAATAATGTTCCCTTTGCATTCTTTTGATGTGGAAAAACAACAGTGGGCTTAACTTTATGAAACTAAAATATGAGCAGATTTTACATTAATTCTTGTTTACTATTTTGTTTGTACACATTTTTTAATTAACACTTGTTTATCTTGCAAGAAACACAAGGAATCTGGAAAACTTCACCAGCACTGTTGAGTACCAGGTATTTATCAGAGTCACACTGGTTGAAGATTTGGCTAAAGATGTCCTGGATCCATTTTAGGTCAGAGAATCGGACCGTTTAAAATGAACCAAAATTGAAAGTGAATCGATTTGTCAACCACAAAATTGTATTTTTGTTTAAATGAATCGTTTAACCCTTTTTTATTCGTCCTTCCTTTGGAGTTCGTCTTGATCCTTTGACACTCTACATGAGTCCAGGAATTAAATAAAAAATAATTTCTAACCAGTTTTCCTGGAAAGTTTTCTTTTTCTGCAGATGTTGGCATTTTGTGACTTCAAACAAGTTAGATGTTATGATGCTCACAGGACCTGAAACCAAAGCGAAGAAAAAATGTTTTTTTTTTCTTCTCGAGCCACTGACCTTGATGATTTTCCAATACTCGTTTGAAGTAGTTCTGTGCCTAAAAAACACTTTTTTGATTATTTTCAATCCAGTTCTTAGACAGATACCTTTAGAGGTTTTAAATTTCCTCATAAATTACAGAAGCCAGAAGAAACAAATCCAACAAAATGCGTACTGAACACAGTTTTTCAACTCAAAATGGATCGTTTCACAAAATTATTGAATTGAAACAAAAAACTGAGTTCTGTGCTGATTAAAAAAATTTTAAGAAATGGATTATTGAAAAAAAAATGGATTATGCAACAAGCTAATGATAAAGTGCTTTATTATGTGATCATAAATATCAATTACTGCTCTGGCATCAGCTCGTCCACAGAGGAAATACTGCTCAAATGAAAATATTATGCATTAAAGGAGCAAAAACAAATATTAATAAACCAACTGAAAAATTGGCCGCAAATACATTTTCCCCTTCGAATATCTGGACAGAACTGTGGTACATGGTATTTTATGATGTCAGAACACCCTGACATAAATGATATCTGCACAAAGTGGAGTTGTGTGAAGGTGGCAGAATGCAGAACTTGTTTTGTGTACCATAAACATTTGGATTAAATTCATTTTAGGATGCCAGCGTTTGCATTGACATCAGCAAAAAGGTTTAGAAAAAAATCCCTTTTAACATATTAAGTCGAGTAATTTCATTTTTAAACATTGAGATTCAAAATTATAGTTATCTTTGGTAAAACATGCATGATCTTTTAATATTTTGTCCTGAGTCTTAAAAAATAAAATAAAATTCCTTTCGTAAAAGCATCACCAGTGTTTTTTTTATTTTTTTATTTCAATTACACCGTTTTTAGCAAAATCAAACTGTTGTTTTCTATAGTTTCTGCAAAGCAGCAGAAGTTCATCAAAAACTCATCTCTTGTGGGAGGGTCTGTAAGCCTCAGCTGATATCCCATAATCCTTTTGTTTATACTCTCCTTGACTTATCTTTTGAAAGCATTTCTATACATATAGAATTATTTAGATTATTTTCCGTCAAGTTCTCAGATATAGTCACCTTTAGAGGATTTAAAGTTATGAGTTTTCTCATGAAGTATGAAACAACAAATAAAGGTCTTCCTAAAAATCTTCAATGGAAGAATTAAATCCCCTTAAAGTAATAAGCGCCCACATTCTCATTTTACGGCCTACAATGTTTTTTCCAGCATTTGTCTATAAGTGGTGACTCTGAGGAAAAAGGGGAGGAGCCAAGCCCATCGTCCATCCACTCAGTCATAGCGGATTTATTAGCATTTATAGGACGTAAGGAGGAATTCTTTATGTATTTATCAATAAAACTAAATATAAGCTGGAATTAGTTCCACAGAGAGAGGAAGTGTTTTTTTAAAGCATTTTTTAGGGCGCTGCACACATTGAATTAAAAACCTCAACATCTTTAAAGTCAAAGCATTTCAGCATCAGGATGTACATTTTCCTGACCAATAATGATAGATTTTTCATTTCATTTGAGCTAAGGTCAGTGTCAAAGCTGGAACTTAAAGTTTGAATAACTATCCCCAAAATGAATGTGTTTCTGTGTTTTCATTCCGATAAACTCAAGCAGCTTACAAGTTCGGTGGGATCAGTCCGCAGCTCATCTGGACAATCAAAATACGTTTTCAGGTGTTTGCTTTGACATCTGTTTAATTTTAGCAGGTATGACTAAAATGGTCTCTGCGTCAGGAAATCTGTGGCTAACCATGACTACGCCTGAATGAAGCTGAACATTTAAAAACAAAGTTACTTTACTTTGACTCAGCTCCATCTTTCAGCTTCAGGTTTCTCATCTGAACTGTCCATTTAAGGGAAGATGTTCCACCTTTTCCTAAAAAAACAGTATTAAAATGTTCTTTTTTATCTTTATTAATGTGACCTTAAAAAACGTTACCCTAAATTTAATTTTAACAAACGCTAAAGTGAGTCTTTAACAGCCCAGCTGAGACCTGTTTGCTGAATTACAGCAGCGTCGGCTCATTTGTCACAGCCTGGAGTTTAAGCTGAAGGGACTCCTGCATCCAGACAGAAGATGCTGTGCTGCCAACGAGACCGGCCACAGCTGGAGAGGAACAGAAACCTCTTTCTTCAACACACGTTCTGCTGCTTTGACCTCGAATGGCATTTGTTTTCTGAATTTGTTCCTGAAATTGGGTCAGATTGAGCAGCAGTCGTTTCTGCCTGGAAGGCCAAACTTCAGAGACTGTCACTCAGACGAACGCACGTCAATACATTTTGTCCTAACCTGAAAATTCACGTCACGTCCTTTGGAAAAAACAGCAGGACGACTACAAATGTAACTCATACTGTGTGGGATTCTTGGAAAAATGTGTTGTAAAACAAAATATAATATTTTAAATGGAAAATTTAATTAGCTTCCTTACCATTTAAATTTATTTTTAGGTTAATTTTATAAGTGTTGTAAACTTATAGAAGCGGAAAATTGGGTAATACATTTTTTTAAATCTTGTGAAAAATGACCAGACTATTATGTTAAAGTTAAAGTCCCATTAATTGTCACGTACCTCAGTGGGTGAAGTTTGTTCTCAGCATTTGACCCATCCCCTGGGGGAGCGGTGAGCAGACAGGCCGCGCTCGAGAACCATGTGGGGGTTCAAGCTGGAAGGCACCGCGTCCCACTTTGAGAGTCTTTGACTCAGCCATGGATTTGAAGTCATGACCTTCCATTCTCGGGGCGGACACTCTACCACAGGGTCATTAACCAGCTGTAAAGTTTTTTTTTTTTTTTTCTTTTCCACCATCCATTCCACAGTGCTCTCCAGCGCTCCATGTTCTGTTCCAATACTTTTTATTCCTGACATAAACAGACGGTTCTAAAAAAATATTTTTTCTCCAAATGTGGGATCAAACTTCCTTTCGGACCTAAGAACTTGAAGTAGTTCTTGGTGAAACGTATGCTGCAGATTTAACTATCTATCAAGGGCCGCACCCCCTGCTTATGTGCAAGCTCAGGTTAAAAAAAAAAAGGAAATATGATATATAATTCATATCAGTGGTCCCCAAAACCCGAGCCACGGACCGGTATCAGTTTCTGGGTCACATGGTACCGGGCCACAGACAGAAATACATAAAGAAAAACTTGTGCTAATTTACATTAATTCTGTTTAGTTTATTTTCTGATCCTGAAAGAATTTTTATTTTGGAAAACTTCTGGATTCTGTACACAACATTTGTCTTGGTCATGTGACTTAAAGGGGCTAGCTGCACGGCTACTTGGATTGCTAAGCTAGTAACCCAAAGTTAAAAACCTACCAAAATCAAACAATAAAACATATTTGGAAAGTTTCTTTGGGGAGAAAAGAGCCAGTGAGGAAACTGAAAAAGACTCTTTGACTCCAAAGAACAATAAAGCTGCTATTTACAGATGAAACCGAGTCTTCCCAACATGAAGAATTATTGAGACATCTGTTCTCATGTAGCAGGAGCTGTTCTGCCTAAAACAGACTCTAGTCTGTTTCACATGCAGATATTAAAGTTGGAGAAAAAGTGGATTCATGTTTATATTATGTTTAAAAAAATACCAGTTTTACGACGTTTAATTTCATTTAAGTTTGTTTTATTTATCCATCAGACCTTAAACGTTGGACGTAGTTGAAACTAGCGCCTGGTGATTAGCCTCCACTTTGACGTTAAAGGTAAAATCTTCTTTACAAAGTTCAATTCAGATGCTAACAGAGAATGACGATCCAATCACATAAAGTTGCTGATTTGTGGAAACTTGTAAGAGGGACATTTGAGAATTTTCCTGCAGCAAATCCAAATTAGGTAGAAGTCCATTCTGAAACTTTAGTACAAAAAAAAAATGTTCTTTTGTGTTGAAAAAATACCCAATGAATGAGTATTTATGTAAAGACAAATCAATCTTTTTGTCCTGAAAGAAAACCAGAGCCTGGATTGAGGGTTAAAATGGGATTCTATGGGGGGAAAACATGTAATGATTCCTTTATAGAATTTTTTAAAAACAGATACGACTTTTACAAATCAACAACTTAGTTTCATTGAATAGTCATCATCTCAAAAGAAATATATATATATATATATATATATATATATATATCTACTAACATTTTTAGACTTTTTTTTTTTTTACAAATTTTTTCTAATTTGATTTTTATTTTGAGAAAATATTGTCAGTAACTAGCTTAAAAATACCAACTTTGGCCTTGTTTGGACCGGTCCGTGAAAATATTGTCTAGTTTGAACTGGACCATAGCCTGAAAAAAAGGTGGAGACCACTGTTATTATTTTTCATAAGCCACCTTGTGGTCGTTTGATGAACTGCAGCTAGCTACATTTGAAGGAAGGTGCAAACAGGAAGAGTTGCTCTTTGGTTGTTTTTCAGGCGCGCTCAGTGCAGCCTTTTTTTTTTAACTTATTTAAAGATTGAGTTACAACTGTCTGACAAAACAAGAAATTTTTGTGTCACAAAAAAATGTTTAAACTATTTGACTTAATCTTTTCAGCTGTGGAAAACCGCAGAGACGTGGATCACTGGTGTGGACACTTCAGACAACAGCTGCGCTTGAAGAAACTCTGTTCCAGTAATCAATAAATTAATATCCCTCTTTTTTATATCAGACATTTAGTCATTTTAGCAAATTCCAGTGCAGTGACTTGTCCTGTAAAATGTTTGACCAGGCTTTTACAGAAACTGTTATGAAAGACATCCATACCAGGAACAAATGTAATATTTACTCTTCATGTCTTGGACATTGATAAATTATCGCACAAAACTGTTTAAAATAACAAAAAAAGAGTGTATGATATACTGTCTGAATGATCAAGCTTCTCACTATATTTGGTTTTATTTGATAATTAAAGTGAAAATAATAAGAAAAGAAGCTAAATTTAATTAATTAATAATAAAGGAGTTAAATTGTATTTTATGTTGGATTTACTTCAGTTTGTTTGTTGCATAGTGACCATGTTTACTCATGCCTATCCACACAAATGCGAAGGGGCCACTCCGTACTGCTTCATTGTTCTTTATTGCTGTGTGCTTTTATGGCTAAGTTGTTGCAGCTGCATGATAAGAAACGCTGTAAAACTCAAACAATCCCATTTTTTCTATGTGGTGCTAATCCAACTTGCAGGAATAACTTGTTTCATGAATCATTTTAGAATTGACGTCAATCCCAGCTTTTTCTTTTATAAATCGTATCTGCAAAAAGTGATAAATCTCCCCACATTGTTCCACTTTGTTTGCTTCAATTTGGCGAAACTTAGCAGCACAGACAAATCAATTTTTTTCCTTTTTATTGAGATTTTGTCCAAAAACAAGTGACTCATATTGATTTCGGTAAAAAGACTGCTTTGATCCAAGGATCTGAATATGCACGCAGTGTGGAAAAGTTGGCGGATTTCAAGAGGTCAGTGTGTGGATTCTTCCCTGCAAACATCAACCGTGACATTGCACGTCACTTCACATTTGTAGGGTTTCTCCTCATAATTGAGCTCATAACACCTTGAACAATGTTTCTGGAGTTTTACAAGTTTCCCAATCAGATTGTTTTGTTGTGCCACCACAGCAGCCACATGCACCGTATGGATTAATGGCTAAAACCTCTGTTACGTAACTAAACTCTGCTGCCCAGCAAGACACCGACGAGGCAGCAGCTGCCCTATAAGGCCGGAGCTGCTCCCCTCTCTGCATTTTTTAGCAGTCTGACATTCGTTGTTTTAATCCAGTCACAGACACCATGAAACTTTGAGTTTACAACATCTTGGATTCTTCTTCAGACATGGTGACGCATTTCGAAACGGCCGGGAAAATGCACCACCGAACCACAAAAGCATCCATTCCACTCATTTACAAAACGTGTGAGATTGTTTCGCACTGATCCTCCCTTTTGTAGAGGGAAAAGTTCAATCAAAAACAAAAACAAATCAGTAATCTCATTCCATTCACAGAGGCAAACAGCACCATGGGCACATGAAGAGAAGACTTTTATCTTCTGCGTTAATCTTCAAAGGTGCCCCCCTGTCATGTGCGTGCCAGCATCAAACCCTCCCAACTGTTCTACTGATGGGAAATTCGAATTTCTGAAAAAGCAAAACATCTGGAGGAGCTAAAATTATAAACATGTTTGATTCTTTGATAAGTGGATGATGTTTCTCTCTGAAAATCAAAACTAGTGAGTTTCTGTATCCAATGTGGAGCAAGATTATTTAATTGAATACAGCTGTTGTCAGAATGACGGAGAGGACTTCATCATTTAATTACATTTATGAGCCTCATCTTGTAACTTAAAACATTCTTTTTTTAATCAAAAAGAACTTATATCTTATTTTTTTCCTAAGATGCACAAATTGCAAAAAAAAAAAAAGAAAAACAGAATTTTTTGCACAGCAGCTAAAGAAAATGTCAAAGACTACTATTAACATTCTTAGTTGTAATGTTTTTTAAAAGTGATCTTTTTTCTGTCTTTTGAGCAAACTGTATAAATGAATGGAAGTTGTGGGATTAAAAAGACACAAGCTTTATGGAAAACCCCAATGCATGCTATGATATGAATAGTAAGTCAATTTGGAATATTTGTCATTGTAATCCTGGACTGTAGATACATTTTGAAACATGTGTCTTCATGGACACAGTTTCATTCTTCAGAACAATAGATTGTTCCGCAGAGTCATTCATAACGCACATGGGGACTGTCACTCCGTCTCTGTGCCTTAAAACCAGGAGTGTGTGATTTCTCCTTCATCATTTAAGAACAATAGGGCATCTTCTTCCAGAATTTGCTGGTTTCATCCATAGTAAATGCCTGCTATGGATAATAATGATCCTCCAGAATATTTTCAAGCCGCTTTTGAGTCAGCTGATGCCGTTTCTCCATGCAGGCGCTCACTATTCAGATTGTAGCGATTCAGGAACTAGTGAACTTTTGGCAATAAAATAAAAACGAAAAGGGCATATGAAATATGTTATTGATGGATAAAACCAAGGTTTATTTACATTTTATTAAAATCCTGTACCTATTTTAATATCCAACATCAACCTACTGTGGTGTATCATCGTATTTGTTAAAAAAGAACCGTGTACAAAAAAGAACAAAGAAAGACAGAAACAAATAACATCCAAAGATTGTTGTTAAGCAGAGTTTAGTTTTAAACTCATAAAGACCCACTGTGATCAACTTTGGATCAATTTAAAAAGTTCCAAGTGGTCTCTTTATTATAATTATGCTTTATTTTAGCCAAAATAAAGTTTATAAGTTTATAAGACTCTAAAATGTGGGCGGGACCGATGGAGTGGAGCAATTAACCATTGCTGAGACCTTAACGCTTGTGCCCCGTCAGTGTATTTCTGTCCCAAATACCATCTTTTTCAAGCTGAAATGTTTCGTCTGTTGCCGATTCACAACTGTTTTAATAAAGAAATACTCAGAAATGCCATTTTCAACTTGTTTTTCTTAATACTCGTCTTTTATCATCAGAAAAATGCTTTAGGAACATGTCAAAAACACCAAAAAGAAGAGTGAGTCTTTAAATATTTGGAATGGTCTAGCTTTATTGTGGCAAAAACACAGCTGTGATGGAAGAGATCATGTGGAAGCAACATGTTGGAATTCAACAAACTGGCAGAGCGGCTATCCTTCACAAAAAATGTTTCTGACGGCTGCTAGGAAACACTGCAGAGAGTACCTGCAGGCCTTGTTCTGTTTGTAGGGAATGTTCACGTTTTAAATGCACTTGACAGCAGCAGCATTCTCTGAGGTGAGAGGACATTTAGGAGTGACTCATCTCCTTTTTAACTTACTGGAATTGAGACGCGTTCTTGTTCTTGCCAATCAACTGTAAAAAGTCTTTATTTTGGCAGTGATGTTGTAAAATTCCGACTTTATGACAAAAAAAATGCATGTTTTAAGTATTTGTTTCTGTCTGAACCTGAAACGGCTCAGTTAGTGAAGTTAATCTGATCCTCTGAAGCTGAATCCATCAAGGTCAAAAAGGATGCTTAAACACAAAAATAAGGGCCAAAAAAGATGGTATTTTAATTAAGTATAAAATGATAAAATGATCAAAGGATATAGTGGGAGATTTTAGGATGAAAAAAAAAATAAATGTTAAAATGTGCTCCACATAAACAGTTGGATGAACAGAGAATTCCAGAGTGGATTTTCCTCCCAAAAATACCCCAGAAAAGCGGTAATGCTTTTGAACTCTGGGTGGAGTTAGCAGCGATTAGCACTCCCACTATCATTTCGGACTGTTGTTGACTCAGCCTCCTTTTTATCCATGGCAACTACGGATATATCAGTTTAAATATGTCAACTTCTGAAGTAAAAAAAAAAGTCTGTAGAAGGTGTAAATTACTAGAAATATATGCAAAGTATGTCTTTTGAACATATGATACATTTTTACTTAGAAATAACTCATTAAATGTGGATGTTTCTACTTTTTCTTGTATTAAATCCTTTAACTAAGAAGTCACTTTTTATCCTACATGTTCACCCGGGTTTTTACTCAAACTTTCTTGGCCAACAAAACAAAAATGTTTTTAAAAAAATCCCTTTGAAAAGGCCAAAT
This sequence comes from Oryzias melastigma, assembly GCF_002922805.2. Classification (NCBI taxonomy): domain Eukaryota; kingdom Metazoa; phylum Chordata; class Actinopteri; order Beloniformes; family Adrianichthyidae; genus Oryzias; species Oryzias melastigma. The sequence continues at coordinate 15,008,600 of NC_050533.1, forward strand.
TTGAATTCTTCCCCTACTTCTTTGGCTTCTCCATAACCATCCAGTTGTAGGGGTAGTTGAAACGACAGAGGTTTCTGAAATCGTTTTTTAAGGGCTAACTTTCGTTGCAGAGAAGAAGTACATTTCTTTATGTGGGTGTGGTCTGAGATGTTTACATATAAATGTAAGTAATGACTTTCTAAAGTCTTTTTAAAGTTTTAAAACGGATTTTGTTATTTATTTTTGAGCGCTAGCAGCTAACGCATCCTCCTGGCGAGTGTTGATGACATCATCGAGTGGGAATGACGTCCGAACATGTAGACACTATTTTTTCAATAACTCTCCATTTGAAGGGTTGATTGTAGGGGTAGGGAGAAGCCATAAGGGTAGGGGAAGAATTTGGATTCAGCCTAAAACTTCCTTAAAGATCTGTTGATGTTTTTGGTGTTTTTAACCCAGGGGTGTCAAACTCAATTGTACAGGGGGCCAAAATCCAAAACACATCTTAGGTCGCGGGCCGAACAGGATAAATATTTATTTAATGCACTAAACCAAAATGTTGGATTCTTTGAAAACGTAACTTTTTAACACTACTATGAATAGAAACAGGCAGGAATATTATAACAGAATAAATCAACTTAAACCGTAAATAACTTTGAACATTTTAATCTCCATAAAAATATAGTTTGTCAAAATTATACAAGTTAAAAATAAGTGCAAGATAATATAAAAACATTAAGTGAAATTATCTAGAGGGCCGGATTTAAATACCCGGAGGGCCGAATCCGGCCCCCGGGCCTTGAATTTGTGTTTTAACCTGTTCCTGTGGAATTTTTCTGAGGATAGAGCACATAATTATGCTCAAAATTTCAATTCTAAGTGTTTTTTTTGTGAATCGGGAATAGACAAAAAATGCAGTTTTAATAACAGTGTATTTATGATTTAAAAAAATACGTTGGGTGGGCTACAAGCTCCCTGCTCCGAGCTCTCAGTTGCTCAGAACCTGTTTTCCCGCCCACAACTCAGACACAAATTTCTAATCAACTACAGCCGCTCTGCAAAAACTATGTCCTTGAAAACGATGCAGGCTTTTTTTTTTAATTTAGGTTAATCATTATTATAAGACCACTGGGAATGCTTTTCTAATTGATCATAGGAGGATCGTAGTGGGTAACTAAACTGATCATTTAATCTGCAAAAAAATGAAAGCATAACTGAAATGACAAAATTACTTCTCAGTTCATGAATTCATTCTGTTTTTATTCTTGAATCTGTTCATTCAATAAATAAAGTAAAGGTTAAGCTGATCAATCAGAAGGTCAGATTCCCAGTCCGTTCACATGTCGCAGTCTGATCCTCGCAGCATCGCCTCAGTTCAGAAGACTAAAGCCTTTAACAACCCACAGATGGATGCCTTCACAAACGGTTTCATCATGTTGCTTATTATTGCTCTAAGTAAATTATCAGAACTTGTCTGAGCCTCTGCGGCAGATGTGAAGACAGCACCAGAAGAACATGGTCGAGGGCTTTGCTCTTTATCTGGGTGGGAGCTGCTGTTCTCTGGCTTCCAGCTCTCCCGCTCCCCGCTGAGGTAAAAATGACTCACTGAGTCAGCAGCTGCTCTCCGTCTTCACCAGCATCGCCCAGGATTCCACAAGAGACCCGCTGTCGAATCCTTCCACTCTGACATCACTTCCCCTTTTTCCTTTTAAGGACGTATTCACTCGCCTGCAAAGAAAAGATGGTGAGACTTTCTACTTTCTCTGTTTGGAGTTCCAGTTCTGGGTTCAAATAAATACTTTGCGTCTGTCGGAAAAATTATTTTGTGGCGAGTCATTTCAGGAACTGAGAGATGTTTTTGCAGATGCAAAATTTTTCATCATCAACTGATAATCAGAAGACGGATGAGGCGGAAACAGCATGTAAGGACACCAAAAACATTTAAAATAGTATATATTTTTAAAAAATATAAGACGCTGTATTGATTACACAACACATAAGCTGTCAGATGCACAGGTTGAAACATCGCCTGGGATGGAGTGTGGATAACAGATCCATATTTGAATCATGCAAACATCTGTCATGTATTATCATAAAAAAAATAAAAAAAAAAAAATAGATACACACTGTATTGTGTCTGAAAAACATGGTGGTGCTTCTGCAGCCCTTGTGCTATCCTAGGCATGTTTACATTGAAAGTGGGGTCATCTGGACCCCACAAGACAGCGAGCTGAACTTTTTTTAAGGATTTTCAATCTTCACATAGAAAAACGAAGTCATACGAAGTAGTAGTAACGCGATATATCCCTGAATCGATTTTTCTGTACACCCCTAGTAAAATTGTGAAAAAAGTGTTTGCAGGGTTCGAGGAGGTTGATAAAATGAAATATCTATAAGACGTGTCTCCATCTAACATACGTCACCCCTTATATACTTACTCACATACTAACCCTAATATGTTGCATTAGTGTTCTCTATGACCTGTCACTCACAGAAAATATGCATGGACATTTGTGCTCTATGTCTATGGACTCACTGAGCAGTCTACCAGCTTAAAATTTAGTCTTTGACTTGTACATGACTTGCACTAACATTGACTAAGTCTAAAATCAATCTAAAATGTGTCTTCGATAACTTATCAACAAGGCTTTTTTTCTAAGAGAACCACCATGTTTTCAGATTTTTTTCAAACACTAACTGAAAACCTTCGACATGTTTAGATGAACTAAGATGCACAACATGGAGAAAGAGGCAGCCAGAAATCAAAATTCAGTTATTCACTCAAATGAAATGAGAACATTGCAATGACAGGAACTTTGTGAACTGAACTCTTAAAAAAGCCAAGAACCAAACCACACAGGGAAACCAATCATCAAACCATTGACAAGGATTTGGCCAAGAAAAACTTTGGATTTGATCACCGTGGTCTATAAGGACAAACAAGGAGCAGCTGTGATGTTAGAAACGGAAAGACGGTGTGAAGAGTGACAGGAAATAAACGTGAGAGAAGAAACTAAACAAAGCAAATTCTTCAACTCATCTGGAATCATATTCAGTTCTGTGACCTTCCTGCTGTCTTTCTGATGACGACCCCACAGTTTTTAGTCCTTCATTGTCTTATGTGACTCATTTTATTTTGAAGGAAGAGAACAAAATCATCTCTAAACGTCAAGAAAACAGATCCATCCCCTCTTCATGGCGTCCGACGGTCAGTTTGAACTTGATGGAAACTTCTGGAGCATTTCTGCCTGACGACAGATGAGTGAAACCCAGTTTTAGATGTTTACATTGTTGTGTGCAGTTTTCCCATTCCACCGGCTGGAAGCACAAGCAGGCCCGTGTTTCAGAATGTTTTCTCTA
>NC_050533.1:15012131-15081271 GCF_002922805.2 Oryzias melastigma
TGTTTTTTCGAAACATTGTTTTATCGAAATTCTAGAAATTTCGAAAAAGTTTTGCGCAAAAGTGTAATGGAAACGCAGCTAGTGTCTTATGTGACTCATTTTATTTTGAAGAAAGAGAACAAAAGCATCTCTAAACGTCAAGAAAACAGATCCATCCTCTCTTCATGGCGTCCGACGGTCAGTTTGAACTTGATGGAAACTTCTGGAGCATTTCTGCCTGACGACAGATGAGTGAAACCCCGTTTTAGATGTTTACATTGTTGTGTGCAGTTTTCCCATTCCACCGGCTGGAAGCACAAGCAGGCCCGTGTTTCAGAATGTTTTCTCTACAGGGAGGATCCCTGCAGAATGCTGCGTATTTGAGGAGATGCTTCAGATCTCCCTTCTTCTGTTTGACCATGAAGGGAGGGTTGTTCATTTGGGCGGCGGATCTGTTGATGCCCACAGACAGTGGGCTTTTAACGGGTACTCTCCTGGTGGAAAATAATAACCTAAATTCTTGGAGACAGGCGGATCTCTGGCCACCCTCCTGCTTGTTTCATTTTCCAGGTGGAGTGGTTTTTGTCAGACCAGCATGAATTCTTTACATTACTTCTTCAGGTGTTACTCCACCGCATCAGTCAGGAGTTTAAGGAACAATAAAAGAAGCGGAAAGATGTAAATATTTATTAACGTTTATTAACATTTTTCACAAAATTACAATTTTCTATTAAATTCTATTTAATGATAGGAACAAGAAGTAATTGCTTTGACCCAAGAAAATTCATGGAGTTTTTCTTTTGGTAATTTAAGAAACATTTTAGTGGAAAACAAAAGTGAGATTGAGCTATTTGTGTGTTTGTTTATAAATTATTAATTAAATATCACCTGTCGATATATTTTCTTACACCCCTAATGCTCACCATTATTGTTACATGATGTTACTGAGGGGGTGGGAGGCAGTAAGCTAGTGGGACAGCATGTAAACAGAGAGCTCTCACCAATAAAAAGAGTAATGGGGAGGGGCTTCCCACAGCAATGGCCCCGCCGAAAACTCAGAGGTAAATTTCTAATCTAATGAATTCCTTTTGTTCTGCAAAGACTATATCCTAGAGAACAAATGATTTTTATTTTATTATAATTATTAAAGTACCACTCGGAACACTTTTGAAACAGATTAAAGGATGATCGGAGTGGGTTCTTTTTTAACAATAGTTGTTATTTTTTTCTTACCAGAAGATGAGTTTATCTGCTAATTAGGTAAAATGAATTAGAATAAATGGTAGACTACAGTGCAGCTATTTTTTAATGATTCCTAGCATGTGTGAAACAGCATTTTTACATTAATGTTTTTGTCATGTGAACTTCTTTGTGGAGTTTGGCTGACAAGCCTCTTTAACTACCTTTTTTCTTTAAGTTCACAGGCGGATTTTATTATAGTATTACACTTTAGCAGAAAAAGACAATGTGAAACAGTAGAGCCAAACGCACAATGCGAGGAACAGCTCCTCTGACTCTTGGGACAGACCTTGCCTCTCTGGCGTGTCTCAGAGCTGTCACTTTGATTTCTGGACACTGAGATCATTTCTCACCCTGAGTTTTATCCGTCCAGCTCCAGAGACATCCACAAACAAGACTTCCCCTGGAATCTCCTGTAACATCCGTCAGTTAAGCTTAAATACTGAGACAAACACAAACATGAGTTGTTTTTGGCAGCAGATTACCCTGAACATCTGCTGTTGTTCATCTTGCTAGAAAAAGGTCATCATTGACTGAAAACACCGTCACTGTGTCATCTGGTCTTCATCGTCCTGTTACGAATCGCCCACTTGAGCAAAGACATCAACTATTTAACTTCTAGGCTGAATCAATTCAATTTTATCCCATTTTTTTTTAAACTTCCATCATTTGAAAGTCAGCTGTTCCAACTTTTCAAAGAAAAAATACATTTTAGAACAAATGAACATTTTCTGAGTGATTAAAACCATAAATCAGGTTAATTTGGAAAACTACAAATCAGTCTGCAGTCTCTTTGTTTGTCCTTTTTTCTTCCCTGAAACTGTTGCTATGGAGGAACCATGTACACAATCTTGCAGTTGACCTCTAGAGGGGGAAGGGGGGGGCTTCCAAGTTGGCTGCAGGTCAAATGGCAAGTCCAAATCCATGGAGGGTAGTGGGAATGTGAAGAGGATGTACAGGGGCAGCGAAAAACTGAAAAAAAGCTCTGAGTCACGCAGCACAAAGGAGTGAATCATCCTGTAAGATCTGGTCACTGACTGACCCATGTTTGGAGAAATCTCAGCCGCCACACATCTGCAGTGTGTGCTGACGACTTTCACTCCCTCTTTAGGTCAAATTAGAATCCTCATGTGTTTTTAATGGACCTATTGAAAAGTAAAAATGATCTATGAGCATCAGGCAAATAAAAGCCTTCTGGGAATCACGTCTGTAGCATTTTCTCAGCATCTAAAAAATCTGCGACGACTGGGTTCGGAGAGGCGAGGAGCCGTCTGCTCATTGGATGTTTGAACGGGAAGGAAAGTGTCTTCCTGGTGAGAAAACAAGCGATCAGTCGGCGATAGTTTACATACCAAGGAGGAGACAGATTAAGAGGCAGGATGAATCACAGCAAACACAAGAAGAACATGTCAGCTGCATGCTAAAGCCATAGCTGAACTCGTGCCAAATCCACACCAGGTCAATGAAATCTAAAATTAGACCCTATTGGGATCTCCAGAGTTTAAATCTCTGATCAGACGCTCAGTTTGAATGTGATGTCTGATTTCTGTCTGACCCGTCATCTGCGCTCCACATGATACACACCGACGCTGCTGAAAGGCATCCGAAGAATTAACCTGCGTCTTTCTCCAAAATTGCCCAGATGCGGCGACAGACGCGGCTTTATTAAAATGCCTCATGTGAAGGCAGCGTTATTGAAGCAGGGCCGGTCCCGCTGCAGACTGTTGAGTCTGGGACAGAAGCTCATTGAAGATAAAAAGAAACAGATTTTTTTGCCAGTTAAATAAACACTTTCCTTTGTGGCTTTCTTTTGAAGATGATTGCGTTGACCACAACAGGAAGGACAGCCGACCCTCTTCTTCTTCAAAAGTATTTCATCTTGTTTTTTTTTTTTTTTTTTAATACTCTGGAATGTGAAGGAGTAGAACGGCCGTGCAGACTGGGAAGTCTTGAATCACCAGAAGATCCTCTTTTTTTGCAGAATCAGAATCATGGCCTATCTCATATGTTGCTGGGTAAATTGAGTTTGCTTTTAAACAATTCTAAAAATAAAAAGACATTATAAATTATAAAAATTCTAAATGCAAAAAAGAAAAAATAAATGATTGTTGGTGGATGTCAGACCCAAATTAAAGTCATTATTAGACCAAAAAAAGTCCATCAGATCAGAGAATAGTTGCTTTTTATTATCAGGATCTCAATTTTTGTATAGTTTTTTTTTTTATATACATTTTGTGCAATTCCACCTATCAAAGAACCAAACTGCAGATCAATCCAATTAAACCATAACCTTAAACATTTCCACTATGAGTTTCCCTCCAGTATAAAAGCTCCAAGAGCTTTTGTTGTAATACATCTCATTGTTTTTTGATGAAGAACGGTGCACAAATTGTATTATTTAAGCATGTTAATGTCAAGGTTTTTGTCTATAAGTGTGTAGATTTTGCTCAATTTGTCCATGTTTTAGTTAGAACTGGTTCATATCAGTTGCTTTATCTTAGAAACAGATTATAATCTTCTTCTAATGTTACTTTGTGGGATTGATTGGTTTTAAATAGTTCATAAATTCACAAATGTCCATTCAGACTAGGTCTTATGTTAGCTAAATGTATGTTTTTTTAGGCTGCTGTATTCTTCCAAACACACTCAACTAAGAAAATCCGTTCTACAAAATTTTCAGACATTAGTAATTAAAAAAAAAAAATCCATGTTATTTTCTAATGGATCAAAAATTCTCTGAACTGGACAAAATATCAGTCTCATGTTGACATAATGTCATATTTTCATAATAAAACAATGTTTTTTTATTTAAATTTTAAGCCAATACCTGTTATAAAACATAAAAAAACAAAAGTTAAAATACTACAATAAAATAGGCATAGACGACTTAATCCTTTTATATCTGCCTTCTCTTCTAGATCTGTTTCAGTTCTTTGACAGAAACTTAACCTAAAGTTTTTTATTTTCTCCTCTTTTCAACCAAATCCTGATCATACTTAAGTCTAATTGTTTGGCATACGTTTTTCTGCTTTTCTGTGCTGTTATGACTCCTGTTGTATTCTAAGAACTTTTTGTAAGCATCAGGTGACTGTCGGGATGATGATGATGAGGATGATGATGATGACTGTCATTCTGATTCTCATCATTTTTGGATCTAACAAATAGAAAGGCTGATATTTTTATAGTAGTCCTGATCATATGAATAAGCTTGGATTAAATTAATACCTTATTTGGTAAGAAAAAAATGCCTTTTTTCTCTCACTAAAAGAATGTTCTATATTGTGAACTTAAAATGACTCAGGCTAACTAGCAAAACACAGAAAAATGGCTGTTATCAAAGAAAAACTCAAATTGTTACTGATGTGACTATAAACTGAGAGAAAATGTTATTAAATGACAAATCGACCAATTTAAGAAAAAAAAAAAGCACATTTTCACAAATGTCCAACAGAACTAAACTTTCAAAACAGACTTGGACAAAAATGAACTTTTTCTTTAATTGTTGATGTGAGTCCTTGAGAGTGAACTGCTCCAGAAAATACGACTGTCTTCTAAATGTTTCAGTACCATCAGCCAGTCAGGGATGTAAAGAACCACTTCAGGACAGTCCAACACGTTGGTCCAGAATCCTTTTTTGAGATTCAACTGAACCAGTCACAAGGTCAAGAGCTCAAAAAGCACTTCACTCTTGTAATAATAACTCGTGAATTTATTGAGAAAAAAGTTCATGTGCAAGAAGAAAAGAAAAAGTGTAAAGAACTAAGATAACCAACTGAACGTGATCTGAATCTTCACAATGTCTAGAAAAACCTATTTTCCATAAAATTAAACATGTTTTTAATAATTTAACCAAATGTGCATATACTGTATATCTTGGTACATTAAACATCTTTGTTTTGAATTTGAGTTCTTAAATTGCATACATGAATTATTCTCCAGATCCATTGAATCCATCCATCTATTCTGCATCTCACAGAGAAACCATGTGTCAAGTGCATCTACTGTACATACCTTGTGGATTTTGGAAAATGAACCATATCGGCAAAATTCCTTTAAAAAGAGTGTGCAATTATATTCATGTAGCATTCCAAATTGGCTCTTACTTGACCTATTTCTATGTCTGGGCTGCTCTCCGTCCACACGCAGATGTTTAATTGAGATGACATTGGATCGAACAGTAGAGCACGTTTGAGGTGGTGGAGGAAAGAAAACACCACAGGCAGCCGTGGAACTGAATATCCTATACTCACTTTGGTTTGGGTTCGGTTGGAGAACAAATATTGACGTCAGATGTAAGAAGAAAAGAAGCTTCAATGGATCTGACATGAACAGACACTGACCACAACATCCCTTCTTTCCCCTCTGCAGCTACGATACTTTCAGCTGCAACAAACCAAGCGAGCTGGACAGACGTCTCGTATGACTGCTGTCAGCACGCTCATTAAGCCTTTTAGTCTGGGTATGTTTAAACAAGCTCCTCTGATGGCGAGTACCCGCAGAAAACCAGTTCCCAGGCACGAGATGATTTGGCCCCCTCTGTCCAAATTCATGCCTTGGTCCATTTATGAGGTAGTCAAACATGCAGACTAAAGCAGACTGAACACTTTAAGTCGTGTTTTTCTTCCATTTCTTGGCTACTCGCTATAACAATGAATTGACTTGTTTCATCACTCAAGAGTATACAAATGTGCCCTGCTTTGTATCAGGGCTCTAAAGGAGACCTTATAGTGTCCAAATGAACACCAAGAAATGTTTAAATTAATGATTTGACCACACACAAAAAGTAATGTATGTGTTCCTGTTCATTTGTTCACGATGTCATGTTTAAAAGAATGTTCATCCTACACATTCTTATTCCCAATTTAGCATATAGACGTTTGGTTCGGACCCCCAAAGTGTCACTTTTTGACATTTTGGGTGTCCCCAACTCGTTGTTTCTTGATGTGCTGGCTGTTCCAATTAAATCAAAGGTCTTCAACCCTTGGGACAGGGTACCGCAACTGGTACCAGGTTAGAGTTAAGGTACTGGTCTGGTCTGTGTCCCGAGGTTTAGGGACTCCTGACTAGCATATGCATTTTTCCCTGTCTGTGGCCCGGTACCAAGCAGCCCTTGGACCGGTTCTGGTTTGTGGCCCGGAGGTTGGGGAACCCTGATTTAATGGGAGCAGCCAGCACATCAAAATACTACGAGTTGGGGTCACCTCGTCAAAAACTATGTGTCCATATGTGACAAGTTGGGAGTGAGAATGCTTTGGTGAATCACTTTCCCAAACAATTTAATCAATTTCAATTCAATTGAGAACAATATCACAAAACAATTGTCTCATTGGGCTTCATACTGGTGATTGTTCAAAAGTAGAAAGTCAATCATAAAATATAAACAGTAGCTGATTGCTAAGTTAAACTAAACAGACTAAACTAAACTGGGTATTCCTACCCCTAAAGACTCTTCTTCTCAGTAAGGAAACACTCCTAAAAAAACAGATTCTAGGAAAAAATAAAGAAGAAACTTCAGGAATGTCCGCATGATGAAGAATTCCCCTCCCAGGACAGCCAGGCGATGTACCAGGACTGTTAAAGAAGAATTAGCTTATCTAACTCTACAGCTACACATCTGAATAGTGTTTATCCAGATAGGACTAGGGGGTGGGTGAGGCGAGGTCCAGGGCCACGGCGAGCCGGAGGTGAGGTCCACGACCAAGAGCAGGAGCAGAGATGATCCCAATTTTCCCACCTAAGACACCCACATTTTGCACATGAAATTAAAACAATCTGGAATGTTGCAGTTCTTTAAATGACCACTGGAGGCTAATATTATTCATCCATTTGTTTTTGGAACTCCTTTAAGGGTCACTGAGTTGCTGGAGCCTATCCCGGCAACTGTTGGATGAAGGCGAGATACACTCTGAACAGGTCGCCAGACTGTTGCAGGGCAACACACTCACATGGATTCCTATAGGTGGAGTGTAGAAACACCAATGAACCTATGAAGCATGTTTTTAGACTGTTCCAGGTGAAAACCCAACGCATGGATGGGAAGAAGGTGCAAACTTCACACACAAACCAAAACATTCTCACTGTAAGGTGAGAGTGTTAACCATTCAGGATAATTCTCCATTCACTTCCATGTAAAAAGTATGTTTGCAATTAATAATCCTAATCATTTCATAATAATGAGTTCTGTTAATATGGTTCCAACAACACAGTAGCAGTCAGAGCTGACGCTTTATTTAAACTGTTTGTGTCCTGAAATATGACATCATCAGATCACAGAACGATGTGAGGTGTTAGCCAAAGTATTTAATGAATCAAGCATATTTTGCACTTTTGGTATAGGATTTTGCTTTTAAAAAAAGAGGAGGGACTTCTTACCACATGCTAATAATGTATAAATTCCAATAAAATCAACAATATAAAGAATTTAGTTTAAAAATTGAGTAGAGATACAAATAACAGAAGTTGCACGCTGGTCAAATTAAATCAAAGAAACTCTTCAAATGACTTTGGCTGCTGCATGTCCACATAAACATGCAATTACATTAACTAATGCTTTAAAATTGATGCAGATGTCTAGAGTTTACACTGACGGGATGTTTTTGCCAAACAGCCTTGCAGTCTTTTCTTCATGTACTATTTCCACTCATCCGTGTCGAGAGTTGAATAACTTACTTCCTGAAAGTCGGTGAGATGGATCCATATGGGCTACAAATAAAATAGAAGATATCCTAAACGGTCTAGACGGAAACCATACCTGTCTGCTGGCGCTCAGCTGCCACGTGTCGTCAGATCCTTTTATAGCAAAACCACCTGCTTCTTCTGGGCAGATTCTCTGGATACTCCTTTTTACTAACTTCTTGAGACATCTGCTTTTAGAAATAAACCTGTTCTCTGAAAGGCTGGTGAAAGTTTTCCTTTCTGTACAAGACACATTAGAGTTGTATATTTTTTATTAATTTGGAACTCTGTATCTACAAATCAGCACTTTTCCCTCCTGAAGGTTAGCATAAAAGCCTCAAATACACTTTAAAGATGCAGACAAATACATTTCTGATAAGTTTTATTTTTGATTTGACCAAAAACAAATAAGACAATCATATATAGGCTGCCTAAAACTCATTGTTGCGAGACCGACATGCTGACTTCTGATTGCATCTGTGCATTGCATATTATTGAATCACATTCAGTGTGAACGCAGCTTCAGAGTAATTTAAAGAACATCAAGACTGTAGTGTTAAAGGGTTGAAAAGAAATTGCCCCATTGGAAAAAAAAGTCATTTAGCATTATTCTGAACATAAATTAATGATTTGTTTGGCCTGTCAATCAATTTGAAATTATTCAATTTTGTTATCATATAGCATAATTTATAAATACATATATAAAACCCCAAAACCTGAAGTAAAACAACCATTTACTAATCATTTCCAAGCAGGTGTTAGCTTGATAAAAATTGGGCTCTTCAAAAGAAAAAAACTCCTCCAGAAGTGCCTGTAACATTGCATAATCTTCCTCAACACAGAACAGCAGGCCTTTCTTCTCAGCCAGTGACTGTAAAGAGAACCTACGTCACGTTGTTGACAGCTCGGGCTTCCACAGTATAGTGTCCAACAAATATGCAGGCTACAGAATAAGAAGGTTTTATTGGGGGGGAGACACTAAACAAACACTTACACAAACCTCTTGTACTAAAGGACATGCCCCAGTGCTGCTCACTAATTTGGAAGCACGCCCCTGTTGTTGCCCAGCGCTCACATCGCTCAAGTGTTGAAGCTCGGAGTTAATGAGCTGAATCTCTGCCCCCGCGCATTAAGCTAGCAATTCCTGCAGATTACTGGCCTGCAGGACCCTCCACCAATGACCCTGTCTGTTTAAATAACGTGACCTTCTCAGCTTTTCCACTCAGTAAGGAAGACAGATGAAGTGAAATTGAGAACATAGTGTGCCCAAGTCTAGGACTTCTAAAGGATGTTAAAAAAATAAAAAGGGTGTTAGCAACAGTTACTGTTTAGCAAGGCATTCAAATGTTGTAGTGGAAAGCAGAGGATGAGCATCTTTGTAGTTTTTTTCACAGCAAAGGCCTCAGACAAAGCATTAAAAAAGAGCAAGAGAAGCTTTGCTTAAAAAAAATTGAGATAAAAATACTGTATACATTCATTCTGCTATGTCAAACATACTCAAAATCCTGCCAGGTATACAGAGATTTGGGGAACTTACATTCCCATAACATTTTCATGATGTTCTTGGACACATCTGCACTCCACTTAAGACACATCCGCTTTTAAGGGTCAGTCCCTCACATAGGTGCATGTCACAAAGGCTTAACATGTTGATGCTAAGATCATTTAGCTAGTTAACTTTCACGCACACTTTCACGGCTTTTATAAACAACGTTATTAAAAATCCTATACCAAGGGTTAGTTTCCGTGTAAGGGATAATGCCTGACGGAGTGTGCATTATTAGAAATTAACCCTTGTCGTGAAAGCCTGAACCATCCAACGCAAAGCAGGGAACAGCTACTTCTGCGAAGTGTGTTAATGTTTAACAATGCACACTTCAAAGGGCATTGTCTCACTTACACCATAGTCACCAACCATCCATCCATCCATCCACACATCTTCTTCCAGTCATTCGGGACAGGGTCACGGCTGCAGCAGTCAAAGCAGAGATACACCGACTTCCCCGGCCACTTCCTCCAGCTCCTCAACTGGCTCCTCTCAATGTGGAGGGGAAGCATCTCTACTCTGAGCTCCCTTCAGGTGACAGAGCTTCTCAACCTATTGCTAAGGGAGCGCCCAGCCACCCACAGAAGAAGGTCATTTCAGCCACTTGTTGTTGTGATCTTGTTCTTTTGGTCACGACCCAGAGATTATGACCATCGATGAGTACTGGAATGAAGATCGACCGGTAAATTGAGATATTCCCTCGCTCGTGAACAAGACCCTCAAATATTTAAACTCCTCCACCTGAGGCAGGAGCACTCCACCCACTGAGAGAGGGCAAACTACCTTTTCCCTTAAGATGGCAGTACAAGCTTCAAGGTAATTTCAGGACACACCTGCGCTTCCCTATTAAAGGTATGGGAGCATGTAACCAACGCTTAACATGTTGATATTAGCTAGCCAGTTTTCACAAATAGTTTCACAACTTTCTTAAAGTTTTTACAAATGCTGCAACAAAGGTTGAGAGTTTACGTATTATTGTTTATGACCACAATGATACTGCAGTTAATCTGTCCAGGTATTTTTGGACTCATTTAGTTAAAAAAAAAAAAAAAACTTTTAAAAACATTCAAGGGCCATATTCTTGGAAGCTGTGGGTAATTTTAAACTGTCTCTTTCAACAGAGAACTTTGTCTGGATAAGTGGCAGATTTTGACAGCTGCCGTAACTCCTTTTTAATACTAAAGTAACTTAAACCCCTGTGTGTTTAGTAGAACAGGATGGATTCTGTCTGGCTCCCAAAAGCACTTTTATCAGTGAGGAGGATCCCTAGAATTCCCTCTGAGTGTTGTTGCAACCCAGCTGGCTGAACTCCCATGTCTCCAGAAATCCTCTGCTCATTCACAACGCCCAGTTTGATCTGTTTTGGTTTACATTTTTCTGATGGAGAGAAACTGTTTAAAACGTTCCTTTAAACACTCTGAGCGGTTACAAAAACACCAATAGGCTTACCGGATTTTCACTGTGACAACATTCAGGCTTAACCGTTTCTGTTGATGCTGCACAGAGTTCTTGAAGTGGCCGTTGCAATGTTAGGGAGTTATGGTAAGAATGTGTGCTGACGTGCCGGGAGCAGACAGTACATGGCTGTTTTGTCTTGCTGGTGGTCTGAAGCTATCTCATAGTGGAGCTTGGAAAAGCATTTGAGTTCCTGGCCTGATTGAAGATCCCCCCCCCCCAAGATCCAGACTTGTGCAGCCTTTAATTCATTGCAGTGATGGAGTGCCGACTCGTGATCACTGATGGAGAAAAATGGCACACAGATGCTCTCATGTTTTCTGAGTATAGTAGATGTTCAATGTGAGAGCGACTAGTTTTTGAAAGACAAATGATGTTGGTAAACCACACGAATAAACTAAAACTCATGAGGTCTCACAGAGGAGCTTAATGGCTATGATTTGCAGAAGGAGACAAAAAGAGGCATTTTACTTAGATTTTACTCAACTCTAAGCCTGAGAATGAATTAATTGCTGACTTAAGTAGATATTTAGCATTACCTGAGGTAATGCCAGAGTGAATGCTGTGAGCTTATTGTGAAGATGCCAGTGCAGATAGCTAAAAACGCTGAAATTGATAGCTAAAAATGCTCAAGCTGAAACCATTTGAGGTCAAAGCTTGCCAAAATATTAGCTAAAAATTAGAGAAAAAATGTCAGATTTTGCCAAAATATCTAGCATAACACTAAAATATTAGCTAAACTCAATTTTAGCTTAAAAAACTGGAAACATTTCTAAATTAGCCAAAACAGCTAGAATCTTGCTAAATTAAAAGCTAAACTTCAAAAGTACCTTAAAAAAACAAATAGTTGCTTAACATTTTAAAGTTTGAATGGGGTCTGTAGCTGAAAAAGTTCACAGATTTCAAAGTGCACAAAGTTTTTGAAGGATTTGAAGAACCTTTTATTCATTATGGGGCATATTTTGCTCAATGATTCAAATACTATAAAGTTCATTAATACCAAAAGTACAAGCAGTAATGTCCTGAACAAGCATAATGTTTTGATCCCAAGATTGCTTAATCGATAAAAGTGCAATTGAATTTTTACATGCCGAAAAACATACGGAAAGGAGCAGGAACATGACTACTTATTATTGTTCTTCTTTAGTTCTTCTATATGATTTGCACTGTTAGTAATATAAATATTTATTTACTGTATTTTCCACATTATAGGGGGCATTGAATTACATTACATGGCACAACATCAATGATTGGTCTATTTTTAAACTTGTCATATTTACGGCCCACTGAACTATAAGGTGAATTAAGCGGGACAACAGTCAAAGATATGTCCACCAGTTCACTGCGTTCACAGTAACTATTGCACTTATTTGTAACATGTTAGCCAAGTTAGCATATTTACAACACCTGTAACTCCAAACCTTGTTAGTAACATGTAAAAAAAACACAGTCTGGCACCACCACATACTAGTTGCTCCGCCCCATTCTGATGCATCCACTTGAAGACAAACAGATCCACGTACATCTCCATTTTCCTTCATTCCCTCAAAACTGTGTGGCTGAATAACTCTAATATCGCTCGCCATTTTTGTTGCACCCCTTATATTAGATTGGAGTTGTGAGGGGTGTAAGCTAGCGGAAGAGAGTGAAAACAATGGGAAATGAGTGCTGGCTTACTGTCAAACAGTCCCACGCATAATTTAGAGGAGAATTTTCATGGACTCCTGCAGCAGAAACTATGATCTAGAAAATGATGCAGGTTTTTTTAATTTTGGCTAAAAATTGCATAATCATAATTTTAAAAATTCTGGGAATGTTTTGACAATAGATCAACAGATGTGGTGCAGAAATTATGTTAAGCTACTTTGAGATCAAATGCAAAAGTAATATATTTGAATATTTTAATAACGAGGTAAACTCTTTTAACATTTATTTGTTATCAATGAAACCCAAAATAAGGCTCAAACTGGGCACCATAGTTTAGTTGATAATGTAAAAATCGTACCCAATCAGAAGACAAAGTACGTGTGTGACACAAGTCATGCTGATTACTCAAGGCCACGAACTTTCCATTCATCTGTTTTTGAGTCATACTTCAGACAGAGATGGATGAGAGGGAGATGACTAAAGTCGACCTCTGAAGCCTTCCAGTGTTTTGTTGATGCCCATCTCTACTGAGACTCGCATGACTTTGCAATCTGGTCTGGGGTTGCACGTGAACGAGAGCAGTCATTATTTTTCCTGCAAGCAGAGCTGTGGGCTAACATCACATAACCCCAACAACTCTGCGGTAAGGTACAGACACGCTACTGACGCCTGACCACTTCTGGCTTTTCTGAGGCAGCTTTAAGAGTTGTTTTGACACATTGTGTGAAGTACGGCTTCTTGACTTCATGCTTTGGCTCCTCTGTTGGATAAAGTCCTTGTGCAGATCCCAAAGATGGTTTAGTTTAAAGTAACTCCAAGTGTTTTTGGTATAAAAATCTATGTGTAAACCTAGGAGTATTAGATTAAACAAAGACTAATTTATTGTGGCTGCAATAGGCAGAATATTGGAGATATTACAGAGTTGTTTAAGCTAATATTGTTGATTTTTGCATGGAATTCCTGAGTTGCATAACTCTGACTGAGCAGTTTTCTGTGTGTTTTTCAATCAGATCTTGACGACCACATAGACAGACAATGACGCGCTTCTTAATATCCTGGAGGGACTTACTGAGAGAGCCTCTCACCCAGGTAAAATGAAAAAGGAGATTTGAACGTTTGAAGTGTGTTTTGAGGTTTTTGAGAAGAAAAACATCCTCTGAAGGTAAATGTGGTGTCTGCCAAACTCACAGCGTGTCATTTTACAATTTTGTCAATCACTTATAACAAGCTATTGATTAGAAGACACACAGAAGTTTGACAAGTGATGGATCACAAAAATCTGTTTATACATACTAGTGTGGTTTAAACCAGCCAGGAAATAGCACATTTACATTATAAATCCATTCACAAGAAATCAGCATCAAACAAAAATGGTTTTCAGTTAAAAGCAATAAAACACTTTCATATATTTTCAGGAAATTTAAATTACATTCAATTTTTGATCCTCACAGCCAAGCAGAGAAGCCATGTTTTTCCTTTACTACCCATATGCTGTCAATCACTTTGCCATGCTGGAACATAAAGAAGCAGTTCTGCCATTAATTCTGTGAAAACTTTTACTATAAATGTGCATTTTACTTCAAGTCTGCTCACCTGGTCATCTGATACCTGCTCCAAGTAAATGTGGGTAGAGTTGAGGATTTGCATGCGGCTGTAGCCGTAGTCTGTGCTGCGGAAGGCGCTCCATGCTTTGGGGTTTGGTTGGAACCTGTCGGTCCTTTCCCTGCAGCCCTGCAAAACAAAATTCAGCAGCACAGGAGCCATGTGTTTCTCTCTAAATCCCCTTCAACTGAACTTCCATGTGATTGTGTTTTGATGTGCTGATGACTAATTCCTCTGCGGCTGGATGACAGAGCGTGCCCTGCGCTGCTCAGCCGCCACATCAGAAAAGACTTCACCAGAGCAACAGCTGCTGCTTAACTCAGCAGCTGCACAGACAGGACTGTGTTCAATGCAAGACAGAGTTGTTGATTCAGCATGCACCGATCAATGCACGTGAACATTCCCAGTCATGTATTGGTGTTGGCACTTACAGCAGAGCCTGTGATAATGTGTACTGGAGCCTTGGGGTTCACATAAGGTTGGTCTGCACTTCCATTGTACACCTACCAGGAAAAAAAACAAAAAACTAAACAGTGGCTTTGGACATCTGACAATAGCTCAGAAGATGAAGAAAATACTGAGAATTTAAAGTGCAGAGTCCGACCTTGTCACCATAGACGGGCCAGAGTCGTTCGTATGTGTGTTCATGTGCCCACAACTCCAAATCCACTCCTGTTAAATACAACAAGAAGGAAAAATGTTCTGAACAAATATCATGAAACCAAACCACAGAGCAATCCCAAAGTTTTTTGGTTTTTTTTGGAAGTTTTGTACATTTAATTGGGATATTTCTCTGCAACAAACAAGCTTAAGATCAAAGAAACCAACATTTTCATTGTCAAGCCAAATAATCAAACATAAGAAACAAAATCCCAAGAAATTTTATACAAAAAGATCCTTGATGCAAGAGTTCATTTTTTCAATTAAAAACTGTTTTATCTATCTCTTTCGACATAGTTCTGTGGATTAGAGATTACAATCGATCTGTAAACAGTAGAAGCGTACCGTAGCGGTAAAACAAATCCTCCAGGCCAGGAGCTGGCGGTTTGGTGTCATTCCGGCCCAGTCTGACCTGCGTTAAAACAGTTATAATGAGAGCGTCTGCAATTCTACCTGCGATGTGAAACGCTCTGTTAGAGCTCTATTGTGTCCATGCCAGCCTCAACCAACAGAGTGCTGACTGCAGCACAACGGAAACCATTAGGGCTGAATTACAGATTACAGCAGGGTGTCTACAGGGATGTGCTGCTCCCAGCTGAACAGCAGAACTTCTGTAATTCTAACGAAAACCTCTTTACCTTATAAAGGCAGAGCATGAACAGTGGATGCAGTCATGCAACTTCTTACTTACATAATCAAATATTATCATATCATTAAAGTGTCTGCAATAATTAGTGATAATAGTTTGGAATTTGATGCAGCTGCTTTAGCAGGAACGTCTAAACATTTGGACTGAGCAAGGTTGACTTGGTTTGGTCTAACAAAATTAAAGAAATGACATGAAATGGAGATGGAATCAAGCCCTCTTTGGAGGGATGTGTGTGAAACGGTGCTTTCCGTACAAAGGAATGGAACTTGGTGCAGTCGTCCTGATCGTCATCAGAGCAGTACATGGGTCGATGTCCCATGGTGATGATCCAAGGGCGCACTGCCCTGTTCTCTGGCCGGTTGGCTTCCTAGGTCAGGATCCATCCATGAGCCACATTGATATCAGAAAAAAGCCATACATGTTAGGTGAATGACCAATAAATAGAGTTAAGCTAATGTGAACAATGACAGTAGGTGTTGAAACGGAGAAGGAGAGTTGTTAACCTCCAGGTCTTTCTTCAGCCACTCATATTGCTTGAAAAGGAGCTCCAGGCCAAATTCAAGGTAGAAGTAAACCTCAGTGGAGATGGAGATTATGTGCGCTGACCCCAGGTCCCAGCTGCAGAAACACACCGTTAAAATGATACATAGCCTCTAGTCAGCAGAGGAAGCGTGCTGCAAGTCACTCAGTGAACAAAAACCAGGATAAGACAGACAAAACCCTCCTCTAAATGTGCATTTCTCTTCCTTTCGCAATCTTCAAAAAACTAGCATGCACTGAATTAAGTCATATGTCTTATCTGTGTTGCACTGATTCCCAAACAAAGATTTGTACTTATTTTGGAAGATTTGCAACTGTATCTTAAGACACCTCATCAGGATGACCCAAAGTTAACTCTTCTTCATCTGCTGGGTATCAAGGCTCAGATTTTAACTCCACATTTTGTACAGAAAACCTTATGGTAACCTTATTATAAATGCCTATTCAAGTGACTGGAGACGCCTCACTTCAACAATTAACCACAAGGTGGCTGGTTAAGCAACCAAAACAGGTCCTATTCATTACAATGTAAAACCATCCAACTTTTACAACAAACATTATTACTTAAATAAGCTTGGTTTCAAGACAACTGTGCCTCCAAAAAATTATTAAAATTAAAATTATTTTTACTAATTGTGTCAGAAACATCTACATAAATATAGGCCTGGTCTCTTGATTGACAGATGATCATCTAATGGCCTGACTGGATGTGTCACAACTGTTCTATTTGTGATTAGCTAAGGAGTTTTTCTAGGCTAAGAATGAAAAACTTACACTAAACTCACACCCACTCGGTCCAGTTCTCATATACAGTCAACAGTCCACACAGTCATTGTTTAGCTTGTTTTAATACTAAACAATATAATTTTAGAATTTCTCAGAGCTTTACGTGTTCAAAATTTGAACTGTTCTAAAACGTCTACTCTTGGGAGGATTAGTAACCACGCTTGAAGAGCATCTTTCACACAGATTGTTTGTATATGTCTAATAACGTTTTCCTAATACCATGGTCCAGGTGAGTCGTCAATTGTAAAAGATACAGACTGAACATGAATATTTTGATAAATAATGAAAGAAAAAGGACAGCAGAGGACAGAGTTATCCAATAATTTCTTATGATAGACACCTCATCGGGTGTTATTGACATATTGATGCACAGCAATTGTTGTTTGTTTGAGTACATTTGGTGGTGCTTTTTCTTTAGACTGTCTTAATAAAGAGTTAAAGGAGCCAGCGCAGTATTCTACTCCTTACACAGAGGTCTTTACATGTGTTGCCAATCAGTTCATTAGGAGCTTTTTATTACAAAATACCTAACAACAATTTTAACTTTTAGTTTATTGGGGTTTGTTCTTGCCCTTTTTTTTAACATTTACTGTTTTTGATATTTTTTAGACATAAAAACATACTGAGTGGGAATGCTTCCATACATTACAGACTACAGCGGTTCAGTGGCACACAGTTCTGCAGCTCCTCTGTGCCTCCGCTCGATCTTAATCACGCACAAGTGAAGGCTTTCCAACCGGCAAGCCTGTCTGCATCTAAGACCCACAGAGAGTACGCCTGTGGTCTAGAAGGATATTATCTTACTGTCTGAGAGAAGGAGGCCTGTCACGGGCAATGAGTCAGTAAGTCACATGTATAGCTTCTTTGTGTAGTCTGAGTGTTCAGAAGATAAGAGAGGAAACCTCAAAGTAAGAGTGAGGAGAGCCAGACTCCTCCTGAATCTTTACACTCATTGTTTTTGTGGAACTTGTACATTTTGTACAGTCTCCACAGCGTATGCTGTCATCTGCTGTGTTCCATTACAGTTCATGTTCCGCACTCTTACCTGTACCATAGACTCTCGGTTTGGCCCGGCATGCTGAAGCGATTCCTGTAGTTTGAGAAGTTGCTGTGAGGAAGAGAAAATTACTGCAGTCTGATCATCAGCTAGCACCACAAACTGTCACTTTTTTAACATTTTTTTTTTTGGTTCAGTCAGAGCCGCAACTGCAGTTTGGACAGAAAGTTCCACAAATAACGTTGTGTCATTACTTCAGCTTGGTAGAAAACCCAACATGGAAGATGATCAGACAAAAACAACCATGCGTTCTATAAAAAACACAGCTCCATTTAGATTTTTTTATAGAAATATATACAAAAATCTAGGCAGTGCCCGGATCACCAAATTAAAGGTTCGGCATAGATGTCGCCTCAATGACATCACCCTGTACAGTAGGTCTGCATCCTGGCCGGTTGCTGGAGCCAACTAATCAAAATCTGGGCAACTTGGGAGATCCAGGGTGGAGCAGAGAGTGGATGAGCGAGTAGGAGCCACCATGGCGGAGTGTTCCTCACTTCTGCTGAGAGCAGACTCACCTCTAAATACAACCTTCATGAAACCATGAGATGCTGTTTAAACAAGACTGTAATTTTAGATCCTGCTGTTATTAGAGAAATCACTTTCTCTCTCTATGGTTTCACATTCTGGTGGTTCCTCTTGATGTAGATATGAGAAACTGCTTGAAACAACAAACCAAATAGGTTGATATGAAACATTTAGATGCGCCGACAAGCTTTGAAACTCTTGTATGAAGCTTTTTGGATTCCAATTTACTGAAATGCGTACAATATTCTTAATTTTGCTTTTTACAATCCCACTTTGATCAACTTTAGATCAATTTTAAATGCATTACAGGGGGTCTTTTATGGAGCCCCTATAGAGACATCATAGTAAAAAAAGAAATTGGTAAAAAAATACTTTTTCTAAAAATTGAAGTAAACATTTTTTTCTGGTTACTAACTGGTGCGCGCAAGATAGTACTATTTTTTTTTTAATTAAAGCAAAAAAAATATTTTTTTCTAAAAATTGAATTCATTTTTTTTTCTGGTTACTGACTGGTGCTCACTAGACAGCAACTGGTGCGCACTGCGCATCAGTTGCTATCGGGTAAGCACATGTTAGTAACCAGATGTTTTTTTTGTTTTGTTTTTTATTACTTCAATTTACTGTACTTACATTTATTTTACTTTAATGCCCCTTTAGGAGCTCCGTATACACAGTTAGTAACCAGATTTTTTTTTTAGCTTCCATTTTTAGAAAAAAAAAAAACATTTTTTTCCCTTCAATGTCCCTTTAAGGACTCCGTAGTGTTTTAATTATGATTTTGCTATTTTTAGCCAAAATAAGCAACTTTGAATCTATCCAGCCGTACAGTTTTTACTATGATAGCGAACAAGATGAGGAAACAAAGCCGTACATGGATCTATTTGACTGCAAGTGGATGCATTGGAATGGAGAGGAGCAGGAAGCTTGTGGTCTGCTGACTGTAACACCTACATCAAAGTGAATTTTTTTTCCTTTTGATTCACAACAATTTGAATACACAGATACTCAGAAGTGCAATTTTAATATTTTTTTCTGTTTTTCAACATGTTAAAATTAACAGCAAACACACAATTTTCTTTGACGTAGGTCCTTAAGTGGAAGCCATTTTTTAGAGCAGTTGATAAACTAACAAAACATTTTTTTTCTTTAGTAAAAAAATTGGAAAAAGGTCAAAGAGAATTGTTCAAACTAAAGTAGAGCTAAAGGAAGGAGAGGTCTTCCTAAGTAATGTTTTATTACCTCAATTTCAAGCATTTCTTTGGGTGCTGAACCAAAGTTTCAACATGAGGTCATACTTCCACCTTGTGGGTGGAAAAGGTATGAACGAGTATTTAATAGCACAAAGTACACACTGAACTGTAAATTGAAATACATATAATAATCCAGAAAAAGAAGACTAAATTATGATACCTAGAATTAATTAACAGACTGATAAAAATAGATTTTTTAGGGATAATAAAGTAATTAAAGATCATTTAAACGAGTACTAAAAAAACAAGAGTTATCCTATTCAACCCAGTGGACGTTTGGTTCTGAATTTTTTGTTCAAATTCAGAATTTACTGTAGATGTTGTGAACACTCTAGAAATATACATTTCATCCCACATTAGGCTACATTCGCCCTGAGAAACTGAAGGAAATAGTTGGCAGTCTGAAATAATAAAATCCTGAACTGCAGTCACTTGACGGTAATTAAAATGGTATTATTGGTTCTCTCTAAAGGTCCGACAAACATCCGCTGTTCCTGATGAACAAAGAGAGCCTTGATTTTCACGTCTCCTGTGGACCCGCTGTTCTCATGCCGCTGGAATGCAGACGGCAAACGTTTGTGGTTATCCTTGTTTCGTTTGTACTTCAACCGTACGTTCTTGAGGATGGAAACTGAGAGGAACACACGCCGCACAACAGTGAGCTAGGAAGGTAGAAGCCGGCGAAGACGGTAAAGAAAGCTGGATTTCAGGTTATGTAACGAAGGAAACGGGCTTTTCAGATCAGGTTCAGATGTCCCAATCCAGAGCCAATAAAAAGAGACTACCGTTAGAAGGTATTTAATAAAGAGCACGCAGAAGACAGACAGTGGATGCCAAGAACAACAGAAAGCCGGACCAATACATCAGCGGCAAGTAAATATTATGCTGCAGGATCTGGTACCTCGAAATGTTCCAATGTGCCACTGATGACTGACCCCGCTGGAATTTTGGGACGCAGTCATTGTTGATGTTTTAAGATGAAATGAATGGCTGAGGTTTTAATTTAAGATCGATTTCTGAACTTTAAGAGGGCTGAAAATGAGACTGCAAAGTTATGCACTTAAGCTGCGTCACCGAGTGGCGCGTTGTGTCTAAAGAGGAAAAGAAAAATAAACTTTCCCCGAGTTTAAGAGCTCATATTAAGGCGTGTGACTGATGACATGTCACAAACGCAGACATGGCAGAAGTTTGCAGCTTTGTTTAGGGTTTCTGAGGTTCAAAAATACATTTTTCATTGCAAGTGAATGTGCTGTGTTTACTTCACCAACAAAGATAAATGCTCTTTTATCCCCTTTTAGTGCAACAAACAGAAAATTCCTATTATTAGTCGGTTAACTTGTGATAAACAGCTATACTACTTAACTTAAAGGAAAAACAGTAGCTTCTGCATCACTTTGTTAGTTGGAAACTCAAATTGTCAAGTTCCTTTTTGTAATGTTACAGATTCTTATAAAGTATGCACAGAGTCACTTTTTGGACTATGAGTTTGCTCAGGAATCTGTTTTAATTTCACTGAAACTTTTATACTCAAACATGATGAGTGCATGACTTTAGTAAAAAAAAAAAAAATAATAAAACAGGATAAAAACTTTTTGAAGGTAAAAAAATAGTTATCAGCGGGGATGTAATGATTCTTCGGGAATCGGGGAAAAAACTGATTAAACTCGTCAAAATGTTTATTGATGCAGAAAATGTAAAAATTGATTGGACAGCTTTCCATGCAGGCGCGCCTGTGAGTGTGTGTGTAGGTGCTTACACACTGGCCGCCCAATCAAGCAGACACTTTCAATGAAAATCAATATAAACGCGCAAACACCAGAATTCCTGGCCTCCGCGCAGAGGATAGGGGTGGGGTGGGGGGTTACTCTGTTTAGTCCTCGTATACAGTACATTTTCAATAAGCATTTCAGTACACGATCCACAAATTGATTCATAAAAGAGTGAATTAAGTTTGTGGCGATGCAATGCACTCCATTTCTTATACCTAAATATTCATTCATCCATCTTCTTGGCCGCTTCTTCCCTTTCGGGGTCGCGGGGGTGCCGGAGCCTATCCCGGCTACTGATGGGCGAAGGCGGGGTACACCCTGGACAGGTCACCAGTCTGTCGCAGGGCCTCAATCACACACACATCCACTCTCACAGACACACCTAGGGACAATTTAGAGTCACCAATGAACCTATGAAGCATGTTTTTGGATGGTGGGAGGAAGCCGGAGTCCCCGGTGAAAACCCACGCATGCACGGGGAGAACATGCAAACTCCACACAGAAAGGTCCCAGCCGGGATTCGAACCGGGGCCTTCTCGCTGTGAGGCAAGAGCGCTAACCACTGCGCCACCGTGCAGCCCTACCTAAATATTAATTTGGCATTTCAAACTACAAATGAAAATGTCTTTAAAGGAGAAACTCTTTTTATTCTTAGTGGTGCTTTTTATTTTATGCAACAAAAACAAAACGTCTCTGACAGATTCGAACACTAAAACCAGGCATTTTGGGTCTTTTGGTCTTTGTGTTTAATAAAAGTCTGTCGTAATAATTAAAGCAAATTGATGTCATTTTACAGTAAAATGAGGTAAAATACATACAACTTCATAGAGTCAAATATTTCCACCTACTATGCAGATTCGTGGTTCCCTGGACAGGTCATGTAAGGCACATATGCTGCAATGGACTGGATCTGCCTCATGAACTCATCTCCAATCCTGGCATTGTCCTGCAAACAGAGTCATTACCCATGATGCCAAGCGTTTCCTGTGAAGACTTTGTTTCATTTCCCCCTAATCACTGATCCTAAATAAATGAGTCCATTTTCCAGACAGCTTCAGAAAGTGGATATCAGCCCGCAGAACCAAGCAGGCAGACTTAGACTCAGGTATGCTAAGAGCTGAGCGGTTTATTGCTGTTTTAATGCTTTTTACTTACAACCAGACAAATTCCTTTTCTCTGTTTTTCTCTTTATAATATCATTCAAGCCACAAGACATACTCGCACATTCCAGCGGGGAACATTATGTGAATGACTTACGGTTATTTGTTTTTTCTGGAGGCCTGCTGATTCTAATCTTTTTTTATTATTATTATTTTAAAGACAAACACATAAATAACTCATTTGAGAAAAAATAGTGTCAGCATCCTGTATGATTCAATTTCATCTATACATTAAAGATGACAAGTGGGAGGAGCTTAGATGAGTAAACCTGTTCCTGAAAGTCGGGATACAAAGCTTTGCGTGGCACCACTTCATTCATCAAATAGTTGGGTGACATCGACAGACTTCTCAGCTTTCAGCAAAGGCTTAGAACATCTCCCAGTCATGTTAATCATAAGTCTCGACCACAGAGGAGAGACTGTAAAAGTGCTGATAATAAACACTTGGGTTTGCGGGTGAGGTGAAAAGAGGAAGTTGATGTGACTATTAAGACACAATATGAGAAAAAAAGCACAGATGGAGGAATTCAAAGATGACTTACCTCATGCATATCATAGGCAAAGTCCCCTTTAAAATAAGCATGTGCACTGATTAGAACAGATCTGGACATGTCATGTTTTTTTTACTACTTTAAAGCTAAGTTTAGAAAAAAATAAAAATTCTCTGTCTCCAACGTTAGATGACATGAAGCTATCTAGCTAAATACATTGTTTGAACAACAAAAAATTAGTTCAGCACTGCAATACGTCTTAATTCACACTCAAACATGAAAAAATAACATTTTCTTTAAAATAGTAAATAGGGTCAATATTTACATTTTTCCAAAATTAGACATTTTACATCTCAATAACAATAAGTATTTGAAAACCTTTTTGGACGTTGGTCACTTTTGCAGATAAAAATTTTGCATAGTGCAAAATATAAGTGAAAACTCTAACTGGTAAAAACTTTTTAGCGTAAATGTTCTTTTTTACAAGAACTAGAACTATCTTACCTTTTTTCTTTTTTTTTTTTTTTTTTGAGAAAAACATTTTTTGTAAGAAAATAGACAAAAAAAGGTAGTGTCAAGTGGTCCCTAGATATTTTGAAGTTCACCTTCTGCAGTTTCACAGATTTTTTTTCAGGGTAATTTTACATGATTTGTTTTTTAAACGCAGACTGTGTTCTGCGTCCTGATTGGCTGTGGACCTTGTCAATCAATCTTCTCTGTGCCGTGTCTCTGGTACAGAATGCAGTCTGCCAGAGTTTTTTTTTCCTTCAATACTGGACTTATTTTCCTATGAAGGTTCAGCTTAAACGCAATAGAAAATGTGAAAATGTGTATCTTTTATTCTGAGAATAGTGAATTAAGTATTTAGGGAGTTTTACAGCCTTATATCTAATCTTACTTCACAGATTTCCTATATCGCAGGTAATTTCTAGACAAACGGGGGAACACTTTACATTTACATTTACTTATTGTTTACTTTTTGTAGAGACAAAAAAACAAAACAATAAATTGATGTCAGAAATCCTTACCTATATGCAGGATGACGTCATACATGCCAATCTGAGTGTCCTTCTGCAGTCGAGCGAGAGACTGAGGGTTCTCGTTGCCCAGATCCCCATAGAGAGCGAATCTGGGACTAAAACTGGAGCTGTCATTCAGAGCAGTGAAGGAGAACACGTCACTCCAGCCTTCATCGCTGCCACAGTGGTAGACTGATTCAAAAACAAGCAGAAAAACACAAGGGTGTCAAGACTGTGTTTTGAGTTCTGACGAGCTACAAGCAAACACAAAACCAGAACACTACCCACCGTAAGTAGCAGCAGGTTTGAGGCCTGTGATGGTGACGCGATGGATGAACATCTTCCTCTTCTCCTTTCCAGAGTCCACAAACAGAGTAGCACTGCCTTCAGCAGTCTGCTCGAACATGCGACCGCCCAGAAGGCCATACTCCACCGTGCTCTTTGTTTTATTATAGGTGGTCCAGGTTACCACCATAGAGCCTGGTACTCCTGTGGAGATAAGATGCTCAGTAAATATAAAATGATTTAATTCAATCACAGTTTTGCAAAAGTTAGAAGATTGCATTTTAGTAATACAACTGTGCACAAATCAAAGGTATAACACCAGATTATATCAGCAACAAGATTTATTTGTTCATGTATTATGCTGGGATACACAAAATTCAGATAATAAGAGATATTTAGGGGAAAAATAAAATGGAAATGCAGTCCTTACCTGCATAAGACAGGTGAACCTGCTCTGGCTGGGTCCAAATAGGAGGGACACCTTGCACCAGAAGGGGGGCAAAGCCCAACAGGAGACAGGCAGCAGACAGCATTCTAACAGCGGACTGGAAGTAACAATAAAGACAAACAAGAAGTAAAACCAGATCATCACATGACCTCGAGGACTTTGAAACAGAAAACCACAACATTAGAAGCATCATCATGTGACAAGTGGGAAACTGAGAAGCTTCGAATGAGTTGATGAAGCTCAGCAGCAGGAGAAACCAAACAGATCACGTGACAACAAAAAACAGCTGATCTTGTTTGTTTGTTTTTTGTCATTGTGCATGCATTAAATGCTTCAAACACAGGTCAGGGCTTCTCTAAAGTGGGAAAACAAAAACTTAATAAAAGGTCATGACACTGATGATGTCATTTAAAGCTCAACAGTATTACATGAAGGAAATAAAGGCTAAGTACGAGCACAAGGGCAAGGCTTACAGAGAAACTAAGTGGAGCAGCTTTAATGAGGTGTTTGGTCTTTAAATCGGCTCATTATTAGGTCAGCGGTCGCTAGAGGGGGCGCGCGGAGGGATCACCGTGAATGGGCTGATCCATCCGCCGACCAGGACGGATCCAAACGGTTCAAGGCGCACGGGAATGACAGCGCGTCCCATCACCAGCTTTAGGTGAGAGTAAAAAAATATCTAAATTTAGTATTTGTTGCTGCTTCCGTATTTCTGAAAACTATGTCTAAAGAGGGATATATGCTAACTATCGCCCATTCTCTCGCGTCGCTAGCTTTACAGCCGACCCAATGAAGCTTTTCCTCGATATTTTCAGCTCAGAATTCCACTTATATTGACTCATTCGACACGACTTACAGTTTATGAACACATGGCGAATAAAAGTCTTCCAGGGCAGAAAAGCCTGGGGCTGCTTAGAAGCTAGTTGCCTGAAGAAACTCCAAACTTCAAAACTGCTAACAGGACGACTACGTCATTCCGCAAAAATAACAACAATGCCGCAAAGGGTTATGGGACATTGTGTTTCTATACCTTTATGAATAACAAACGAACTAAATTGAATGGAAATATGTAAAATTGAACAAGTAAGTTTATTACATTAATGTAATTGTCCAGTTGGTCAGTTTTTGTTTATTTTTTAGTTAAACAAGGGTGGTAAAAAATGAACAGTAAAAGTTAGTGGTGGAAATTATTTCAGATATGTTTTTTTATTATTATTTTAAGCATATTTTTTGTCGTTTTTCTTTTTGTTTTTTTCAGATGAAATGGATTCTGACTGTGAGGGCAGAAGCTGTGAAGGTTTGGATCATCCTATCAGATGGGACAGACCACAGGACAGAGGGAGTAATGCAACAAAAACAAATCAGGTCAGATATTTATTTATAAGAATTACATATTTTTATATGCTCATCTTGACTGTACTTTTAAAATACAGGGGGAAAGTGACAGCCACGAAGAGTTCCACAAAAAGAGGTATTCTGTGCAACAATAGTTCAGAAGTATGTTTGCTCTTCTCTTGCTCTACAGATTTGAGATGTGTTTTCAATGCTTTTAAGGTATCCAATTAGTCGCTCTGGCAACAACCCCGGCAGAGTTAAGAGAGTGGTCTCCTGTAAGAGGAAAACGCATCATCTAACGGTGGTCAGGAGGAAACCGCATGCATCTGGAAGGACTTCTGAAGCAGCAAACAAGGAGAACAACGTGACAGTTTTGCAGGACGCACAGCAAGGAAAAATGCTTCACTGGGACTCATTAGAGCGCTCACAAAACATCAGTAATAACCACGAGACTAGTCTAACTGGTTCTGAGCCCGCTGACTACAAGATATTCACTGAGGTTACTATCACAGGTCTCATTTCTCCTTTATTTGATTAGGTTTAGTTTTTCTTAAATTAATGTTTACTGTCTTTCAGCTGATGAGGGATCATAAAACTATGGTGGATATTCTGTTTGGAAGACATTTAAGACTGAAGGTGGCTTTCACACTCTGGCAGAGAAATGTTGAGGAGCTGTTGACATACTTTCTAAAGTACGTACTGTGTTTTTAGGCACATTTTATGGTTTGTTTTTGCACAACTGTCCATAAAGTGACATTTTATCTTTTAACAGGATTCAAGACATTGCTGTGGTCGTTGATTTTCTCCCAATTTTTTCAAAATGGTAGGTCTAGCACATGCAGAAGATCTGAAACATTAACAAAGAACATAAATCATACTTTACCATTTGTGCTTTTTGGCAGTATTGATGAAGACTCTCCAAAGATAACCATTGGATCCTGTGTTGACTTGTTTCCTTTGGTTAGGAAAGTCCTCAACACTAAATATGAAGAGTGAGTCTTCCTTTCTTTGATTTTTGTTCCATGTTGCAGAACAACCACAGAATAAAAAGGAAACAGAGGAGCTTTGAATGACCGCTGACTTTTATTCTTTTAGGTATCTTGTTGTTGGCTTAAAGTGGATCCATTCAGTTGTAAGAAAATGGAAGAAGGAGCTACAAACAAGCGGCTACAGTGGAACAATTCAACCTCATCTGGATGTGTTAGTGGTTTTTTTTTTTGGATAAATTGATCTTCAACGCCTTTTTTAAAAAAAAAAAAAAAAAAATTGTTCTTTTTATGGTTTCAGAAATTTTCAGGTTTTTAATCAGCAGTTGTGGGAGTTATGGCAGGAGAAACCTTCATGGGAATCTGTTCCGGAAGCTACAGCAAACACTATAAAAGTCAGTGCAGAAATATAATTTTTCTGCGTTGTACACATTGTTGCCTTTTTACTTTCTACATTAACAATGTTTCTTTTTTCCCCCTAGTTTGTTGAATCCTTCCTGTTTCAACTGAATCAGCAACACTGAGGATCCAAATGACACATCTGTTGACATTTTTGATTAACATTCATTTTGTGTGCAGCCTTACTTTTAAAAAAATGACTATTCAATCTGTAAATAATGCAGTTAGACACACTTCATACATTGTACTGTATTTATGGCCTTAAAAGACACTTTAGTTTGACATGTTTTTATAGTTGCTTCAATGACAGATTTAAATGGTAAATATGAAAGTTTGTGTACAGTGAAATGTAGTAGTTATAAATAAATATGTTACTTAAAAAAGTGGAATGTTAAGTATTCTTAACAGAATTTGTTATAATAAAATGATTTATTTCTCCTCTTTCTCTTTTATAGCCCATTTGTTTGAATTTAGTGATGGAGTTGTGTTCATTTTTTGTTTGAACAACACATTTCTGAAATATTTATTTAAATAATGATTAACCAAAGTACATGAAGTACCACATATTTTTAAGAAACCCGAGGTAAGGGGTTGTATCTTAAGAGTGTCTTTGTTCTTCCAAGAGAGCCTAAATAAAACTAAATGAAGGGAGATGGAAAACAAGAAAACATTACATTACAAATTCTTCATAAAATGTGCTGCCTAGAGCGATACAGCAACATAGAAAACAGATAATAAATCACAGATTTGGTATATTGAAGATAAAAATAAGCTGAATGCATCTATTGCAATGCTTGACTATCAGTAAACCTACTTTCTACTTTCTTTAAAGTTTGTAGAAGAAGACATTTTCCTATAGGTGAGAACAGCAGGAATGAGTATTTAAGAGTAAACATGCAGGGAAAAAAGCAAACAAAAAGATGAATGGATTTCATTTAGTTGAAATCATTGATTGATTAAGATTTGACCAACTCAACCACCTTGTGATAGAGAGTCTGCTCTGAGACTAATAGACTGGGTTAAAATCCACCACTCAAACCGAAGATTCTTAAAAATGAGACCCTACCTCCCTGCTTGACCCTCAGCATTAAAGGTTTGGGGTGTTAAACTACCAACTGGTTTCCAGGTGCAGCTTACTGCTCCCCCAAGGGGCAGGTCAAATGCAGAAAACAAATTCTTACACCTAGGTATGTGGCAACTAATGAGACTTTAACTTAAAATGCAAATGTAAACTTAAAAAAACTGATTCCATTTGACCTGAATTAGATTGCAGAATTCAATCAAACGGGAAATTTCTGTGGATTTTATTTTGTTTGTTTTCTCTCTTGGTCATGCTAGTGGCTCTTAGTTGCTATCACATTTGTTTTTCTTGCTCAATATATAAATAAAATAGATCCTCCTTTCACAGTTAATGGAACTGGTATCTGAAATAAAAATTGCAATTATAAACATATTCATAACACACTCTGGGGAAAAAAGAAACACCGAACATAGAGGTGTACTTTATTGGAATAATATATTTAGTGAGATTGATTGGAATAAAGAATGGCTTCTGCCTCAAAAAGATTATAATAAAGTCAAAGAAATGCATAAAAAATATTGCATGATATATATCCAAAAACATATATATAGCCAAATTTTCAGATATTTTTAACTTAAGTTTTTGCAATAAAATCTATCTCTAAGATCTTTTTTAAAACTGCACATTTTCTTTAGAGCTCTGGAAACAATTGGAAACAATTGTAAATAATGAACTAAAAATCAACTGTCATCAGTTTTGAGCATGTAATTACTTGTTTTTGTTTTGTTAATAAAACAGAAAATACTTTGAATTTACTGATTTTTCAGACCAAATCTTATTTACACAAATGCAGACTTAGAAAGACTTCTAATTTTTTGGTCCTCACCCCCATAGTACACCAAACAGTCAAACTTTGTGCTCTAGTTTAATTTTTCTAAATCTTATATTGTATAACTTTTGTGAACTTTTATTTTTTTATTCATTTCTCCTTTGTTGTAATTATTTTTTGTTAAAATACTTTTATTATAGTCATTGTTTTGTTTGCAACAGTTTACATATTCTGTACATTTGTTTATTTTCAATAAAGTTAAAAAAAATGCTTTCTTGCAAACTCTTATTGTGAAGAATAAAATATTTAAGTTTTTGTATATTAAATACAAGTGGCCTGCTTTATTTTAACATACGTAAGATTTTAAAAGATTAAAAGTATTTGAAAATATGCAGAAGTGGACTTTTTAATGACAAACTATCTCATTTTTTTAATTGAGATGAGTCACACAATCATAAAATATGCACATTTTGCATGATCAAATAATAAAAATTCAGTATATGTTGAATTATATGTGAAAATGTAACGTTTTCCTCTGACAAACAAGGAAAAACCAACCTGTTATGATGTGTTTCCTTTCAGCTTTTTGCTTTTATTGATCTTGGACCCCCTCCACTCCTGTATGACTTTATCTCACTTGACACAGATAACTGAGAGGTTGGAGCACAGTGCAAACCCAAGGATAAAGTCCAACTGTAGGTGGGCAGTGGAGGCTGAAGGTCTGTGAACTCTGAATCTGAACTCTGCTGACGTGTTTGCATTCTGATCACCTTCATTCAGACCCGGCAAACCAACACAAAGCTGCAGAAAAGCCCGTAGATGACGTTAGCTGATCTTTACATTCCAATTCTTTGTTCCAGAGGCTGCGACTCACATTATCAGTTGGGTTTTGTTTATCTCTTGTGCTGCTTTGTTGAGTGCTGGACTAACTCGTCTCAGTTGACAGAAGAAGGCAGTAAAGGATGAAGAGTTGGAGGCTCTGGCTGCCGGCTGTGGCCGTGCTGCTGCTTGGAATGGATGGAGTTTACATGGAGGATATGCGAGCTGAGAACATCGATCTACTCACCCCTACTGATTATAATAGGGTGCTTAACCTGGGAATGAGAGGTATCTATTGGCTTTTATTTTTGATTCACTTTTTTGTCAAATAGCCATTTTTATCTGGGTTTCAAAACAAGAACCACCCATTTTAATTAACTGAATTTACAGCTTCTCTGATCTATTCCCTGCATTACATCTGAGGTGATTTGTGACATTTTGATTTTCTGATTTAATAATTGAAAAGTAAGTATTTAATCTGTCAGATTTGGAAGTAGTAAACAGTCAAACACAGCCAGTATTTTATGCTGGCATTGGGAAACCGGTCACATCTTTTCAGATGATCAATGTAATGACAAATTCCAGATCTGCTATCGCTATTTAGCTGTGTTTTTCCTCTTTCTGACTTATTATTGTCAAGTTTCCAACCTTAAATGTTATGTCAAATATATTTCCTATTTTAAATTAGCAAACACACAGTTTTGTTTGAGTTTTTGCATTCTTACAGTTTTTTTGATCAAACTTAAAATAAATAAAAGCAATTTAAAAAGCTAAATGAAACACATTGATAAAAACTAAAACTGTGATCAAATGTTGTTTGTTTATTGTGTTTAATAATGATTTTTTTCATCAACGTAAACATCAATAATCAAAAGAACAAAAAAAGATTTTAATCCATAATCAAGTCTATAAAATCTGCACATATTAAACATCTAAGCATGTTATTTAATAAGACATAATTTAAATCTGACCATAAACAATTCATTTATCAGTATGTTTTCCAAAATTAAGCTTGAAAAATTTATAATTTATTTTTTAAATCCACCTTTTTTTTGATGAATCAAGAGAAATAACAAACTCAACCAGGAAATAATGATGCTGTTGCGCCGAATGATGAAAATTATATTGGATTCAACCGAAAGTTTGCAGAAATGGTTATGATATTGATACTTAAACTCTAAATCTGGTCAAGATGAATTTAAAAAAAAAGGGAAATCCTGCAGGAAATCTTAATTGTGTGCATGAGAGTGGCTAAACGTCCAATCAGGTTGCATGTAGATACTGTGCTTCGTGTCTGTGCAGGGGTCTGCAACCTGCAGCTCCAGAGCCACTTGTGGCTCTTTTACCTCTCCATAGTGGCTCTTTGGCTAAAGAAAAATAAAATAACAGTATTTTATTCAAGTAAGCGATACTAAATAAGCATGTATTTAATTTAGATTAGTTACGTTTATAATTTGGGGGCTGAAAGATAAACTATGAAAAGGTTTCTACATCACTGCTGACATGAAGAATTCTGGTTTGCTCTATAATTCATCAATTTCAAATACTAAGCAAACATTGGCCAAAAAGTCTGTTGTTTTATGTGTTTAAAGCACATATTATCTTATGCCTTCCAAAGCTGCACTGGGATGATACAGTTTGGCACAAGTCGTCTTTTATTTTGAAAGGAAATCGTACAAGCTTCTGTCCAACACATTTCACATTTTGAGAAAATGCTAGTTTTTCTTTATGTGTCTGCTTTCATTCATGCCACAAAAGAGACATAATTCATAAAAAAATAAAAAAATAAATGCAAAGCAGCATCAAAATACTGTAAGACTTTCAGCTCCTACTAGGTTTTGATCATAAGAAAACAAACCCAAATGCATCTTTTACTGTTAAAGGGTTCCAGACCCCTGTGTCAGTGTTTAGTATGATTTGATGTCACATTGTGGCTAAAAGGTTACAAAGGTCATATAAAGGTTACAGGGTCAACTTAAAGCAGGAAACATACGGAAACAGTCAATGCAATTCCCTCACTTTATGGTTTATTTGTGCACCACAGTGTTGCCAAGAGACTGTTACGACATGTTGATGACATCATCAGGAAAGGCCAGAGATGGAGTTTATCTTATCCAGCCTGGCGACGCCCCCATCGTGGCCTTCTGCGCCATGCAAGAGGGAGGCTGGACCGTGTTCCAGCACATCACCGTCAACAGCAGCGTGGATTTCGACCGCACTTGGGACGAGTACAAAAACGGCTTCGGGGACGTCACAGGTGACCACTGGCTCGGAAACAAGTACCTCCACCAGCTCACCCTCGGCCCCGCTCACTATAAGCTGGGAGTGAAGCTTGTGGACCGAGACGCCGTGACCAAAACGGGCGAGTACGATCCATTTCTGGTGGAGGACGAATCGACGGCGTTCAGGCTGAGGCTGGGGCTGTTCCAGGGCACGGCGGTGGACGCTCTGACCATGGACACGGAGAACTACTTGCACGACAATCAAAAATTCACAACTAAAGACAGAGATAATGACAACTACTTTCAAAATTGTGCCAAGCTGGAGTTTCAAGGTGTGCCTGGTGGTGGTTGGTGGTATGACGCCTGCGCTGGAGCCAACCTGAACCGCAGGAACGTCATTTACTGGCAGAAGGACTGCAACAAAGAGCATTTGTGCAAGTATGCCTGGATGATGGTGAGGCCTTCAGACTTAGTGAAGATGATTTACAGTGGGGACTGCAAGAAGGACGAGTTATAACAACAGATTTTTAATATAGTGCAGAACTGCTGCCATGATGGGCCTTCAATTCACCTCATTTTATTCTCAAATGGCAAAAATAATCACAAAATACTACAACTGAGGCAAAAACTGACCACAAATATGAAACATAGTTTAAGAATTCAACACTATTTTAGCTCCAGCTTTGTCTCCAACACGACAACAGATGCAAAGCAAGCATGTTTCTCCCTAAGAAACGGTTTTAATATTAAAGTTAATGATCCACAACAATGACGTACACATTCCATCAAATGGAAAACAGTTTGTAAATATTTTTTTCTCTACTATGTGTTATTTGTTTATTCTTTTACCTGACAAAGACACTTTCAGCAACAGTAATTAAAAAAAAAAAAGAAATCCTGAGAATTTAAAACCCACATTTTTACATAGTGTACCAGTAAACCCTTCCATGCTCCTGATGTAAACTCTACTTATTTAGTTGGAAGTATTAAAAATGTTTTTTTTAACTGATGATCACTCGTGTGTGAAAAATTTTTCATACTATTTGGAAGAAAAATACATACTGTTCAACAGATCATAGAATGCTGACAAGTTTGACTGTAAAATGTCACCAAATTGCAATTTGTTTTTGGATCATTGTTTGTATTCTATCTCAAAAATAGTTTCCTAATCCTTCAGGGGGAATATAAAAGTTTTTTTTTTTTCTTGGCATTCTTCAGAATCATTGTAGGTGAATACAGCCGTAGGGAGGAACAATGTCCTCGTAGCCGGAGTGTCCCCAGGACCGCCTTGCAGTTTGCTTCCACTGTATCAAAGCTGCAGTAAAAAGTGTTGAATCTGGCCTTCATACAGACGTTCAAAACAAAAAGTTTGAACAAGTGAACAATCCTGGAAAACTGCGGTATCACAGTACCTCCATCTTTCTCTTTTTGTGTTGACCCACCCCTTGAACCCTCTTAACTGCTGATCCACCCTGGACAGGTCGCCAGTATGTCACGAAGGACCTGGATTGACAGCTGTGCTAGCCAGCTGCCCAGTTGACAGCTTAGCCAGCTAGCTAGCTTGCTAGTGAGCTCCGTTGCCTCAGCTTTGGCAGAGCTAATAGCGCTCACCACTGATCTAGTGAGGCCTACTGCTTAGGTTGCACCATAATTTCTTAAACTAAGATTGTTCTGCTTTTGAAAAACTTTATTGATTAGGCTGACAATTTCTTTTGAAACAATTGTTGTATTACTTTCGTAAGATTCAGGTTTACAGTGTTGAAGCGGATCCTCAAAAATCTCTGATAGACAGAAAATGCTCTCCTGTTGAGTTCAGGACGCAGTTTTCCCTTACATCACCAACCCAAACATCACCAAGCATTCAAAGAATTGAACCCAAACAGCCTGGAGTGACTGGGTCTTATATGCAGTCATGTGACTTGTGTGAAACTTTGATTCTCTTTAAGTAAAAATCTTGAATTTTTTTTGGTCTAGATTAGAACTTTTCAAAATAAAAGTTGAAGCTAAACACTTGCAAATATCAATAGATTCGTCAGAACCATGGAGCGAGTAAACCAATTGTATTCAACTGGTAAATAGAAAGAGTGATGTTCTCATACGTTAATACATTATTTATTATGGTACATAGGAACTGCATGATGAAGACGTTGCTTTCACTTATCATCAATTTGAAAAAAAAAAACATTTTTTTTAATGTACAAAGTCAAAGTTTGGTGTTATGTTGCTCTACTTGCAAAGTCTCAGCAGCATTTAGCTAAAGGCTATTGTAAGAACTATTGTCTAATGAGCAACAATAATAATGCACCTCACTGATCACTGGAGACTAAGGTAAAAAAGATGATAAAAATGTACTATTTACAGATTTCACACAAAAAAACAAAGTCATGACATCTTGGTGCTGACCACGGGGTTTTGTCCATACCAGTAGAGTTTCTCCTGAAGCCGTTTCTTCTTCCACTGACAAAGCAACAACATCCGGAAGGTTTTTTGAAAGGTCTTGTTGCAAAGAGCGTAGCACATGGGATTGACGGTGCTGTTGACGTAGCACAGCCAGTATCCCAGGTGCCACAGGGAGAGGGGGATGCAGTCCGAGCAGAAGGTGGAAATCAGCACCATGATGTTGTATGGCGTCCATGTGAGGATGAAGGCCAGCAGGATGGCGCTGAGCGTCTGCGCTGCCTTCCTCTCCTTAATCAGCACCAGCCTCTTCCTCTTTGTGATCTGGTTCTTCAGCGTGGCGTCTATAGGCTTAGATGCTGAGGAGGTGGAGGGAAGGGTCATGGATTCAGCCGAGGAGAAGGCTGATGACACCATCTTGGAGTCTCCGTTGTTGCTGTGGTGCTCCGCGTGGGGCTCCTGAGCCATTGGCTTGAATTTGTAAGACACACACTTGCTGCTCTTCTGAGAGGTGCTTCTGCGCGGCGTCTGGAAGAAGCTGAGCTGTTCGCTCACGCTCCCAACCCCGCTCTTGCTGTCCTCGCTCTCTGCGTTTCTGAGGGAGGTCTGGAAGTCCGCCGGAGACACGGGCCTGTCGTCCTCCTCGGAGGAGGCGTAGCTGTTGAAGGTGGTGAGCTGACCCACTTTGGACCACTCGTCGCTGTTTGTGCCTGCTGATTTGGCGGCGGTGCTCCTGCTAGAGGAGGACCAGGAGGCTTGGTTCATTTCGTGGGAAGTTGAACGTAGCTTACAGCTAAAACAGGATCTGATGATGGTTTTCTGAGGCTGTGTCACTCCGCTGTCTGCCAGATAGTTAACTCCCTGAAGCTCCGCCAAATCTTTTGTCCTCTTCTCAGTTTCCTTGTAGATCCGACAGTACAGTATCGTCATAACCGAAACAGGGATGTAAAAGGCAGCGATCGCTGTTCCGAACGTGATCACCGGCTCTGAGAAAAACTGGATCTGACATTGTCTCTCGGGGACCGTCCTTTTCCCCACAAAGTATTGCCAGCACAGAATAGGTGGAGCCCAGAGAATGAGGGACACAAGCCAGGCTAAGCCTATCATGATGGCGGCTCGTCTGGGAGTCCGTTTGGCTCTGTAGGTCAAAGGCCGCGTGATGGAGAAATATCTGTCGAAACTGATGACCAGGAGATTCATGACTGAGGCGTTACTCGCCACATAATCCAACGCTAACCAGAGGTCGCAGGCGAGGCTCCCTAAGGCCCAGTAGCCCATCAGGATGTAGGAGGTGTACAGGTTCATGGAGAAAACTCCAATGATGAGATCAGCAGCTGCCAGACTTAGCAGGTAATAATTGTTGACCGTCTTCAGTTGGCTGTTGACTTTGAAGGACAGCATGACAAGGATGTTCCCAACAATGGTGATGATGCTGACGATAGCCGACACCGTCGCTATGGTGACCACCTCCCACAGGTTGTGAGTCACCAGGTGGATGTCTGTCGTACTGGCGTTCAGCGTGGAGTTTGGCACGACTTCTCCTTCCATGGTCGTCTGGTTCTTACTGGCTTCCAGCTAACTTGAGCTTGTTTGGATTTTCCATATCTAGAAATGTCACCTGGAAAGTACAAAAAAAAAAAAGTTATTTCTTCTTTTCTGCCATGGAACCCCCAATTTCAGCAACATGGGTGATGGGAGTCAAAGTTTTTTCTTTTTCTTGGAAAGTGCCAAACTTTTTTGATTTTTTTCATTTGTCATTTAACATTATTTTTTCCATTTCATTTAACAGAAAAACTTGGGCTGGTTTTCTGCAAAGAACAAATTTAAACACAAAACCAATCATTTTTTTATAAAAGCGGGAGCAGATTTTTTTTTTAAATAATTAATCTTAAGCATTGAATAAATAAATAAGTACATTTAGGGTCAAAATGTCTTTTTGTATTGTGTATTACTCTCCATATTGAACACCCAGTATATGTTACATAAAGCTAAACTAACTGTCAATCATATATCCAAACCACAACTCTGCCACTCAGTCCACAAGCTCCGCCCCCTTTTTTGGGCATATTTTAAATTTGGGCTGACAGAGGGATCAAGACCAACTGTCCTGTTGTGTTACCCTTCAATCAATCAATCAATCAATTAATCAATCAATCAATTTAGGGTCAAATCAAATTGATCTCCATCCATCCATCCATCTTCTTAACCGCTTCATCCCTTTCGGGGTCGCGGGGGTGCCGGAGCCTATCCCGGCTACTGAAGGGCGAAGGCGGGGTTCACCCTGGACACCCTGCAAAAATTTAAATATTGAAAACTCAATAACTGGCCATGCATCAAGGTACAACAGACCGATATACCTGATGTCCAGGTACTCCGGACTGTAGCACAGTAGGATAAAAAAAGGCCAAATGAGGTGATGTTAATTTGATGTGAATTCTTTGTTAATTTCTTAAAATATTTAGTTTAACGTATTTCCTTTACTAATAGTGTTCTAATACTAACTGAACTTTTAAAAGAGTAAATATTGGTTAAAATGAAATGTGGATATACAGTAAAAAGAAGAAACAATGTGTTTTGCTCTAAAAATTGCAATAAATAAATAAAATGTTACTGCTCAAATGTATATATGACTGTTATTATTTCTAATAATAAGGATTTTATTTTGACTAATCATGATACTGCATTTTAATCATTCAAAAATTTCTACGTTTAATCCATTTTTTCAAATCAGAAAAGGTTGTTAAATTTCAGGGAAGCAATAAAAGAGTCAGACACTAGTCTAGACAAACTCTAATAAAAGTTTTTTCTCTGTCTTTTTTTCTTCTAGCAATAAACATACTTTGGCAGGAGTCATTACTCAGAAGGTTAAAGTGTGCAGGAATGTTAATTCTTCTCCTGAACACTAGAGGGCAGCAGATACCATCCACACTAGAATCATGCTAAGCAAAAAAAAAAAAACAAAAAAATGTTTTAGCATATGTGGATATAGAAAACCAAACGTGTCCATATTTGAATCAAACAATCTAAATATTTTGACTATTGGAACTAACTAAAGATTTGATTAAATCTTCAGTAAAAAAGGCTGCATTCCACAAAAAAATACATTTTTTTCTTTTTTACTATTGCATTGCTGTACAAAAAGGAATCATTCTGTGTCTCTCTGAAAGTATTTGACCTACCTGGCATTATAACCTCTGTATTTTCAGCTGAGCCACAGGTTTGCCTGCTAATAAAACCATTTACACACCACCTGTGTCCTGTATTTGACCTTGATCCCTGAAAATTACCAGTTCAGCGTTGAGGCCTCCTTACGGAGGTGTGGGCTCACCAAGGCTCTCGGTGTGGATCAAAAGTGATCGCAGAGGTAGTTCACATCTATTGGAAAAATCCTCCATGTGGGTCGAAGCAACTGCCTGTTCAGGCAACCATCCAGAGCAAGAGCGTACATGTAGGCAAAGATAGCTCCACGCATTATCCCCTCCAGCAGCAGATAAATAGCACCATGTTGGGAGAATTGGCTTTCAGACACATTGTTAAAACAAACATTCATATCCTGGTTGACTGACGCGAGCCACCTCCTTTATACACAGACCTGCCCTGTCGGAGCGCTTTAATCAAAACACTGCAGAAGGAAATTGTGTTTTAGGTTGTTCCAGATGACAGCTGGCTAAATCCAGTCCAAGGTACCAAACAAGTCTCCTTCTTAAAATAACGTGGGCTTTTTTCGGTGATGACGTGTCTTCGTTCTGTTTGTTAGGGAATAGAGAAATGTTTACTTGAGATAAGGCTGATATACAGAGTTTTCTGCTACTTATAGCTTTTCCAAAGTCCACTCCTCATGTATTTGAAAAAACGTGTCCCTAAAATGTCTAATCTCTCTGATTTTTGAAGAAAATTTTACACTAAAGGCAGAGTTAGAAGCAACTTCTGCAAATGAAACTTGCAATTCTTATTACCTGTTCTTCCATAAATTACTGCAGATGGGTAAAATGTGCTAAATGTAAATTGTTTTTTTCTGTTTTTGCACTGAAATGTTTTGATCTGGGTTTAGAATGACTGCTTCTAAAATCAAATCGACTTCCACCCAGAAAATGTATGTTTGATTAATCAAATCAAACTATCAAAATTCCCTTAAAGCATTTTTTTACCACTTTATAGCTAACATGTCTGAATTTACAAACATATGAATGGAAGCTTCTTTTTCCAGTTAAATCACTAGCTTTGTTTAAACAATTAATAATAAATTTGGCTTTAGAATAGAAATTTGACAAATTGCAACTAAAACGTAATAATAAATATGATTAAAAGGTCAAAAATGTATTTCTGAGAATTATTTTGCATTAATTACTTTTCTCAATCCCTTTAAAGAGCCTTCCGATCATTTTTTTGAAAGTAGTATTCTAATTATGTTTTTAATATTCTTAGCCAAAATCTACAACTCAGTGTCGCTTTCCAGGACATAATAACATCGAATCACAGATATTTACCTCTGAGTTGTGGGCGTGACCATTGGCATGAACGACCCCGCCCCCTTAACATTACCGAGAGTTCAGCAGGGAGCTTGTGGCCCACCCAGCGTATTTTCTACGCCACAAATACTCTCTTTTTCAAACTGCATTTTTGGTCTGGTCTTGTGATATGAAAAAAGAAACACTCAAAAATGCTATTTTGATCTTAATTTTCCTTATGTATGTCCTCAATTGTCAGAAAAATGCCACTGCTAGCAGTGGATGGAGTTTATTTTTCCCTAACAGAAACAACTCAATGTATGTACCATGAAAATCATTATTTCAAGTCTCATTTGTGAAATGAAGTCATTTCTTCAAACAAAAGGCCAATTAAAGAACCAATAAACCATTTAAAATTCTGGAACTGTATAAATGGAATTATCTTCACTTCATGGTGTCTTTCCTGCATTTATACTAAGAAAAATCTGTCCATGCTCGTTCTTCATCGTTTCTTTTGTGTCGTAGCACTGTTTAAGGATTCAAAAAGTTTTTTTCTGGCACTCTGGGATTCAGAAAGAAGAGAACACTTTCATTTTGACTATGTGGATGAAAAAGCTGTTTTTAACATGTTCTTTTAGCTAGTAATCAGAGAATATTTAATTTATTTCTCCCTACTGTAATGAAGTTTGAGGAATAATTTTAATTTTCATTACATCCATTCACGTATTTCTTCACGGAACTCAGCAGAGAGACGTTGGCTTGTCGATTCCCTCTGCTGTAGCTCTTGTGGGTCTAGGTTAATATTGATGGGCTAAATTTTTTTTTTTTTATCATTGTTATTATCCACATCATCTCTGGAGTTCTGTTCTCTATGCTCATTTACTTCATCTCTCCTCTATTCTTTATTATTTATTATATTTAGATCTCTGTGCTTCTGTTTGGTGCAGTGCGATTCACATGTTGTTCATCTTTCCCACTCCCCTCTGGGGGAGTAGGAGAGATTTTAGATTCCTGGTGGATCATCTGTGCTCCTGTTCTTGACCACTAATCTGGCTCGTCTTAGCTGTGGACCTCACCCCCACCTGTCCCCCAGTCCTGTCTGGCTGAACTCTATTCCACTACATCATTTTAGAGTTCGATAAGCTAACTCTTCTT
The DNA here is from genome assembly GCF_002922805.2 of Oryzias melastigma. Taxonomy (NCBI): domain Eukaryota; kingdom Metazoa; phylum Chordata; class Actinopteri; order Beloniformes; family Adrianichthyidae; genus Oryzias; species Oryzias melastigma. The sequence goes on from NC_050533.1 coordinate 15,052,528, forward strand.
TAATAGTCCTGGTAAATCGCCTGTCTGTCCTGTAAAAGGATCTCTCCTTTATGTGGATATCCCTGAGGTTTCTTCTTTTTTCCCTGAATCCGGTCTTTTAGGAGTTTTTCCTTACCTGGAAGGAGGGTCTAAGGACAGAGATAACCACTTTAATTTAGTTGTTTAGTTTAGCAATTAGGTATTGTTTATATTTTATAATCGACCTTATGCTTCTGTAAAATTATTGGCATGAAGCCCAACGATGCAATTGTTTTGTGATATTGGGCTAAATAAATCAAATTGAATTAAATTGAATGATGGAGGACATAGGTTAAAAAAATTCAGCTTAAAATTGCATTCCAAGCTGTTGGTCACTCCATCCTGATGCATCCACTTTTGTACGACTAGATCCATGAACGTCTTTGTTTTCCTCGTCTGAGCGGGCATCTGAACTATACGACAGGATAGTTCTGATATTTGTCGCCATTTTTATTAGGTTGTAAGGGGCTGTAAGCTAGCAAGACAAAGAGTAAACAAATGAATGATGGGAAATGGGGGCGGGGTTGTTCTGAGCCAATGGTTACACTCACAACTCATAGTTGAATTTCTAATAAACTCCCGCCGCTCTGCAGAGACTATGTTTTAGAAAACAATGAAAATGTTTAACATTTTAATTTTTAAGTTTTTAAAAAATGTAATGACACTTGTTTGCTCCTCTATCTCTATGACAACATTACATTGACCTGCATTCATTTACTCACTTAAATTCTTAACTAACCTTCATTCACTCTCCAACAGAAACTGGTCCTAAAATGGTCACAAAAACAAGTGTGTGCTTTGACGGGAAGAGTTAATGCTGAGTTCAAGAGGCAGAACGAGTCAAGGCTAGGAATCATTCCTGAACTGATGAGCTCAGCATCTGAAAGAACATTTAGAGCTCAGTAAGATCCGATCGACGGTCGGGAAGAGTCTTCTTATGCTATATGCAGCGATGGACAGACAAAACAGAGAAATCTAATTCCAACTCACTATGTAAACATCCTATACTGGCCTGTGAATAAGTAATGGTCACTGAGAGGCCAGCGTGCGTGTGAGGACAGGGGAGCACTGAGCCTGCCTTCAGGTCGTCTGGCACCTGGCCATCGGTGCTTCTATCTCGCAGCTCCATATGCTGGCCTTCATCACACAGGCCTTCTAGTCACAGATAACCTTTCTTCACACACAACGTTGATTGCAGCAGAAGTGTCGTGCACAAGAAGCATGAAAACAGGCACGTGGAACGTATGTGGGCGGAGGAGGCGAACACGCAGACGATGACAAGCCCAAATCAGAAGGCGTCATTCCTCTGACCCATGCAGGAGATCCATGTAATGATCTGGAATAAGGTATTTTAGTAGCAACAAAATATTTCAAAAAATGAAAACAACTAAATGAGTTTTTGAAGGAAAAGATCTATTATGATCAGCTTGTGAACCACAATGTGGATTTGGCAGAGGCTAAAGAGAGTAGAATGATAACACTCAGAGCCTCCAGGAGTTCTGCGTTTAGAGGGACTTCAGCATTTCATTACTGCCACATCCTTTGGATAACGGTCAGGCTGTACGCTCATTTATGCTCCCGTGCAAAGAGATTTCTAGAAATGAGCCTCCAGTTTTTGATTTTTACTTACATTTGTTCCCAACCCAAAAAAGCAAAAAAAAAAAAGAATAGTCTAAGTTTGACCATTTCTGACTTAAAACCCCAAAGACAAAAAAGATCTTGGGGCCAACTCATCCACAGTCTGGTGACTATTTACCCCCAGCCATCACCTTGTGGTGCATATTTTAATAGCTCCGATCTTCATTTGTTGTAGCACCTCAGAAGATCAGTGGGGGCTGGTCGGACTCGTTAAAATCACGCTTCACTGCTTAATCCCCCTCTGTATTGTCATTTCCAGTTAATCAAGGGGGAGCGAGGAAGAGGAGCAGGAGCCGTGCAGTTTAGGAAAGTATTGATTGCTTTTCCGGAAGGGGAGACAGTTTTCAATACATTTTCCAAATGGGTGGTAAAACCGCAAATTTTTTATTTGAAGACCAGCAGAGACAAGATGAAGACATATAAGCGCTCCAAAACGGGCTCTGCTGGTGGCACATTAAGAGTTATTGTAGAAACAGAAAACAGGAATAAAGTTGCAACATACATAAAATCTTTGAATACATTGCAGTTGCAACTAAAAAATTAGTCAAAATGTGTGCTTTAACAGATATTGTAATAGGTTTGAATTAAAGTATTTACAGTTTGGTGCATCTTTTTGTGTGCACATTTTCCGGCACAACATTAAAAATACATGGAAGACCTCTCAGACATTCTCGTGTTGTTTCCCTCTGAATCCAGGTCATGCCTTTTTGCATTAATCAAAAGGTGCACGTTCAGTCAGTCATGAACCTTTAGAGACATCACCAACCAGGGATGTAAAAAAAAAATACACTAAATACTCACAGCTGGCTTAGAGGAGGTCTTGCAGTCTTCCGTTTGAGGGAATGCCGCATCTCCAGGTGAGAGCAAAGTTCATAGTTAATCCCTTTGTTTTGCCTGCAAAGTCTTCTGGGGATGGCAACACAGCTGAAGAGGAGACGGTGGCAGATGAGACATCCTGCTGACTTGACCTGTGCATGACTGAGGAGTCAGGAGAGACAGAAGACAAATGGTAAGGCAGATACGAGGAGGTCGTCCCTTCTCCAGAGCAGCATCCCTCTCCTCTCCGTTTAGCTCCAAAACAACCAAAAGGGAAAAGTATCCTCAGCTGTAACGCATCCAGCTAAAGTCATTCATAAATTAAAGACCGGTGCGCCAGAGAACAGAACTTTTCCTCCCCGAGTGAGCTTAGCAAGAATCAGTGTGCTCTGTATCAGACAAAGTGAAGCAGAATGTCACTGTGATGTCTGAGCCAAGTTAGTGCTGCAGCCACGGTGCCGCTCCGCTGGAACTCCTCTGGCTGACACACACAGATGTATCTGACGCTCACAAGCTGGGAGGAGAAATTCCCATAGGGCAGAATGGTTCATCGTGTTTCAGGACAACACGCAGCTTAGAGAGCGAAAGAAGCAGAGAGCGGAGGGGGGGTCAGCTCAGAGGGATCAGTTTTTTTGGAAAGTGTGGGGGTGGGAGGAGAAATGGAGAGCCTCAGACGCAGACTTATGAGGAGAACAAAGAAGAGATCCTGGTTGTCACCACTTGAGGGTCTCTCGGTCTTTGAACGGCTCGGAGGCTGCAGCTGTGTGACCATCATCAAGCTCATCTGCTCAGTCTGCCGCCGCTGCTGCTGCTTTGTGCTCGGGTGGGAGAGCGCAGACCCGGCTCGGCCAGATAAGCAGACCACCAAAAGTGACAGATGTTTTATCACAGGGATCCTCGCATGAGCGTTGATGGGAGGTGCAGCACGCTTTGGATGCTGAGCGCTTATCTGTGCCAGAAACGCTCATCTAAGTCACCACAGACAGAAAAAACAGAACGCTTCTTTGTAAAATGTAAAGGTATTTTGTTCTTTATGATTCAGATGATGCAGTTATGTTGCCAGAAACTAAAAGAAAAGCTCTGTCTAAGAAGAAAAACCTGCTTAATCCTACAAATTGGCCGTTTTGGTTGATGGTTTTAGACGAGAAAAAAATACAGACATGAAGAATCTGCACAGTGATTGGATGAAAAGGGTATTGTTTGTGTTTTTAACATGTTTTTCTGGCATTTTATAAAGAAAAAGTAAACTTAAAATTCGTTCAGATTGTTGTGATTCAGGAGGAATGCACTGGGCGGGTCACAAGCTCCATTCTGATGCATTCACTTACAGACAAATAGATTCACGTACGTTTTTATTTTCCTCATCTGGCATCTGGATCTAAACTGTACAGCTGGATAACTCCAATAGTGCTCACTATTTGTGTTTCACCGGTAATGTTCGGTTGGGGGCTTAAGGGGCTATAAGCTAGCAGGACAGCATGTAAATAGATGGGTGATGGGAAGAGGGGGTGGGCTAGCTCCTTGCCCACACCCCAGAAGGGAATTTCTAATACACTCCTGCTACTCTGCAGAAACTTTGTGTTTACAAACAAACCAGTTTTTGAAATTCGGCAGAAAAATGACAAATTAATTTTTAAAAGAGAACTGAAAACATTTTGATAATACATGAAAAGATAATTGAAGTGGGACTTTAAAGCCTCAGCCTTTTAATCGTAATATATTACTAAAATACTGTAAGATTATACATTTAAAGCATAATGTTCTTGTTTTTCTAAATCATAACAAATACCCTTTATTTTAATTTGTATGCAGACTTGGTTAAAGCTCTTTAATCATTAGCATAATACAGTTTTGTAATAGATTTTCAACTAAAATGCAAATTATGTAAAGTTTCAGAGAAATTCCTGTTGGGAATGCCATCTTTCAACAAAATAACAGATAATACTTAAATTACTTTGTAAACTACTTTTATTTAAACAAAAATGTATTTTATTTATATGCATTAAAGAGAAATATCCTACAGTGACAAAGTGGTACAAAGACATTTTCAAAATACTGCCTATCTTAGTGTAAAGTTAAAGGATAACAATGACATTTTAATGGATTTGTTGAAGCCTCTATCAAAACGCCCGCCCAGTGATTTAGCCCAGGATGGGTAAACTACGGCCCGGGGGCCATATGCTGCCCATCGGACTATGTAATCTGCCCCGCCAAACTACAATAAATTATAATGATAATCCTTAATTCATATTTAATTTAATACATAATCAATGTTTTCATTTCCCTGTAGTTCTAGTGTGTTCCCATAGATGATCCACTATGGATCCATTGACCTTTGCTCATGTAAAGTTGGAACTTTTGTTTTTATGACGTTCAGATTTGTTGAAATTTTTTTAACCATGATTACAGAATGTTTTCGACAAGATTATATGTTATTTCTCTCTCTTATGAGGTAGATTGCCAAAATGTGTCACATATCTGCTCCTGGTCTGGTCCTTCTGTCAAATTTTAGAACACTTTGTGGCCCATGAGTCAACAAGTTTGCCCACTTCTGATTTTATTCTAGGTGTATTCACCTATATTTTATTTATTTATTTATTTTTTGCCTAAAGTTTTTTTTTTTTTTGTTCTATGTATGATTTTTTTTAATAAATAAGCATATTTTTTAATAAAGTATAATTAAGAAAGACATTTTTCACTATAGTCAGAAATGATGTTGTATTGTTTTGTGGCTGTGACTTTATGCATGACCTAAGCTAGACTCAAATGCAAACAAACACCCGACTCAGTTTGTCAGATATCCTGAGAAGTAATGTTTCAGCTTCTGATATAATGTAATCCTTGAAGCCTCAGCTGTCCACTGAAAGTTTGTGAAAAACCATACCTGTTGTAAAATCAGACAGGTGTTGACTCATCCCCATCTCTGTGTCACCGCTCTGCACCAATCAATCCAGCACATGTCCTCTTCCTCCTCAGCTGTCACGTCACATTTGGGTTCATTTCCAAACAAATATCCTCAAATCTCATCCACAAAAGTTATCCTTGTGTTATAAATAATGGCATAAATTCGCCGTTTTCTCTACGTCTGTCGTTTAGGAATAATACATTGATTTTAAGTATATTTAAGGAAATAATCAGATTATTATTATTTTTTATCAGATAAAACACTTTTTTTTTAACAAAATCCATTAATTTTTTTAAAGTTATTTTGAGTAACAGATTTCATCTTTGAGTAACAGAAAATAATTGTTAATTATTAGAAAATCAATTAAATAACATGTAAACTGGCTGCAAACTGATCATAAAAGGCTAATATTCCTGTGATCAAAAAGAAAACAAATGCTACAATTCCACATGCCTTTTTAACATATATTGAATAATGTTGGATAATTAAATATTCATAAAATGTCTTATTTTGAAATAAAGCTGTTTTAACATGTACATAAATGACTTTTTCAATCAACAAACAATTCCATATTCATCAGACAATAGAAACATTCGAACTTTGATGTGTAATCCAGTTTTGTAAGAAAGGATTTGTTACCGCTTATATTTCATCACCTTTCACAACAACTTTAGTCAAAATTTCGTCACTAAAAATGATTTTTCTGGTGAGTAACCTGACCATGACAGCATCCTGACTGATGTGTTTCATGAAGACCCCTCTGCCTCAGCTTAGCAGCGTGTCTAAATCTCCCTCCTGCCCCTCCGCTCTCCGCCCTGCCTGACTATCTGATTTAATGCCATTTCCAGGCGTCCGGCCAAAGGACAGACACCTGGCTCACCATTGCCACTCAACCGCTGACCTCCACACAGTTATGTGAGGCGCTCGAACTGAAGAAAACACACAAATGTGCACTCAGCTTCTGCGTTACCGTTGCACAATTTGCTGTGCTTATCAATGTCTTAGAATTTACTGTTCCTCATCTAAATCTCACAATGATTTATTCAATCCCATCACGGGAATCCGGACGGTTTTAGTGCATGACCTTGGACAGTAAAGATATGGTGGTGTTATTAGAGGGAACACCTCATTGAACCGGACATTATTTTCATTTCCAATCTGTGTCAGCCACAAGGCTTCCGAAAATAGGTGGTTAGGAAGGAAAGCGCTGCAGCCCGACTGTCCCACTCACCCGCCACCTCCGTCCCGGAGTCAGGGTTGTTTTTCCACAAGTCCATGTCAGATCCCTTCAAGCTTGTGAGTGACACTGCGAGGACGTCAGCGCAGCCGGAGAGGGATTGAACCTGTCCACAGTCCACAGGGGCTTCCTTATCTCCTGACCCAATTGTGCACCCATATGCTAGCTAAAAGGAAAACAAGATCTGCCTCGACATGGTGGAGGTAGAGATTTAATCCGCCAACCATCTCTGCCTTCCATGCTTCAAATGAACTTTTATAAACCATAACAAATATCAAATTAGCTGTAAAGGGATTTTTGAACACATTTATTAGGCAAATTAAAGTTTAAGAACCAATTAATCTCAAAATATTGAGCAGAATCTCAGGGGAAATCTCACTTTGGAGCTTCCTTTTAACTTTTAATGCAACTGTTGACCTTTTAGTCTCATCACAATGAAATCATTGGCTTTTTAAAAACACTTTCATCAACATCAGATGTTTTTCTTCTAGCTTTTGTGTGTCTTAAGCCACACAACTGTTGCAAGATGCTGGCATGGATTGTAATCCCACATCCCTGCTGCGAGGCTCTGTCCTTTCTCCAAAAAAATCAAAGCTTGTTTGCAAAATTCCAGATTTAATCCAGGAATGATTGCTATGAAATCTGTCGGATTCTTATGAATAAATGCTGAGAAACGTGTGAAAGTTTCTGTTCTTCCGTATGAAATGATTTGAGATGTGCCTCAGCTCTAATGTTTAAACGGACCTTATTTATTTGTATTAGATTTTTAATGAGTCATGCCAATTAAAACCAATATTTAAACGTATATGGTTCCTGTAAAAAAAATAATAACAGGCAGCTCCCTAGCACTTTCTACAAACTGTATGTCTTTATTTTGGATGGCTAAATTACGCTTTCATATTCATAGTAAAAAAAGACGAAAATGAGAAAACTGACGTTTCAGCAAAAACGTATTTAGATGCGTTTGTGTTCTATGGGAAGCATTGTAAAGTATGCCATTGCCATTTTTAAAGTTATTAAATGGTTAATAAAAAGGTGTCAGGGGGATAGTTGGCCTTACACATTTCACTCTCACAAAATCTGGCCTTCTATCCAAAGAATTTGGACATCCCTGCTCTATAAAATGTACATTATGGTGTATTTGGACTGAAAAAGTCCCTTGGTCCAGACAGAGCCTCCTTAATTTAACCTGGAACGAGTCCTGAACCTTGGGTTTGGTCTCTATCCAGATTGTTGCTCTCAACCAAAGCTTGTTAACAAAACCATGTGACTAAAGATCTCTTCAGTCATTGGTTAGGATATATGAGGGTGGGGCAAAGCAATCAAAGAAGGAATAATGGAAGTCCTTTATGTTTTACAGTCCTTATTGGGAATGTTCTCTTATTCAAACTTTTATATTCTACTGACCAATTTTGAATGTTTGTATCAACATCAGAAACAACACTTTTTGTTTGCTCCTTTAGTGCGCCGGAGGCATGCAGCAAGACGGTTACTGAAGAGATGATGTCTATAAAGGTGCACTTGTGTTTATGACACATGGATTGTCAGGAATACAATGTGAGAAGTAATGTGTATCACGTTTGAAGTTGGTTTAATGAGCCTGCATTCACCTGACCTCATTTCAATGAGTTCCTGTGACGTATCGTTGCTCCACGTTTGCTCTCTGTTTACATCCTGTAACGCCCGGCAACGGTGGCCGCTTTGGTCCAGCTGTTCCCCTCCGAGCATGAAGCCTCTTCAGACTGAGGAATCTCAGAGCAAACTGGAGCTCATTCTGATTGGGAACAAACCAAAACCACATTGTATAATGAGTCGGGACTGGGGTCCGCTTGGGTGTATTCAGACTGAAAACTTGTTTGATTATCAGGCGGAACAAACCCTGGTTCAGTTTAGGCCAGGGGTGTCAAACATCCGGCCCGCCAGTTGGTTTCATCCATCCCAGTCATGAAGAAAAAAAAAAATACAAGGATGTTGGAAAAAAAAAACAAGTTTCTAGCCCATTCCGATTGCGAGTTATAAGGCCCAGTCCCACAGGATTTGACGGCCATATTACGGGTAAAAAATGTGGAAAGTCTGCCACACGCGCTTAGACGCGCTAACTTTATGCATGTTCGTGGAATAGCAGTGATACAGACAGTGGAGTCCATTCCACTGCCGCTAAACAGATGCTGTAAGCAGTGGTACAAACGCAGACCGGCCGAGGAACAACAGTGCACGAACGCAGAATTTCGCCGTCCAAGTGCGTGTGCTGGTGTTCTCTCCACGCCCCGATCTCGCACTGAAACTGCTGTTGCACTGCTGTTCCACAGCCATTGCACGGCGGTCCCACTGGTACCACACGCAGTCACCCGTGGTCTAAATTTTTGTGCAGTTCAAAAATTATTTCCGTGTGTAACCGCGGCCAAATTTTGAACCACGTGTATGCACATCGATTCCACGGCCACATCTCTGCCTTTGCACTTCCAGTCCACTGCTAACAGCGTCTGTACCACGGGGATGACATTTCTTCCGTGCTCCAGCAGTGATATGGCAGTGAAAGCCAGTGGGACCGGGGCCTATGGTTGTTTAAAGAAATGGTTGCAGTGCACAATTCTGCCACTAGGGGAAGCAAAAGAAAATAAGTACTGGTATGACAAGAAATCAAGAAATAGCGTTTTTTTTTATTTATTTATTTTTTTTTGCAAAGGCATGCCACAACTGGGTAAGATGTAGTTAGGTTCCCTGTCAGCCTCACTACTAAGTTGCTATAAATATTATCAGGTGTGACACCACAATTACCAAAAGGATGTTGTCAAAAAGATAAGGAAAAATAGCTCTAATAGTAATAATAAGTGATTAGGCTACTAGGTTATTTGAGGCATTTTTTTCCAGCTGAGAAAACAAAAATATAAAAAGCTACAGATAATGAGTTGACCATAGCTTATTTTGCTGTTATGTTACTGGCCCCGCCCACCTGAGATCAGACGGGTTGAATGAACCAGAATGAGTTTGACACCATGCTTAAGGTGAACCGAATGCGTCCAGTTTGAAAACACCCTTAGAAAACCCTAGAACAGAAAAACCCAATTCAGTGAGGCAGATTCATTGTGGCCGGGAGAGGCCAAAAGGCAAACAAATGTTTTAATTTTCTATTTCAGACACAAGAATGAATACAAAAAAAAAACATGTTTTTACTTTTGAGACGCCCTTTGAAATCATGTGAAAAAAAAATTCAACAGAGTTGTTAATTTACTTACTTCCACATGTAAAACCTGCTTCAGTGCTCGGTTTGTGGTAAGCTAACAGCAAGCTAGCTAAGCTAGCAGCTTCTGATCATATTAAAGTGAAATGTTGATGAAATATAGGAGCTTTTACTCCAAAGAATTTTTCCTGTAGACAGCCAAGAACTTTTTAATGTCTTTTTATAATTTGCAGACAAGGCTCCAACGCCACATTTTCTTATTTTTACAAGCCAACAAATATAAGAGGATTTTCTTGTCAGACAGACAAAAGTCATGGACATCCTGCTGCAACTTCAGTCAAGGTCGTCGTGATCTCACGTTCCGAGTCTGACTCCGTCCAAACGTTTAAAGCACAGACATAAAAATGGAAGGAAAAAAAGAACCTTTTTCTTTTTGTTTGTTGCTTTTACTTGCTTGGTTCCCTCACATGTAGAAGTGAGTGATGTGTGCAGTGGGAAATGCCAGCGGGCAGCCAACTAATGAGAACGAGTCTTCAAAGGGTCAAACCGAATCCTGCATCTTTCAGAGTGACCACACTGAGAATTTAACTTATCTTTCACTTATTATCAAACAATACTGTTTTAAAACAGAGGTCATCTTTCTAATTTGTCACCACTTTCAAAACTTAAAGGGTAAAAACGCCATTTGATTAAAGTTCGGCACAGGAATAGTTCACAGCTTCCTGTTTTAGTGAATCCGTTAGCTAATTTGACGGTTTGTATCATGCTGTTCTGTGAGACTGTTAGACAGAAACAGACGATTACACGCCCACATGCACGCCTACACGCGCACAACTTAGCAACAACAAAGCAAAATGGCTTTTAGAAACCATATTTCTATTAAAAATATGCAACAAACCGCATCGTTTTCTGCAAGTTTTTCAGCGTTTATGATTTTATAATCAAAAACAAGTAAAATTGATTAGATATTTTCGCCCTCAATATTATTATCCAAGTGACACAGGTGGTCCTCAAATGTCTCCGCTGTCTGAATAAGCCCATCTGTGCCTACACATGTACTTTTCATTTTTTATTTGCACCCACTCTGTTACTTTTCTGTTGGTTAAGACAGAAAAAATGGTTTAACAAAGCGCCTTTTACCCTAAAACTGAAAAGTCAAATAGCTGCCTATTCGAGGCCCTTTCAAGAGTAAGTACATATTATTGTAATATTGTATTTCAAAGTTGTGTCTTTCATTTAACCCTTTTATTGCGTTTAGGTCAAAATGTACCTATTTTACGAGTGTGAAAGTGGGTCCATTTTAACCTGAGCACAGCTGAATTTAATGAATGGAGACAAAAAGGTTCGTCATTGTACAAACACAAAAAAGCTGGAAGTAAATGAGTCTGACTAATGTGTTCTTTCTTGGAAATGCACATGAATGACCAAAACGATAATAATAAAATAAAGGAAAGGAAGCACAGCTGTATTTAATTTTTGTTTACATGTTTTTTGCCACAGGCTTAATATCAGCCTTGCTTTTGTCCTTGTTTGCGCAGGTGCATGTGCATGCGCTCGTGTGCATACTGACTGACGCAGATGCTGCTCTGGACGCTCGGTACATGATGTTCAGACTTCCTCCCCATCAGGACTTCCAGTTACCATTCATCTGTTTCACCGGAAACCAAACGAGTGTCAAAGCTCAAATGCAGACTTTGGCCAAAAGGATTCTTAGTTGTAATAAAAACTGTTCCGCAGAAGAAAAATCAACTTTAGTAAAATAAAATAAATTCAATGATTAAAAAAAATCTGATGTAACTGCACCTGGTATGCTATGATGATTTGTTTACTTTGTAGTGTCTTCTTTAATTACTGTTAGGCATCTGGCTCCTTCTGAGGTGAGAAATGATTAAAAGCAGCCAAAAGTGTTATTTTCTAAAAACATTATCAATTTAGAAGGCAGACATAAAACAAAGCCACTACTTTTGCGTATATATAAATATGCGTCTATATATGCTGATCCCTGGGGGAGGCTTTGACTCTCGGTTCATCTCTGCAGCTCTACGACGAAGCATAAGAATCCCCCGTGGTGAGTCCCTCCATTCATTTGTTCTAATGTGCATCTCATGCAACGTTGACCATAAGAAAAAGAGGCTGACTTGAGGTTTGTTCTCTCCAGCTGCAAGATGGCAGCAGCGAAAGATACACCATCAAAATTACTCAAAAAAACCCAAAAAACAAACACAAATTAAATTATTATTATTGAATAAAATACACTTTTAACTGCCTGAGGGTGGACACAGATGATTCTTTCTGGAAGATTTTCACACTGTCTCACTGTAATTCCTCAGGGAAGCTAAAGAGACTCATAACCTCGTAACCCAATGATGCACAACACTCCATTGTGGCACCACTGAGAGCATTCTGACAGGCTGCATCATCGCTGCTCAGATGACAGCCAGAAGACCCTGCAGCAAACGGAGATTCCTGTTGACTCATTATTCCACATCCTGGTGTTCTGCAACACTCCGGTCATCCCCGCTGTGGGAGATCCACCTCCACCGCCCTCCAAAACCTCCGGGACGGCAGTCCCAGTCCTTCCATCTGGGATTATTTGATCTAAATTCTCCTTTTAGGCACAAGCAGCGTGTGGAGGATGTTTTTTGTGTTGTGCTGTGTGCTACCATACCTTTTCGTAGTGTTATCAGTGCTCGCTGGTGTTTGGTGGGAAAACATTCCAGCACCAGCATGTCTTATACGTTGCCAGAGCTCACTTCAAAGGTGACTTTGATTTGGACTGACTTCATGCTGTGGTGGACAAATCCTCTCTGTGGACACGAAAGAAAAAAAATCTATAAGCCATCAACTGAAGTTTCTGCTCATCTTTCTTCTGGCAGTTTTTTTAGTTTGAGGGCAGGTTTTATGCGCATGCTTTGCTTGGTTAGTTCTTAAAAGAAAGTACGTTTTTTTAGAATAGAAAAAAAGGGGATTTGAATCTCAGACAAACATGAAAAGTCCGATTTCATTTAAAGCCTCTGGCCAGAATGCCAGCCTGTAAAAACTGTTCAGTCGACTGAGATTTGTTCTGTTTCTTCTTACTTCAAACATGAATCTTAATCCAGTCAGATTCTACCACCGCCTCACACACGCCTCTCTTTTGAGATCCTTTCATGGAGCACCATGTTTTTCTGGGTGTTCTAAAGCTTGTAAACTGTTTTGGAACAGCATGTAGATGAATTTATTCTTTTCTTCTGGAGGGAAATATATGCAATCGGCTGCAGCAAAAGACCCAGACACGACAGAGCCACCTCTGTGCACAACAGACAAAATGATGCATCATTTTTCCTTAAAACATATTTTCAAAGGACGAAAGTTCAATATTCGTCTTCTTTCTCATGCTAAAAAACGAATTTCTAAGGAGAAAAGTTTGCTGAGAAACATCAAAATTTAAAAACCTTTATTTTTTTAAGCAGAAAGGATGACACAATGTTCACTTTTCTATATGTTATTAAGTTTCAATATATGTATAAGATTAATGACTAAGAGTATGACATAATTCACATGTATATATAAATGTATCACTTTAACTTTTATAATTTACTTTTTGTTTTCCTGTCAAATAATAATTTATCCGCTTAAGGTCGATAAAGCTATGTTTATGTATTTACTCATCGCCCATTTTATTAGCTGACAGGAGCAGGGCTGATTGGCGCCCTAAGCAAAAAGAGATTTTAGCGGGATAATAACAATAAAATAAGGTGATCTGCAGGGCCGGATGCAATTACCTGGAGGGCCGGATCTGGCCCCCGGGGCTTGACTTCGAAACATTTGCTTTTAAGGACAAAACTTTCATGATATATCTTTAAATGTTGGGCAAAAATATTTTATCTGTAATTTTGTATTGTATAGCAATCCAATCAGTAGTTTAACCAATTACAAATTGATGCATTTACATCTGTGATAAACAGCAAAGCTTTTTTTTATTTTTTTATTTTATTTGTTTTTTTACCAAAAAGCGTCAAAATCTTCCAGTAGCCATAAAATAGACTTTTATATTAAAAAATATAATACATTTTGGAGTTTTCATCTCATTTTTTTAGAAATTGTATGTCAGATTCGCCAACATCAGCACATGCTGGGCCCTTAGTGTAAAATCTGATGTCCTTAGAAAGAAATTATCCAAAATAACACCTAAAAGGAGAAATGAGGGTGGCCGAAATATGATCTGCTTTTTATTCTTCTTTAGAGTAAAGTCTTGTGTATGACCTAATATGACCTCCTCCAGGTCTCCACAGAAAACCCCAAAATATCCAGCCACGTTGCCGTCTCGGTTCTTCACATGCTCTATTTATTTCATATACTTCAGCTTATTTTTTTATTTTTGGTGCCCTAATTTTTCATCCATAGAGAGTTTTTATCTCTGTTTGCTAAAAAAAAAGATGATAAACAGTCCCTCCTGTCTTAGATTAAAACTCCATAAATGATCTCTTCAAAGACGGAAGGCGTCCTGCCTCTGAAACAACAGGACACGCGTGGATTCAAAGCATCGGTTTCTCTACGTCAAATCAAAGACCTCTGTTCAACAAAGACGACAGCCTCTGCTTTCTCGGAGATAAAACTTGTCTATGTGGCCTAAAAGACCCCGTTAGATCGTGTTACCAAAAACAGAATGACCTACTTTCCAATGTGGGTTTTGAATAACTGAATTAGTCTCTTGCCTGCACCAAAGAGAGCCGTTCCTGACCTGCAGGCCTACTTCTACATCCGAAATTTAAAAACACTCTCATGCCAACACATTTCAAGAACCATTTTTAATAATAAATGTTTAAAAGGGGATGCCAGAACAATAAGCAAAAACATAAACAGCAAAAAACTGTCCAACACAGTTAACCAAAGATGAATGTTATTTTGACTGCTGTAATTTAAAAGACCGGCTCTCCAAGGACAGTCTTCCTGTTCATTAGACCTGACGGACTGCTGCGCTGGCTGCATTAGTGATGATGAGTCAGAGGAAGGGCAGACAGGAGGTGTCCGACAAGTGGATGTTTGGATGATCCCTAAAGTTAAAGTCGTTTTGATCGTTTCTCCTTCATGAGCAAAAGCAGGCACAGCTGTAATCAGATCTCTGGAAGCATGAGAAAGCTGTCCTCCTACAGAGTTTTTCTGCGTTTGTGAACGTGGGCTTTTCATTTCGACATATTTAGAACAGGTTCATCCCCCTTCTCAATAGTAAATTAATAAGATGTCATAAACATCAAAATGGAGTTCAATACTCTGACATTTTCTTACTCATAATAAGAATTTAAATGTACTTAAATACATTGTACTTCAAGGTTAGTCAATGTTTAAAATATTTCTGCTTTATCTGCTCATCTAAACTTTTAGTTTTTGTTCAATTTTTGTCATGAATGGTGGTGTAGGACCCAAATGCAGGAGACATGGTGGCAGAAACTCAAGCATTTACTAAATAACTCAAACATAACAAAACCAGGATCTCAAACCAGCGACATGACAAAGCAGAACAGAACAGATGACTTGACAATGCAGACCTGAAGACCAGACACTTAAATAGGCTGAGGACAATTAACTAAATGAAAACAGCTGTGGGTGATTTGACCAGAACATGGTTAGACTGACAGGGAAAACAGAACATGACAAAACTGAAGCATGGATCATGACAATTTTACTCTTAAACTGGCTTATTTTAGGTCAGATTTCAAAGAAATTGATTTAGATTCAGCGATTTGTTGCATTTTAGGTGTAGAAAGTATTCAGAATTAGTGAAACATTTCAAATTTTTGTCTCAGCTGGGACTAAAATAATTTTTTAATTAAAATTTGAACTTTTCCTGGTCAAATAAATGCCAAAAAAACATGCTCACAACTTTTAAGTTGTGAGCATGTCACCTATCTTCTGTAATAGAAACCTAAGAAATATGAGGAATTTATGTTGACTGTTAATGAATTCAATGTGTTCTGTCTAATTAAATTGTTGAGATGCAATGCATTGTGGTCTATATTCACACTATATGTACACTGACCTTCTACACCTGTACAGGTTAAGCAAAATTAGCTACTGTGGTAATATAACCCAAATTAAAGCCATAATGAAGTAACAGTGAAGAAAGCATAAATAAATTAATCAAACAATAGCTTGTTAGTACATATAAAGTAATTGCTTGGTTTAATTTTCTAAATAGCCTTTTATTATGTTTTTAGAATTATTTCATGGATGGTTCTATTCAGATTGTGCCACAGCATATGAAGTAGATAAGGATCAAAATGCATTTTCCAACACCAAATCATCTGATGTCGATTTGCTGCTCTAAAGATCTGTCCTCTTTAGCTGTCTTATCTTTCATTGTTCGGCCTCTTCCTATCTTTGCTTGATTTGTCAATAAACGATTACCTTTTGATTCTTTGGGCTTTTATCCTGCAGGTGAATAGATTTTTGTACTCTGAAGTTTTTACCCAAACTCATGGGCGGAGCTGGAATATTTTATATGGGGGCAGTACAGAGGGGGTGAAGGCTTTTGAAAAGTATTTCAGTTTATTTTATTTATGCTTGTATTGACGATCTTTTCATCTTTGTCAATAATTTTGTGGGGGGCAAAGCTTTTTGCTGTAGGGGCATCTGCCCCCCTAAAGGCCCCTCCAGCTCCGCTCCTGCCCAAACAGTTTTTCACAAACAGTTTTTCACAATATTTCAGTTCTTAAAGTCCAGAAAAAAAGTGGAAATGGTTGTTAGAGTTTGGAAACAGTGTATTGACATAAAATCACAGTTAAAATATTGATATTTTTAGGGATCAAAGTGAACATCACAGCTGAAGATTTGAACATAAGTAGAAGAAGATGTTACGGAAAAGCTGAGCAGGAGTTCCACACAACAGCAGAGATGAGAAACTCTACAAGTTTCCACACCTTCCTCCAACTTTTAACAGGTTTCATGTTTTATTTGTTGTCTTGAGGCTCAAAAGCCTCTTTCATAGAGCTGTTGTAGAAAAAGGAAGCAATCAAGATCAGTCTCTGCTTCGTCTCTGGCTGATTCATGGTGACCCCCGGCGAGGGGAAAAGTCTCGCTCTTGTGTGCGCGATTGTGGAACCAAAAGGAGTTGGAGAGGGATGCTCCTCTAAAGCAAAACAAAACAGACACAGATTGTGAATGTTGTTTTAATTACAGTTCATGTATTTTCCACTGACACACAGTTGTTTCTTCATCAGCTCTATGATGATTCAGCACTTTCAATGCCTCAGATCAGCAACAAATAACACATTCTAGGCTGTTCATGTCCTATTCTGTATTGTAATGCAATTTAGGGGGGGGGGGGTTAAAGCCATTCAGTTCCTCATTCACACAGCAGGTGTTTTCAAATGTTGGTTGAACCAGAATCAAGACTCATCTTCACGGGGTTGCTGGAGCCTATGTCAGAAGACAGGGGTGTACCAAATCATCAAATCTGCATAGGACTTTTCTAAAAACAAATTTCACTCAAAGTGCTTTACATAAAATCATAATCAAATTTTAAAAACAAAAAATAAGACGTTGCTCAAGGAAAAATGTGTAGACCCCCCAACACACAGGCACACACACGTCGACACACGCACACCCCATGGTAGATTAAAGAAATACTAAAATAATGGAAAGTAGACACCTGGTTTTGTACTGAAGTGAATAAACAATGTTTTAGGGACAAGTCCACATCAGCTCCCCCCCTAATTAAGTTTACAGAATATGCTAACACAGGACCCCCCAGATCTAAGTAAAGAGGAGATCCGACTGCAGCGACCCCACATACTGATAAGGCTCAGTCACTGACATACACAAACATAAAACCATACACACTCAAATTCCTCCCCAGGGTCACTCTTGCTCTAGCTTTAGTTTATTTCTTAAGGAGCATCTTCTCTTATAAGACAAGCATAGCAGCAGCACAGTGGTCAGCATTTCTGCCTCACAGTTAGAAGGTTCAGGTTCGATTCCCCGCTGTTCAAGTCGAAGTGATGAGTTGCACTGAAAACCAAAAAACAAAACAATCCAACACTGCAGCCCACACTTCACAACTGTCCATAGGTTTAACTTTAGCTTTTTTACTTCTTAATTTTAAGTGCCCCTGGGGAAGACACTGA
This sequence comes from Oryzias melastigma, assembly GCF_002922805.2. Taxonomy (NCBI): domain Eukaryota; kingdom Metazoa; phylum Chordata; class Actinopteri; order Beloniformes; family Adrianichthyidae; genus Oryzias; species Oryzias melastigma. Next base: position 15,070,428 of record NC_050533.1, read on the forward strand.
ACCCCACACTGCCCCTGGTGGTTATAGGTAGGCACCAGTGTGTGACTCTCAATCACTTTGAGCCTTCTAAGAAGGCAGAAAAACACAATAAAATTGCATATATATCATTTTAGAGTCAACTTCTTTGATGTTTCCCATATATCACTCGGGCATGTTTGTGAAAAGTCTAAAAGAGAACACAACTAAAAAGTACAAAAACACAGCCTAACTAAATGCATTTATTAATGTTTTACCACCTCTTAGACCTTTTGATGACATGAAGCCTTTTGGTCTCACTTGATCCCTGACATTTTCAAGAAAAAAAAGGTCAAAGCCTGCATGTTTTTAAAAAAGCGGATGATAATCGTCTATATTTAGCATAAACACATTCCAGACCACACTATGTTATGACCAAAGGAAAAATATCAGTGGCATCGTATATAAAAAAAAAAAAATCTAATGCGAATTATGTTGATTTGATCAAAACAATCCGTGCTCGGCATGGTGACTCACTCTGTTCTTTCTGGGTCTGTCGCTTTCATTCCACGTTTTTCTTTCGCTCTCTTCTTCATCATTTCTTGGAAAACATTTCCTGCCTGAGCAATGTGCATCCGCAGATCCATCCATACTTTATTGCCCCCACCATGGCCCGAGGTTCTGAAAGACGTCAATTTTTTCCCGGTGACTGACCGGCCGACCGTGGCTTGCATGCTATCCATCTATTGTCGTCCATTTAGAACATTTTCAACGAGAAAATAGACGCTGCTCCTTTCTATTAAATTTACTTTTCTCTGTTCAAATGTTCTTGTCACACAGACGGACACATAAAGATAAAAAACCCACATATACCAGCTGACCTCTCATTCTCCTGTCTGCAGACATGATGTTCCACATCTGACATTTTGTTTTCCTGCAGTAGAAGAGGCAGCCCTGTTACTGCACGTCTCATCTGCTTTCTGCCACTCTCACACATCATCAACTTCCTGCAACTCCAAACAGCTCAATGGCAAAACAATGTCTGCAGAAAAAAAGGACAAGAGGAGTTTTTTTTTAATAGCCGGTAATGGCACTTCCTCTTGATCGGTTCACTCAGCAGCAGAAACTTGCACGATCCATAATATCGATCAGGTGGACAGCTCTGGGATCGGTGAGGCAGAAATGAAGACGTACAGTAAATACATTCAAAGAAAAGTACTTTCACCCCCTTAGGGGTCAACAGAAAAGTTTCATACAGACTTTGAAGGACTTTAGGTCCTTGAAAAAACACGATTTTACTTAAAATTTAAAAATCAACATTTAAAACTCAGACTACAAATGGATTGACCAGCTGAACACAAATGTTTGTTAAAAAAAAGCTCATGTTTTTGAATCAGACTCTTGTTGGATTAAAAAGGGACTCAATAGTCACATCGTAACACAAATGAACGTTTTAGGTTTTTAAATAAAACAGCTGGAGGTCAAAATAATAATGAAAAATACTTTTAACAAAAGTTAAAAATATATTTTTTTATTTTTGAATTTTTGACAGAGAACCTGAGTGGACACTGAATGTTAAAATAATTAAAAGAGAACAGGGAAAATATAAAAGCAAGAAGTCAAATGACAAAAAGGAAATGTTTTAGTTCAGATTTATTCAAAAGCATTTATTACAAAACATAAATAATTACATAATAAACAGGAAGAATCTTTAGTAAGTTAGTATTTAGGGAACTTTCACCTCTCATAAATGGAATAAATGTCTTAAGCCGCGTTTCCACTGAGCGGTCCAGTCCGAGTGTTTCCATTGTAAAATGGACCCATTAAACAGTACCGACCCGTACCTCTCGGGGATCCTCATCCATTGTAGGTCCATATAGAACGGGACGGTTGGGCTGGAGTCGTTGTAGCCACCTTTTGATTGGCAGAAAGTGATGACGACGTCAGAAAGCACCAATATATCGCTAAGCTAGCTTTTTCATTTTCCTCTTTACAGCGGTGTTCCTCTTAGCCGCCTGCAATCTTCTGTCAAACAACATTAAATTCCTGTTATACACAATTTACCAGAAGTAAAGCAAGAAAAAGACGAGCTGCCGGATGACCTCCATTGTTGTAGGTTTTCTAGTCGTTGTGCTACAATGACACGCTAGCGGTCTACACCACACATGTACCATGAAAACAAACCGCTCAGAGGGAGCGAGGCTTAACTGAGGGGAAACGCTCCCCAGAATTAACTGGTCCGTACTGGACTGATCTAATCTTCTGATTAAAAGTGATCCCAATGGTCTTTTTTATTTTATTTTATTTTTATTTTTTTTGCCAAAATAAATAACCTGTCATTTTTTAAGGATATAGTTTCTCTGAGTCATGGGCGGGACCGTTGGTGCTGGGTAAGCTCACCTCGCTTCCCATCATCCATCTGTTTCCATGCTCTCCTGTCTGCTTACAGCCACTCACAACCCCTATTTAACATTATCAGTCCAACAAAAATGATGATAAATATGGTAGATATCCAGTTGTATAGTTTTTTTCTTTTTTTTAACTTGTCCTGTCCTGAGCAAACAGATATGAGCTGAGAGCCTCTAGTGTTAGACAGATTCCAATCACCATTCTCAGTTCTGCTATGGAATGAAATGCATTTTTAGATAATTCATGCAATGATAGAGAACTTGTGTGCATGAATGTCTGTTTGATTGATTATCTGTGGGTATGCTAATGTTTAATGACTTATATTTATTACTCATTTTATTTTGCATTTATTACTTTTCTAATAACTGCGTTTTTGTGATATGAATATTCATACATATTTTATCTTGTTCTTTTGCTTATTTTACTTTTTCTTAAACTCTTTGGTATAAATTATAATTGTTTTCTTTTAGAAACAATGAATGAGACACTGGCCAGTGAGCACTTTTACATTTTGTTGTACATGCAACAATGACTATAATAAATCTATTCTATTCTATTCCAAGCTAATGCATCAGAGTGGAGTCTCCAATGGTATTTTTGTTTCTGCTCCTGTTTCACAAATGCAATTTTAAGCTTATTTTCTTTATGAATGTCCTCCATCATGAGAAAAATGCTTCAAGAAAATGTAAAAACACCAAACACCTAAAGTTTTGAGTTTGAGGCTTCTCTTTTATTGAACAATATGGAGGTTTTCACTCCTAATTCAACCATCCAGCAAACCAATTATTTATTCATCCGAATTAAATGACTTGTTTTGTCTACTAATGCAAATGAAAACATTTTCTTTAGTATCGCATCCCCAAAACAGGGCAGAAATTTGATTTGAATAATCTAATACAGAAGAAAATGTCACAAATTTGCATATTCAACTGGCTTTGTGGACAATAAAAGATGAAAGCAGCAGCAGCAGCAGAGAGCAGGACTGTTTGACTTTAATATTGTGGTCAAAAGCATGTGTGCAGAGGCTTACTCACAGCAGAGTGGAGGCTTTTGATGTCAGTTTCTCTTGTGTGCAAGCCTCATGGCTTTTAATGAGGCAACCTGCCTCATTACCGCGGCCATGTGAGGCCCGAAAACAGCCACCTAGTGGGACAACCTCCATACTCGCCGTTCTGGGGCTGCAAATTACAGTCGCTTAGCCCCTCATTGGAACAGACGCCACCCCAGTCAGCCTTCCTAATGGCGCTCAGGAGACGCAGACTTGTACCTACACATATTCTTTATCAAAGCTTAATGGGCAGTCCTTCTGGCAGCTTCATTGCAGGGGAACTTTGAAACATGAGGCGTGAATTAGGAATGTTTTTTCCAATCAACAAGGTGTTCAATATGCAGTGACTCAAAAGTCCGCCACCTTAGCTTGGCTTCCTTCGTCTTTTTTAAAAAGAAATCTCACTTTCATATATCTTTGCGGATCATTCTTGATGTGTTTGTGCCAAAAATACCTTGAAGACGCAGAAGCAGTTCAGAATCACAAATCAAGCTAATGTGCAGGGGTTCAAACTGTGGGAGGACGACTGAGGCGCTTTAGAAGAATGTGAAACTGGAGATGGGAAACTGAAGCCGTCCTCTGTGAGAACTCAATTCTCTTGATTACAGGAGAAACATAAGAGCTCAGTCATACCTGGATAAGGTTTAAAGGTGACATTTACGCTAACACTCTGTGAGTGAGAAATTTAGAAACATTGTCAACCAGGTACAGTTTAGTGCTATTATAGTTTTTTCACTATTTGTTTGCAATTTTTGCACTTAAGACTATGGTTCCAGATTCCAAAATGCCACAGCGCGGCAACCTAAATGCAAGTTTCTCAGCAAATTTGGCATGTGGTCACGGTGCGGAGTTTGTATCCAGTAGCGTGGGAGTCACATTTTTACACGCCACACAGATACTGACAGAGGTTCTAGGAAGAACGTCAAATTTTACAGCGACCAGACAATTTTTCTCCAAAAGTTGACATTGGTCAGCAGCCGTCCAGGAACATGTCGAGGTCACATGGTCGCAGTCCAGTGACAAGCAGAGATGACACCATTACGAAATCAGGTGACACCTTGAGGCGGTGGCAGCCGAATCAGAGCTGGAAACAGCTCCGACTAGACGATGTGTAATGTCCCCAATGTCTATATCAAGCGCCACAAGCCACCTGTTAGCTCGGGGTTATAAAATAGCGGCCATTCTGCACACCTGACGTCTAAATTCATGACCACGCCGATGATTTTCCAAAAACTTGGGCGGTGGCATGAAATCTTGAAGATTCTGCCGATGCCTCCCCATTAGACAGTGATTTGTAAACGTAGCATAAGATTATAAAAAAAGTTTTACCATTCCTACCAATTACTTACCATTCTGTCAAACACAAATAACATCTACAGCCAAATAATTAACAATGGTAAAACTAATGTACTCCTAGTTCTCATAAATCACATTTGATGACATTTTACTGTCTATTCTGCTGATTTTATTTAGTTTTAAGTCAAATCTAAAATAATTTTATTGTGTAAACAACACTTTCACTTGAGCTTTAATTTGACATCTTAGTTTACACAAAATCTGCAATAAAATAATTTGGCTTTTTTGTGCTTCATTTTTATTATTTTTTTCCTGTTGTTCCTTGTTAATTTTTGTGTATGGAGTTAAAGTTTAAATAAGCATCTTTAAGCAGAGTTATGGAAGTAAAAAATATTGATGAAAATGACCTAAATAAATGTCATTTTTTTTATATTTTCTTAACATAGTAGTGAAGTAGTAATTACAGACTCTAAGTAAAGTTTCAGAAAACACACACAAAAAAAATCTTAAAAAACTCTTCTTATCTGAGTTTTTAGTATTAAATGAAATAAGGAAAATAAGCCTTTTAGCGTTTTAAATAGCCAGCTGTTTAGATGTGAAAGAAAAATGTGGGTTAAAATAAAACAAAACATGTTTTTATAAGTTAAAATGAGGAGTGAGATCTGGATTTCAAAATCATCGCCGATGAAAAACATTATATTTTATAGTAAGGAAATAGATAAAGGAAAAATTATATTTCCGATTTCCTTTTTTTTTTTTTTTTGGTCTACATCAATTTCTCTAACCTGTAACAGATGAGTAAAAATGTTGAAAAACAGCAAAACAGAAAGCATTTATATCTGGATTCCATGTTTTCTATATTTCCAGGGTTTTCAATTGTTTTGGTTTTAGCTAAATTTGAAATAAGGCTGATCTTTCAACAAAGAAACACAAATTTACCTTGTTTCTAATCTCACCGATTGCATAAAACACCAAAAAATAAAACAAGCAGCATTTATTGTGAAAATGTAGTTCATCCAGAAGTCTTTTGGGAGTCTCTCTTTATCGAACAAAGGCAACAGCCGCCCAGCTTGTTCCTTTATGAAAATTAATCTTCACTAAAATAGTTTTCATTGCCCAAAGCAGCAGCCAAGGTGCAGAGCAGTAATTGGTTGAGATGTCTGTCAGGAGTCCTCAGTGGGCTGATACCTGCAGGCTGTTACCCACCCCAACTTTCTGCAGAAGGATTTGTCAGCAGGCAGTTGTGCCCTTCATGTGGTTCTCCACCCTCGATGTAGAGAGTGCTCCAAAACACTTGGAAAAATTCAGGTCGAAAGGAGCCATTTGGAAAACGATGCTCCTCATCAACAGCAACAACCAAGAATGTCTCAATTTCAATGAACATGGACTCTCACCAGCATTATAGACTGACACAGTCATTATAGAGAACATGTTTGTGGCTGTATTATTATATTCTCATCTTCACATCTACTGGAGTGTTAAAAAAATCACAATAAACATGAAATGTTTTTGTTTCTGTCTTTAATCAATAAGTAATTTTTTTCTTATATAAAAAAACATAGATTTTATGAAGTCAACAAGCTGAAACTGCTTAAGTCAAATCCTAAGGCAAAAAGAAATCACAAAGCTTGTGTAAAATATAGCAGTAAGATGCATTTGTAAGCTCCTGCTGAAGGGAAATTAACTGGGGAACACACTTAGGGCTTTTAAAAATCAAATTACACTGTTTGTCATTTTTCCTCCTCTTCTGTGGTGTCGAGGGTCAAATTACCTTATCTGTGCAACTTCTCAGGGGAGCGGAGAGTTATGGGGCGGAGTGGGGGTGCCAGGTCCAAGTGCTGCTCTGCACCCTGTTGGTTCTGCAGCAGGAGCAGCCTCTTGTCAAACGCTGCTCTGCAGAACCCCCCCAGGTGGGAGAACAGATGCAAGCGCTGCACACCCTAATGGAGCAAGCATAAATTAAGTACACTGACAAGATCAAAGCTACAAATGATGCTGCAACTAAAAGAAAGGCAGGTGGAGATTTTGTTTTGTTGTTGTTGTTGGTTTCCCTTCCAGGAAAGCTACACTAGAGTATTTTGTAGCTCTCAAAATTTAAATATTTATATTTACCAATTGTAGCAAGATTTTTTATGAAACCCTAAATATTGAATTGGTCAAAATAGTGGTAATTGGCAAATTACATATCATAATTTGCAATTTTATATGCTACCTCTGTTGAAATATATACATATATATATTATAGTGGATTAAATAATGTACACAAAACATGTTTATGTAGTAAGAATTGATTTTCTTAATACGAGTTCAAACAGATTATTTTTAGCTTGTTGTTTTTTTAATAATCTGAATCTATTATCCTTAAGGGGAGATAAGATAAGATAAGATAAGATAAGAGATAAGATAGTCCCTTATTCGTCCCACGGTGGGGAAATTTCAGGGTTACGGCAGTATTACAAATAGAAAAATTGGACACTATACATATTTACAAAGTAATTATGCAGAGACAAAAAAAAAAGCAAAAAAAAAAAGAAAAGATGAAAGAAGAAGCAATTGCACTGTGGATATGATTTATGTTACAGAAATTGCACAACGTATCAATCAATCATTGTATAAATCAATTTTTATTCTGGTATCATTCTAGACAAACCTTAAACACACATTTCACTTTAATAACTGGGTGGGACTGCAAATGGGTGGTGTGTGTTGAGAAAAGGGTTAAATGATTACAAAGAGCCTTTAAAGCTGAAAACATGCATGACTTGTTATAGGTTACCAGGTTTTTTTTTAGCCATCTAAGCATTTCAAGCACCAAGCTGGGAGGTAAGAAGACAGAAGAGTCTCTGAGTCGATCCATCCTCTTTATGTTTCTAAAACTGTACACACAGTATTTTTTAAATAAACTTTATTGAATACAAACAGATTTACAGAACACAAAGACAAATCCATCCACAACAAAACAATCAGAGTAATAATAATATTCCAACACAGAATAATTACAGTGTGGGAAATATGAGTAAAATAAATTATGTAAGTTTAAAAAAGAAGCAATAATCAGAAAAAATAAACAAGAGAAAATAATTTAGTCATCAATTAGTAAGGCAAAAAATTGGTATGGTACGCTTTGATGGTCATTTTGATGGTGATATAAAATTGATGTAGTTCAGTTATACAACCAAAAAAATAGGAGAAGATTTTCTAATTCTGCATTTGTGTAAATAAAACTTGGTTTAAAATAATAGTAAATTGACAATATTTTCTATATTTTTATTATCAAAGCTAAAACAAGTAATGATATGCTCAAGATTTATTTTATAGTTTATTTATAATTTACTATTTTTTAATTGTTCTGCACACCAGACTCGTGCAGAGCAGCGATTGTTTCGGCGTCTGGTTTATTTTACTATACTCCTAAAGTGTGATTTATGGCTGATCTTCCTTTAAGAAAACAATCTACAAAAATTGTCTTGATTAATGAGTATATATATATATTTTTTTGCATTGAATAATGTTGAAGATTTTTCTTTCCGATGATAATTAATGATCATCATCGTCAGGAGGATCTTTTGCATTGATCACTTCCGGGAGTCTGGAATATATTCAGAGGATTATCAATCATCTGGGTATGCTCTGGATTTCTGGTGCTGGTTGTTGCGGGTGATATTTTCTGGTGATGATGGTCAGAATCTGCTTGGATCTTTGGTATAGATTAATGTGGATGATTCTTTCCTGATGATGACCATCTGAGTATATTTAGATTTTTGGTACTGATTAATATAAATGACTTGTCTGTGGAAGTTTGAAATTTAATTACATCACTGATATTAAAGATGCTCAATAACCTGAATCTATGATTTTATAGTAATAATATCTGATAATAAATCCTGAACTGGATTTGATAATTCATGTAAAGGAAATAGTATGGTCGAGCCAGAGTGGGATTATACAAGTTCGCTTCCTCCCACTCCCTTTCAAGCAATCAACTTGTGACTGATAATGTAAGATGTTATTATATGTAGAATATTTAATTTATTAATTCATACATTTTTGGTTGCAGCTGCTGAGCTTTAGATAAAACGGTCCTCAAACTGTTTTATTTTGATCCTGTCCAATCTAGATCAGTATAATATACTATAATATACTATAATATATATATATTAATATACTATTAATATATAATAGTAGGTACTTTCATTCCCAACAACACATGTTGCAAACAAACGCTATGATTGGCTGGAATTTGACAGAAGGAAATTATGAGATTTCCTACAAAATAAGAGCATAGTGGTAGTTTTATCAATGATGGTTTTTCCTAAAATCTTCGCTAAACCTCAAAGAACAGACATGATAACAACATTCATGAGCCGACTTCGGCTTCCTCCTCCCTTCTGTTTCAAACAGCACACCTTTATTTCTTTTTTCTTTTAATTCCTGCGACAGTTCACCAGGTCTCTTATTTCAATTATTCAATACATTCGGCTCTGACACTCTGAATGACACAAATCGATTCTGGCGCTCATCCAATGACCAGCGAATGGACCATGAAGTGGAAATTCAAAACTGCTCAGAAAATGACAGAGACATCATGAAAGGCTTTTAGAGCCACAGCCCAGATTTGAGTTAGTCAGCAGAATGTCCACCGCATTAGCACGTTCTTCTGCGTTTGTGATTCACTTGGAACAGACATCTCAAGAATTCATTTGCAGGTTCTGCAGCGTTATAATGGTATTTGTTACAATGTTATTAGACTTTAATGACATTTATAAACAATAATATTGGTGAATTACATGATTTTCTACATTGAATAAAATAACTTTTTGTCCACATTTGCCATGAGATCCCTTAAGTGTCTTTTATTTTGACATCAATCGGGTTCCTGTTGGAGGGAAAAGAGAGAGTTGGTTTTACGTCTGACATTTTCTTCATCACACTCTCTATCTCACACTTATTCTTTCCTGATCCCATCCCTCTATATAATCCCCTCACCTTTGAGCCCCAATTCATCCACAGCCAGAAGCACGACTCTTCACCCACCGTTTCTGAGGTTTTCTGCTTCCAGGAGTCGCGTTGTAATCAATACTATTGAGCTTAAAGGTATTTTTTTTTCTACTTCTGTCACATAAAAAATATTCTGACATTTCAAACATGCTTACTTTGAAAGACACAGATTAGAAGCATGATATTACATATAAAGGGGAAAGATTGAGAACATAGATAATAAAAACTGTTATCTGGGTCACTTCTAAGTACAGAAAAAGAAAATCTGCGTCTCTGAACAATTTTAAAATGCAACTAAATTTAAAACTTTAAGGAATTGGATTTTTTTTGCTGTAAGAAATGTTTAACAACAATATTTTCTTCAGTTTTTGCAGCGAAAACAGCGAAACAGCGAAAACATTAACTGTTTAAAAGTGCATCTAATTTACATAACCTGCAAGAAAACTTGAGAATTTGTCCTCTAAAAAGTGCTTATTTGTCCACATATCAAGTTAAATAATTTTCTTTGACAATCTACTTCTTAAATCACTGACTATGATTATAATAAACATAAACCTTCATACAAAACATTTAAGATCCAAACAGGTTAACAGATCCAGAGCAGGAAAACAAAGAAAAAGTAGCTCAGACTGACAAAAAAATAAATGCCAAACGAGGCTCTTTATAGGAAATAGAACTGCCAACAAATTCCCAAGAGGAAATGTCAAAGAGAAAATGTCATTCTCAAAATGTGTTATCTTGATAGTACTCACAGGATAAACCAAGGAGCAAAAAGTCTTTGTGAAATTTGCCAGAGTCAAAGCCTGCAGTTTGAGATATACAGCCACATCATACAGGAAAGTCCTATTTGAAGTAAATGAAAATGGCAGCGAGTGCCGTCGTTTCCTTCAGCAGAGAGATGTGTGGACGAGTTCAGATGGAGCAACAACCATCACAGGGTCAGGGAGTCAGACTGTTCCGTCTGACGTCAAATAATGTTATCAGTGTGGATGACAGCGTTTCTCTGTTTGCTTACATTTGCAACAACACATTTCTTAAACAACACTCACCTTTAGTGGATAGAGACATCAAGACAATGCATATTAGTTTGTATTGTAGAAGAAGAATGCAGTGAAGTCTGCAACAATTCACTGAATCA
>NC_050533.1:15082047-15122958 GCF_002922805.2 Oryzias melastigma
CCAAACGAGGCTCTTTATAGGAAATAGAACTGCCAACAAATTCCCAAGAGGAAATGTCAAAGAGAAAATGTCATTCTCAAAATGTGTTATCTTGATAGTACTCACAGGATAAACCAAGGAGCAAAAAGTCTTTGTGAAATTTGCCAGAGTCAAAGCCTGCAGTTTGAGATATACAGCCACATCATACAGGAAAGTCCTATTTGAAGTAAATGAAAATGGCAGCGAGCGCCGTCGTTTCCTTCAGCAGAGAGATGTGTGGACGAGTTCAGATGGAGCAACAACCATCACAGGGTCAGGGAGTCAGACTGTTCCGTCTGACGTCAAATAATGTTATCAGTGTGGATGACAGCGTTTCTCTGTTTGCTTACATTTGCAACAACATATTTCTTGAGCAATACTCACCTTTAGTGGATAGAGACATCAAGACAATGCATATTAGTTTGTATTGTAGAAGAAGAATGCAGTGAAGTCTGCAACAATTCACTGAATCATTCATGTTCAAATATATATTCTTTAAGGGGAAAATAGTTCATGCACATATAAATAACTATCAAGTAAAATGATGCATTAAAAATAGTTTTGTGTCAGTTTCTGAAAGATTTCATTTTTTAGAGCAGGTCTTACTGATTCCATAATCCAAGAAAAACACTCCAGATGGAAAAGACTAAACAAAAGTAATCTTAGTCTCTCAGAACGGCACACAGGCAGAAGATGGGCAGTGATCCTCCATACAGAAAGGGGGCAGCACTAAGCTGATTCTAAGCAGCTCAGACAAGAGGACCTGACTGCAGACATCGAATCTGGAAGTCCTTCATATTACTCAAAAAAAACTAAAAACTTTTCTTTAAGTGGCAACCCTAACAGTTACATTTTCTTTTCTGTTTTGAGCTTTCGTAAAAGTTTTTTCTACAATTCTGAACACTTTTGGGTTAGAACAAGTTGTATAATTTCAGCGTCCGGTCGATGATGTCAGGCACCATCTTGTCTGCAGACAGGTCCGTCTTACTCCAAAACAGGCAGGACAGAAGAGAACTGCTGGCTGATGCAGCAGTCTTACGGTGTGGTTAATCCCAGTTTGAGCGAGGACCTTTTTGCTAATCCCAGAAAAGAGAGTCTGCACGATAACTTCACTCAGACCTCAAACCTGTTGTGAGGTTTCAAATCAAGTAACACCAGTACACAGTCTGAAGAGAGAAGTTGGTTGGTCTAGTCTAGTCCAAGTCCAGTTGATTAGGTCCAGATAGAGTTCTGAACCTTGTTTCTGGTCTGTATTCAACCAAACATTTGTGCTCCAAACCAAAGTAAACACCAAAGTAAACGAATTCACGTGACTATCGATCTCTTCAGCTGCAGTCCAAAGTTGCAATCCAAATATCAGGATAATTCACGTATGCAAGCTTAATTTTTCGCTGAAATATAGAGATGGGATGCTGCAAAATGGTTACTGAGGAGACAATGACTAAGAAGGTACTCTGATACGTGTTTATGACATATTAGTTGTTGGAAAAATAGTGTGATAGTCCATGTGTTTCACGTCGAAACATTTTTTAATGAGCCTGCGTTCATAAGACCACATTTCAATGAGTTGCTGTGTGTTATCGTTCCTCCTCTACTCATTTACATCCCATAATGCCCTGCTACAGTGGCCATTTTGGTCCAGTAGAACGTCTATTCAGATCGAGAAAAACTCTGAGTCCAATTGGAAATGAACTCAAAATTCCTGGTCCTGGACCAGGGTCCCTTTGGGTGTTTTCAGACTAAAAAATAGTTCAAGATTATTGGGTTAAACAAATTCTGGTTTACTTTAAGAGAACCAGTCTGAATACCCCCTTAGATACAGTTCACAGATTCAATCCACAACCAAGGATTCACTCATTGGACGGGTAGAAGTACCGACAGGTGAGATTCCAGGCCAGATCAGGGTCAAACCTGGATCAACCAATAGGCTACAGGGAAACAACAAGTTTCTGGCAGAGAGCTGGTGGTGATCAGAGCAGTACATATGCAGGTGAACAGATGCTGGAGGTGATCATTGGAAGGTGATGCAGACAGAATCAGAAGGAACAGAATCCTGACAGTAAATATGTTTTTAATAGTCCTTTAAAAGTTCAAAAATCACAAAAATGTGGCTCTTCTTTATTTTAGCAAACAAACAAATTATAATTCAAAAAACGACAAAATCTGATTATTTATGGACAGTGCACATTTATTTTCCAGTCAATAACCGCAGTGCATTATCAAAAGCTGATCTGCACACATCATATACAAGCCTGAAAAATCCAGCTTTTGGGCAAAATCCTCTCAACTCTCGTTCATCCTCTCAGGGGAGGTTAATGCCACAGCATCAGAGACGGATCTGTTCTTGGTTTGTCCCCTGTCAGCACAATAGAACACCATGGAGGGAGAATCAGTCAGTGCCGTTTCAGACTCACCTTCATCCCCGCACAAGAGCACTGCTGGCCCTGCAGCTTTCACAGGTGCCTTTAGCTGTCCTGAGTGTTGCAGAGATCAGGAGTGGAAGACCAAAAGGTCTTTAATAGAGAAGTATAAATATAGAGTCAGATTCTGACGATGGAAAGGATTACTGTCTATCAGACAAAAAAAGAAGATTTGATGCTTTTGTTTATTTTCTTTGTAGAAATGTTCATGGATCATTATTAGAACATTCTATCACACTGTATGGTCACATATAACTAAATTCAGTGTTTCCACACACTGGACTGACATGACGGTTTGATCATTTTTGTGTGAGTTGTCGTTTTTACATTAATGGTAAAATAAACCCACCCTGCCTCTTTCCATATGTTTTTTTTTCTAATATTGATTATCATCAATTTATTTAATTTTAATTTTTTATTATGGTGTAGGTCAGTTCAATAGCAATGTGCGTTGATCAGGGGTCTGCAACCTGAGGTTCAGGAGTCACATGCAGCTCATTGGGGTCAAATCAGGATCAGCTTAAGGTGAACAAAGAAAAAAAGACATTGTAACTGAAAAAAACATGAAAATTTGAAAACAAGACATTGTAACTTTGAAAAAAAATGTACAATTTGAAAAAAAAAAATCAAATTTTCCTTTATTTTTGTCAAGTTTAGTTTTCAGTTTTTTTAATTTTCAGAACAATTTTTTCTTTTTTTTAATTTTAATTTACAATGTCTTGTTTTCCAAAATTTAAATTTCATTTTTCAGTTAAATTGTCTATTTTTTAAGTTTTCTGTTTTTTTCATTCACTTTAAGCTGATCCTGATTCAACCTCATAAGTGGCACTTTCTGGTTAATAAAAAAACAAAAATAACATAAAAGTAATGTTTAAAAGTAGAGTTGCTAACTTAGCATGCATTTAATTTATTTGGTAAAAAGCCTGATCTTTTCTGATTGTTTAGTTTATTTTATGAATTTAAAGAACATTTACATTAAGCTGCATAACAGTGGTTAGTAGCTATTCAGAAAGGAGTGGCTAAAATACATAGATGTGTGTATTCTTCATAAACTTTACTGGATCAGTATGTCATGTTTAATGTCTCCAGTTAACAGCAGTAATAAGTGAGAAAAATCATGACAACTGACAAGGATAACAAGAGAAAATGTCATTTTTGCCTCGTGTTGTTTAGGAATAAATTTGCTTAAGTCGACTGGTCCTGTTTGGAACAGGAAGTCTTTTATTTAGAAAGAAATTCAAATGAGATTCTGTCAAAATTTTGAAAAAGGGAAAAATCCAGTTTGTCTTAATATTGACCCTAAAAAGAATCCTGCAGGTTTGGAAGATGAGTGAGTGGAAAAGCCTTTATCCTCAACAGGGATGTAATCGTACTTCATCAGACCTGAATGTGAGCCCTTTAGTCAATGTCATGACTGCAAACTTCTTTGGAGGATCCAGAGCTTTCCAGTTTCATCTTCAGATGATGTCACAGAAAAGTTGCCCTAATAAATTCAGGTTTATAAATATGCGAAAATAAATAAATTAATACACAATAGAGCAAAACAAGTATTCCCTACGGACCATTTGAGAGCAGAACAACACGACAAATGTGCTTGATAGGGGAAAAAATAAACATCATTTATCCACAATGGCAAAATATGTGATTGGTGCAGACAAAAGACGGCTTAAGAGAAGAAGAATCTCATAGCAGCAGGCGGACAAACAGTAGTTTAGTGCTGCCATTCTGCTCTGAGGATAAGAGGCTTGGGGATAATGTGAGGTGATCTTCTTGAAAGCTGGTCTGGAAATGGACCTTTCAACAGCACTCAAATAAATCCCGCGAGGGATGGCTATAAAAGAGGACATTAAACAGTTATTGAACAGCAAAAGCTAAAACCCAGATTTAAATCCCACCGAAACGTTGTGAGGGATTACAGGCTGACATTAAATGCAGGAAACTCCTCAAAGACGCTGCAACAAAACTTCAAGAAAGGGCAGGACTTGATGGCCAACGATGGATTCTGTTCCTTGTGTTGTTAGAGATACTATTCCTTTGAAAAAAATAGGCTAAGCTTTATTTTTCTATAGAATAAGGCTAATATTTATATATGTGTTTAATGTTTTGTCATTCAGCTTGTGATTTTGTTTTTATTAATTACATAAATATGGTTTTTGTACCTTTTTTAATACTTATCTGGATGGCTCGCTTTGTTACATCATTCTAGTACATCGTCCTCATTAATGTTATTATACTTTTATTCTTTTTTATATCTTGCTCTATTCTGAGTTTATATTTTTTAATGTCCTGCATCTCTACATTTTTTTTAATTATTTTATGATTTTTTTTCCCTGCACATTTTCACAGCAGGAGGGCATTATGGGTAATTCCAAAAGGCTATAAAAGAAAGTGGAGCAAAGAAGATTAAGCAGACTTCTGCTACATTTCATTTAGTCCTAATACTTGATAAGTTTGCAAACATGCAACATTTTAATCTCACTTTGGACTCTTCGCATGAAAAAAAAAATCAACATGTTTCTATTAGAAAAACAGACAATTTGGAGCCACGAGTGTAGATCTGTGAACACCAGATTGGATCTGTTGGAGACAGACGAGCTGTAGAGTTGATTTCTTTTCAGGTGGACAAGCGTGCAAAATCACCAAAAGATTAAATACTTAGAGTATTTCCTTTACTGTATGTGACCAACATAAACAAAAGAAAACAATTCCATGAATAAACTCTTCTTATTTTCTCAGTTGTGTGCTTATAAACACACAAAAATATCAGAGAAATGCACATTTTGATTAGTCTTAAGCGTAAATATAAAAGTTGGGTGATTCTAACAAACTTGTCTCCATCAGCTGGTACACTGTAGCCTCCATGGTGCTTGTTTTGCAGTGTTTCATGAACACTCCTGACAGGAATCACTGCACTTTATGTGGTTTCGTGTCACTAGCTGGAGACTTGTCTGCAGGTGACCTGCTCTGGGTGACAGCCCAGACTGTGATTCAAGCTGCTACTTTCTTTCTTTCTTTCTTTCTTTTTTTCTTTTTTTCCCCCTCCGATCTGTCACTCCACTACAGCCCAGCACCATGCGGGGGCCCACGACGACAGGCTACACAACTCTCAACCACAGCATCAATATGTGTCGCGGAAATCATGCTGCTAGGAAACGAGGAGTTGGTATCCAGAGACTTAAGCACACATGATAAATCAAATTAACAATCTAAAAATCTGTGTTTTTCTGTGTTTGGGGGGTAGTTGTTTTTAAATATTCAAATGAAAAAACATCATTTTACAGAAGTAACAAATTTAAAACGTTTTTGTCAAATCATATTTATGCATTTACCTTAATGGAACTTAATGTGGTTGAAATGGATGACTGATGGTTTGCACCTCAAACCCAGTGGTTCTCCTTTCTGACGAAACTCTGATGTTGGATTCAGTGATGCTTCTCAGCTTACTGAGCTCTTTTGTTGAGCTTGTGTTGTCTGTATACCAGCAGTGTCCAGCTCCAGGGCTTTTGGGGCCGTCGTACTGCTTCTTTACCAAACACCTCAGGCTTTCCATCCCATGGAAAACACCAGATTCAGGTAATGAACCTTAAGTTGAGCAGGAACAGCTAAAAAACAAGTTATAGATAAATCTAACTGAAGTATGTGGGGGTTTCCCTCATGAAAGGTGATCACACAGCAGAGTCGACACCACCCAGATCTGAAACTCAGACATCGAAGTTAGGAAAAAACAACATCCAGCCGCTGAGCTTTACTGTTCTAACAATGATGACAATGATGAATGTGTCTAAATAGCTACCAAAAAGTGAAAAACGTGTTTAAAGAAGAACATAAATAACAAGTGCTTATAAAATTGAGAATCAATTGATGCTGAAACCTCAATGACCTTCAATAAAGCAGAATTCAGACGTTAACCCTTTAACTCCAAAGCTTTAGCTCCAGGGTTGACATTTGTCCGACTAACAAAATTTTTAAACTGTTTACGCAATTAATGTAATTCCAGAGGACTCTAAGGTAGAGAAACACAAACTTGTTGAGCATCATTTTAGGTTTGTAATGTAACTTTTAACATGTGTAATGTGTGCATGTCGGTGCAAAGCTTATATGAAAAGTCGCTTTTCTCAGCTGATTCACACTGGTCGAGTGAAAAGTTGCAGAGTTATTTTGGGTCAAAGAGTCGTGTGTTTCATTTAAATGTTGCTGGGAACATTTCTAGGTTGGAGGGGAAAAAGACTCATCCCAATTTGTGCGGGTGAAATACTTGATTTCTGCATAACCTTGGATTTGTGAGAGCGTATCTCTTGATTTGTCAAAAACTTTAGATCTATGCGGGTGTATTCTTGCATAACCTGGGATTTGTGTTACTTTTTATTTGTGCGTGCGTAATTATTGACTTGTTTGTAACTTTGGATTTGTGTGTCCGTAATTCTTGATTTGTAACTAATAGAATAGATTTTGTGCATAACTACAAACATGAAATTAAAAAAAGATATAAAATACAATTTACGCATGCACAACTTAAAAGGACAATTGCTTGAAACTAATTACACACGAATCACTTCATAATCATAACTAAAACACTACTGGGAAGTTTTTTTTTTAAATAGAAAAATTGTCATGGGGGAGTTTAAAAATGATGCACAACTTGCTTGTTACACACACAAAAAAACACATTTAAGCACAAATTTGATGCGAGTCTCCAAGATTTACCTGTAAATGATACGTTTAAATGCTGATAGAATGCTGGGTCATCAGAGTTTTAATTTTAGCTGCTTTGAACTTAGATTGTGACTAATGTCTGGTGACATTTTCATCTTTTCTAAATTGATATATTTAAGACACAGCTAAATGTGGTTTTATGTGTGTCCAAAGTTACACACAAACATAAATTACACAAATTGGGGTGATGCTATGTTCTCCCCATAATCCAGAGTTAAAGGATTAAATTATTTTATACAAAGACATAATAACAAAGTTAATCAAATAAAGGCAGAGTTTAAAGCTGTAATACATGTAACATTGTTAAAGTGCTTGTATACTTCTACACAGTAACTTCCTCACTGGGCCAGAACGTTCTGCAGAACAGCTTCTGCCTCCAAGTAGCTCTCAGCAGCAGCAGGAAGCAGCACGGTGTGGTGCCTGAGGTGTGGTGACATGATGTGAGCAGACAGGTGGCACCATAGGTAACAGGGCCCAAAACTCCCATGATGCTCCCCGCTGAGACCGTGTCCCACTCACTGGTCAACAGGACG
Organism: Oryzias melastigma; assembly: GCF_002922805.2. NCBI lineage: Eukaryota > Metazoa > Chordata > Actinopteri > Beloniformes > Adrianichthyidae > Oryzias > Oryzias melastigma. Next base: position 15,089,732 of record NC_050533.1, read on the forward strand.
GGTTCAGCTTTGCTGGTTTGTTTATTAGTACGCTGTTGCTTACCGAAGTGAAGGGAAGTCACAGCCAGAACTTTCATGCTCAAATCTTATAATATCGTAACATTTCAGGTTACTTAAGAAAAAATAAAAGGCAAAACAAAGATTTCCTTTGATTTCTTTAATATTTTCTTTCTTCCAAAGAAATGCACGATTCAACAAAGCTGTTACATACAAATGGCCATACAATAGCAAGGTTTTGTTTCACGTTTGGGTGATGATAAGTGCCATTCATGTCAATTATACACTTGAACGTCTGCAATAGTTCAGCAATAAAATAAAACATAATCTGTTCGTCCATGTTCAGAGGAAAACAAACTACATACCGTAACCAATCCTGTTACCACTTTAATAAAACTACTGTACAGACTTACAACAAGAAATCAACAAAACTTTTGCATAGCGTCATTGTAATGTAGACACAGTACTATAAGGCACTTGGAGAATTTAGGCTTTTTTTAATCTATTTTTTACCGTCTTTCTGCTTCTCTTGCCTTAATATGCAATTTCACAAAAAACTAGACATATTTTTGCTCACTTTCTTTCTAGATTTGCTTTTTTTTTCTTTTGGCATTAAGTCTCAAGTTTAACATTCATACATTGTGCATAAAGAGACAAGCACGTTATCTCATGACCCCACACAACCCACGGTTCTCCCAAAAGACAACCAAAAAAATAAAGAAATGGAGAGATTGTGCAATGATCAGGTTATGTGGAGTAAAAGGCAACACACTGTCAAAGACACGTCCAGAATCTCAAAGAACCAACTCACTTGTAGCAAGTGACAGGTCCGTTTGGACTGGTACTGTACTAACGTAAACAAGTCCAAAGCTGGGCTGAGTGTTAGTTTCTGTAGTCATCGTCAGACGTCGTTTCACGCAGAAGGAGGTAAAGTAGAGGCTTCATCCAAGCTGATCTTCGTACTGTTTACGGAAGCAGTCTCCAGCGGGAAAGAAATCCCAGCAGCGTTCCTGATACATCTTCCACACGTACGACTCCTGCAGGGAGAAATTACTTTTTCCTTGTGTTTGGGAAGGATTTACTTAAACAAAAAAAAAATCTTAAGACATCCTATAACATTAGTTTTTTACCTAGGTTAACATTTTATACCACGTGTGTTAAATTATATCTCTCAAGATCATTTTGTTTTATTGTTATTAAAGGCCCGATGTTATCTTGTGCTTATTTCTAACTTGTATAATTTTGACAAAATGTATTTTTATGAAGAGTAAAATATTGAAAATGATTTAATGTTTTAGTCAATTTTTTCTGCAATTATATTCCTGCCTTTTATTATTGATAATTATGTCAAAAAGTTACAGTTTTAAAGTTTTAAACATTGGTAATCTGCTAGCCTTTTGGACTACTTTGGCATTTACTTTACTTTTAGGCTACTTTAAAGTTTAGCTATTATTTCAGCTACATGCTAGCTGTTATCGCTAATTTAGCCTTTTTTTAAGGTTTTTTGTGTCCATTTTGGACTTTAGCTAATATTTCAGACAAATGCTAGCTCTTTCTGTTATGCTAATTTAGGCTTTTTTGTTTGTTTTTTAGGCTGTTTTGGAGTTTGGCTAATTTTTCAGCGACATGCTAGCCTTTTTGGCTAACCTAAATATTTTTTTTGTTTTGTTTTTTAGGCTAATTTGGTATTTAGCTAATATTTCAGCTACATGCTAGCTTTTTTGGCTGACCTAAATATTTGTTTTGTTTTTTTTTAGCTAATTTGGCATTTAGCTAATATTTTAGATGGCTATCAGCTTTAGCGTTTTCAGCTAACAGATTCAGTGTTTTGGCTATTAATTTTAGCATCTTCAGCGGTCAAATTCAACTTAAAGCATTTTCAGCATTCACACTAGCATTACAGCAGGTAATGCTATATATCTAGTTCATAATTATGTTAAAAAGTTACTGTTTTAAAGTTTTAACATGTAGTTTTAGAATGTTCAATAAATGTTTATCCTGTTCGGACAGCGACCTAAGGTGTTTTGGATTTTGGGCCCCTGCGGGACTGAGATTGACACCCCTGTTTTATACGAATTGACATGCTATTAAATACTTTTGCTCGACACACAAATGCAGAAAATTGCTTAATAACACATTTGATATGAACTTTTTTCTTCTCAATCACAGTAATAAATTTAAGCTAGCAAAAATGGTGCTAATGCACAACACCTTTAAATTCCAGGCATATAGCTACCAGTTGTCTTGACTTTGTTAAGCGATAAAGTTTTGCAGAAGAAAGCCGAAAACCCTTAAAATCTCACTACAAGTATATTGTTTATATTTTGTGTTATTTTAATAATGATTGTGCAGTTTTAGACAAAATAAAAAAAAAACTGTAATTTTTTAAGATATAATATCTGCAGAAAATATGTCACCAGCGTCTATATGTCTGCAGTGTTGCCAGATTGGGCAAAAAACAGCCCAATTTGAGTAAATACCCGGCCAGTTTGTGTAAACAGTGCACTCTTCACACCTTAACCATCATGTTTCATCAGACAGCGGAGTAAAAATATCAAAGAGTCACATATTTGCATGCAACAGCAGGATTTTTTGTTGTGTTGTTATATTTTTATATTTATCACAATGTTGCTTTTGCAGACTTCTTTCACTAGTGACTTTGATATTTTATCACTGCCACCTGTAATTATTTTTTTTAAAATATATGTTTTTGGTTCTGTTATACCTAAATATTTGCTACATTTTTTTTTATTTTACACTATTTTTTATTACTATTGTATAATGCCATTATTAATATACGTTTTCTATAATTGATGTCTCTGTCCCGTGTTTTAAAATACAGTTAATTAACAAAAAAATGTGTATTTCCAAAATTATTTTATGATACATAATTTTAAAAAAGTATCAGTATCGATATCGACGATGCTACCCCTGTAATTACTTGTTATCAGATCGATACCCAATTTACTAGTATCACCCGGGTCTGTTCGCGCAGAAGTTAGCTTTGGCTAATTTCCCATCAACCCTTTGTTTACACTTGCAAACCCAAGCATTAACATAGCAAAAGAAGGCAAAAAAAGGGAGAGCAATATCCAGCTGTACAGTTTTTAGCCAGTTGCCAGCTAAGACGAGGAAAATAAGCTTTAGTTTAAGTTTTAATTTTCAAAAACTACATTTTTGGTTGAATTTCATTTTATTAGAAAATCACAGAGAAGTCTGCAGGTCCATTCATGCGACAGAGATACTTTACCTGGCCAGTGTGCTCTGTTTCGTCTTTGTTGATGAGGTACATCAAAAAAAACCTTTAATGAAAACAAAAAAAGGTCAAAGCTAATTAGTTTCAGCAAGAATACCTTTTGATTCAGACGTACCGATGCTACATGCTTCTAACATCAGTCAGGTAAATGTTTTATTCTCAGTTTGGAGGTGGTTTCACCGGTTCTGATGAGGCTCTATCTCCACTGGCGCCTGTGTTCTTTTATTAAATGAAGATGAAATGGCAACAGGCCGCTCTATCTCAGCGAGCATCACAGGAACTGAACCGCCGTGAATACCAAACCAAGTCACGCTTTTGCAAACCTTTTCTCCAATAAAGTTCATGGATTTGAAAATGTAATGAAGGAACATAATGAGTTTGCTGCCCTGTCAACCTGTCAGGTGAAAACTTGATGATTTTCTATTGTAGTGAAAAAAAATGACAGCAGGAAAATCACACAGATAGATGTGAAAAAATAATATTTTTTTAACCTGGAGAACTGTAACATTTAAACAACCTGAGTGTAATTTCATGCTAATCTAATAAAGTTGTGAAAAAAGCAACATATGGAGGTGAGGTGCGATTATTATGACTCACAGGTAGTTGGCCAAATTGTGCTCTTGTAAGGTGTGAGTCTCGAAGCCATGGGGGGTCGTGTCAAAGTAGTCATTCCCGATGCCACAAATGAAACATTTGGTCTAAAGGTGGAAAAGTAAAATATAAAAAAAGCACTTGAATAAAAAGGTCAAAGCCCCAATCTTCATCATTTCCCTCCAGCTGCTCAGAAAACCTCATCAGCACAATGTTATCCCACCTCCATGTCCTCTTTGACTTGTTCCTGCTGGTCTCTCAACTCTCCAAAGGCGTCAATAATCAAACCTGCAGCCACAGAGGAATAGCTGTGAGCATATCATATGTACTGAAACTACCTGAGGGTATAGTAGGGAGTGTAACGCTACTGCGAAGAGAAGCTTTGCGTGCAAAACATCAGCATCTTTGAGGTAAATAACTAAGGCTGCAGCCTAAAGTCGATTTCTGCAAAGTAAACTGAGGATGGTGGAAGGATGGAACGACAAACGAACCCTGGATGATGGCCAGGAGGATGACGATGACGAAGAAGAAAAAGGTGATGTCAAAAAGGATGCGGTAGAGCTCATAGGGATCGCCGGCCGGGTCCTCGATCTCATCTCCAATGCCTCCTCCGGCTCTCACTCCGACGTACATGTGAAACAGGTAACACTTTAGGACACAGAATGAAAAGGGAGTCAATTCAGATCCGAGATGGAAAACCAGCAGGTTAAATGTGACTGGATCCCGTTGTTTACCGTCATCATGTCATCACACTTCATGTCCGGCTCATCGTCATCCTCACTCTTGTTGTAGAACTTCCTGAAGAAGTTGAAGGCCACAACCGTGTAGAGGTAAACCACAACGGCCAGCAGACCCACCGTCAACACCAGCTGCAGAGAAGGAAAGAACACCGTTACGCACCCTGCAGGATCCCGGACGAGCCCCCAAATGTCACATCCCCAACAGACACACCTGCCTAAGGTCTAGGGGAAAAATACATAAGAGGATCATAACAGAAAAACTGGACACCAGTAAGAATAAGGAACAAAGTTTATGAAATAAATGAGATCCTGTGTCCTGAAACAAAAGAAACAAATAATTAGTGTGCCGGTTCAAACAAAAGGATTGGAACCATGGCCAAATATAAAATAAGTCAAGGAGCTGCTGACTCCGACGGTCGTCATGGCTGGGTCAGCGGTTTAAACGTTTTGAGTTCTAAACAACAGTAAAGGACAGAAAATTTCACTTTTTTATGACTTAAATCTAAACAATGGATTCAAACAGGTTTTATTAAAACAAAACTTAAACTCTTCTGTTTAGTCTGAGCCTGCGAGTTACCTTATATTTGTGACGTTTGGATTTATATTTTTTAATAAAGAACTAAAGATTTAAACAAAAACGATTGATAATTTTCTCTAAAGATAATTAAAATGTTAGCATTATACTATCATCTTGTTCTGCATATAAGATTAAGATTTTCAGAGAATTATTACCTTAGTGGAATCAGAGAATGTGGCACATATAGAATTTGTGTTTTAATAAAATAATACTCAATATTTAAACAAGACTGTAAAAGACATAACAGAAAAAGAAAAGACAGAATTAAGTAGATGTAATTGTCATTTCTCACCTCACGTTTGCTAAACAGAGACACCATCAAGTACATACATGTTTCCCTCCTTCTTAATTAGAGCGTTCAGTCTTTGCACCTTTCCCTGAGGGCAGCTCCTGCTCTGGCTGTCTTGTCATTCTAATTACACTTGCTGGACTAGTGGCTCCTAACAGGCTCAAGCAGGCAAACAGACCCCCTGTTAAAATAACCCACTTCATGCCGGACTAACTTAGCGTTTGCCTCGTCATTTTTATCATTTGGAAGTAACGCGGTCAACGCCACTCGTGAAATGTTGCACCTCTCAGAAACAGAACTTCTAATCACCTCATAAGGTGTGTTTATATATTTTAAATTTCCTTACTGGCAAATTTTGAGATTAAAAGTAGATTTAATTATATGAAACATTCATATATTGGATTGATAAATACACTCATTGATGCTGTTTTAATTATTTAAGGACAGAAGGAATAAAAATTTCAAAAAAATGTTATATTAATTAGTAAATATTTCATTAAACAGACAATACAAGATTTATCTTTTTTTTTTTAGTAATTTCTATGTTGTTTAAAAGTATAAATATATATTTCTTACAAGTAAAGCAGTTCATAATTGAGATGAAATGGGCTCCTGTGCTTAGTCAGAGAGATGTTGGGATAAATGGTAGTTTGTATCTGTTGCTTTTGTGTCGTATTGCTCGGTAGCGCCGCCCTGATGGTAAGAGTTCATATTCACTGTAGATGAGATGGTACATTTAGGATTCTGTTTGCCTGTCACCTGACGCAGGTCTCGTAAACCTCTTGTAGAGATGAATACTCTTTCTTACCAATGATTTTCAGTCCGTTTTTCATGAAACTATTTTGTTTTTTGTGCTTTTCGGTGATCAGGTGACCATGCTGTATCTTATAAGTGCATTATAAAAACATGCCATGATATTAGAGCTATTCAGTGATATTTATGTCATACTTGCAGACTCTACCTAAGGAGTGGGCAAACTTTTTTGGGTCACAAAGGGTTCTAAAATTTGAAAGAAGGGAAGGATCAGAAGCAGATTTTGCAAATCCAACTCATAAAAGAAAGAAGTAACAAGAAATCTGGATAAAAACATTCTTTAATTTTGATAGAAAATGTATATATAGACATTTAAAAATAAAAAATGTTTATATTTTTATTTAAAAAAAATGTGACATGAGCACAAAATAATTTTTGTGCAGAAACAGTTAATTTATTTGTAGTGCACCTTCTATGGGGAACCACCAGAATTAGAGGGAAAATAAAACAGTTTTAAGGATTATTAATAGAATTTATCCAGTTGTGTTTATTTGCGTAATTATGATTTAATATAAACATGTAGCCACAAGAGGCCCTGAGTCTCCCTGTGCCGGTCCCCAGCCCGGATAAAATACAGGGTTTTGTCAGGAAGGTCGGAAAACTCTACAAAAGGAGCCCATTTCATCTCAATTATGAAGGTGAACAACAAGATCAGCATTCAAACTAGTTTATTCCAGTTCGGCAGGCTTGAGTAAAAAGTGTAGTTTAACGCCGCATTTGGCTGCTGGGCATTTACTCACCCCTGTACTAACCTGTAAGTCTTTAGTTTCATAACAGATTTTCTGGTGTTTTTGAGTTTGACTCTTTCCAGTTCTCTCACAGTTATATGCAGTAACAGATGTTTGATACATTTATTATAGCTTCCTTTTTGCTCTCTTAAATGTTCCTGCGTTTGTCTGTCCAGTTCTTATACTCTTAGCCCAGGGGTTTATAGCCTTTCACAATAAAAGAGCCATTTGGGCAGTGTGTTACTGACCTAAACCCAGTGAGAGCCACTAAAGTTGCACGTCCCCGTTTAGAAAAACACACTTTAGTGATGTATTTATAACCATTAATTCATTGCTTTACAATATTTACAATATTGAACTGTGGTATTTATTCTCTATTTAACTATTTTACTTATTTTACTATTACACCAGCACACACAAGTTCTTTTAAAAATAAAATACACCCAAATGCATTTTTCATTTTCTATTATTATGACTTTTAAGGCGCCTTCTTCATTATCTGACGAGTTTAAAATCGGAACAGAAATGACCAACCTTAATTAACTCAAATAAATTAACCAAAACTACATTATTTATTCAAACAGATAATATTTTTCTTCAAAGCCAGACAGCCACAATGGAGGGGTAAAAGAGCTGCACGTGGCTCTGAAGCCTCAGGTTTCAGACCCCTGCCCTAACCAGTTACTGAGATAGTTATCCTCACTCAGTCTACTGAAGGTTTCGTCCTAATTTTACATTCGTAAGACGGTAGCCTTAAAATAAACTATAATATACTCAAGAAAATGAATCCTTAATGACATAATCTGGATGTAATTCCATTGCTACTGTAGTAAATCTTGCTCAGTCTGATGTTTTCCTGCCTTTAGACACAATCTTGTTTATCATCTGGTGGTTTATAAATACAATTAATTACACAAAGTAATTTTTTACATCATTACCATATATATTTTTTTATTTATGCATGAAATTAACCATAAAATATACTCTGTATGGGTCATTAAATGATTTTTTTCTGCTTTGGAAGCCTGCATCAGCCACCTACACTGGAGTGCCCCCTGCTGTTAAAAAGACAGAATGACACCCCGGTGCTGCTCCTCACCTGTTTGCCGTTATGAGTGACGGAGGAGAGGATGGTGCGAAGTGTCTTAAAGCCCATGGCGATGTCCAGCAGATGGGCAGCAAAGAAGAAGTTATTGTAGTGGCCCAGGATGGACATGGTGGTGTACCAAACCAGATACAGGAAGGACTGATGAAGGAGCATCAGAAATATTAATAAACCCCAAACACAAAGTCAGAACAGCCTTTATTGAATCTGCACTTACGTTGTCGGTAAAAACGACTCCCATTTTCCAGACGTGGTACTTTGTGTCAATGGAGCTTAACCTGGTGGCAGAGAAAATACTTTCAGCTTGACTCTTTCATTTTCGCTTCAGCCAAACCTGGAGGCTGATTATTGGTCTTATTTCTCACCATGACACGAGAGAGGCCTCCTTGGCAACCGCTTCCTCAGTAGGGTTGAAATCCAGGGCGCTCTTGTCCAACCCCAGCAGCTCTGCTATCCTCTCCGCTCCGTACAGATCTCCATACTTCTTTATCACCTAAAAGCAGAAGCCAAACATGGAGGGAAAAAGACTTTTTAAAAGGTATATATTTAGAGTTTGTTTGCTTTGCAGATTAAAGTAATAAAGATTTAACCACTGACTTTGCGTTTGACAAACTTATCCCAGTAATTGTTGGGAAATGAGCTAAAAAAACAGAAAAAAAAGATTGTTAATAAAACTTTATTTACACACGATTTAGACGTGGAATATAGTTAAACGTATTATCTTACGGAGTGTTGATGACCAGCCGGTCCCACTGTCCTTTAATGTCATCGTCGGACGGCTGGTCGGTGATGTATAGGCCGGCAAACTCCAGCTTCCTCGCTATCTCCTTCTCCCGCTTGAACACGACCAGAGGAACCTGCAGCACAGAACACGTCCTCACTCACCCTTCATGACCCTAGAAAACACATTTACCCATAAACACCTCACTCCTGTACCTTTAAATAGTAGTACCCCACCACACAGAGGAAGGATATGATGGTGTGCAGAATGGCCAGACAGCGAAGAGTCGGGGCCATGTACCCCGTGCTCTCCTGGAGAACGAAGTACTCGAGAGCATCCTCTTCCTCTCCGGCTCTCCTCCGGCTGGTCCAGGGGTCTTCCTCATCCGAGTAGTCCCCAGTCACCTGGAAAAAAGGCCACTCTTTTTGTAAATGCTGAAATCGTCTTTATATATAGCAACGATTAAAAAAATTAAAATCTACATACCTTGTAGAAAAGAAGAATGAAGTTGATCGCAAAGGCGACAAAGAGGGCCAAAAAGCGAAGATTGTAGAAATTTCTGGCCAGGTAGTTCTTCAAAAAACATGTAAACATGTATTTACAACAAATAATTTACATAAATGAGAAGTACTGTAATTGTATTTAGGAAATACAAGATAACTTTAAAATCAGACAAAAAAAAGCGTCTCTTCTTGTGTAACTAAATAAAGGCTTTATTTGAGGTCTTATTGTAGAGAGATGTGCTGTAGCACACAAGGTTTTTTAAGGAAGGAAAAAAAGCCCAAAGGGTTTAACTTTTATAAGCACAGCATTTGTGCTCCGGGCTCTGAGGAAAAAATCTCACCAGCATTTTAGTCTGGTAGACTTCCAATCCAGCGAAGAAGCTGGCCATGAAGGCCTCTGGTGGTTCTTTTCTCAGACCCAGCCTTTTCTTTGGAGCCCGCTTCTCCTCCACTGAACTCTCTGGAGGGCCTTCGTCTTTGGCCTTGTCGTTGTCTTTCTTTTCCCCGTCCTCGGAGCTGCGAGCACAAAGGATTTGTTAGTGAAACTCAAGCATGCTGCAAGAAGAACCCACGACTTTTAAGCCTAGAGATAGACTCACACTCAGTAACAAGCATTCAAGCAACTACTTCCCATGAAAAGTCTTGTTTACATTTTGGCTTCCATGTTCAAAACTCACGTTCTTGTATAACTACAAAAATTTTTATGACCGTTTATGTGGCCATTTAACTCGTGTTTACAGTTAAACCACGTTGAACTTTGACCAATCGAGGTCTTTGATTTGGATTGTGGTTTGTGCCCGTCTGGAATTATATCACACCAAGTCTTTCATAAATCAGAATAGAGCTGTGAAAGAAAAAGCCTGGAGCAAGATTCACAAGATTTGTACCAAGACTCTTCCAACTGTAGGTGGCAGACATGCGCTAGTAAACAGTAGAAAAAGAAGAAGAAGAAAAATCCCTCTCTGCTTGTCTAATTTGAAGACTTTGTGCTAAACGTGCTTTTAGCCCGGTGTAAACATGCTATTGTGTGAATGTTAAGTGTGGTTGTTCTCCTTTCTGTACATGTTTCAGCAAGTAAAAACTCAATCACACTTTCAGTGTTTTAATCGTTTATAGTAATTTTTTTTATTTTTTTATTTGAGTTTGCCTAATATTCTAGCAACATGCTAATGTTTTTGGCTAATTTGCTATTTACTGTTTTTTAAGGCAAATTTAGAGTTTAGCTTTTATCTTAGCAGCAGGCTAGTGTTTTTGGCTCATTTAGTTTGCGGCAGAATTTTCATCTATATTGGAGTTTAGCTAGTATTTAAGCAATTTGCTAGCTTTTTTTGATCATGTGTTATCTACTGAGATTTTTATTGGCTAATTTAGCAATAGGCTAACGTTTTTGATTCATTTAGTTTAGTTTGAGTACGTGCAAAAGCTGGGATGGGGTGTGTGCATGAGACCCACACAAACCACCATCTGATTCCTAATTTCTCTAAGGGCAGGGACAACCAGTTTTATTTAGTCTTAGTTCTTAACTATTGTTTATATTTTGAAGCCCAATGAGGCAATTTTCTTTGTGATTTTGGGCTATATAAATTAAAATTGAATTAATTTCTAACAGTCATAAAGAAGCAAACCCTTACGATACACCTGAGTCTCACCAACCTTACTTACCCTTGCATATTGTTTATGTTCACTATGACCTATCCCCTGCAGCACACCCGTAGGAAAAAAATGTACATGAACTTTTTTGCTATTTCGTGGTTTCACATCCCATATCCACCCGTAAAGGCAGTTTATTTTACTCTGGATATATTTCAATGAGCCACAAGCTGGACAAAAACACTTACTCTCCTTTTTCAGAGTCTGATTTATAGTCTCCATTGACATCCCGCTTCTTTGCAGCCATCTATCAAAAAAGACAGGAAAGCTAAGAACATTTTTTTGAATCTTTCAAAAACAAACAAAAGGAGGAACTCTTCAGTACCTGGGCTTTCTTCTGCTTCACAGCACTAGCTATAGACGGAGCGTCTCCCACCACCACCTCAGAAACGTCTCCCAAACCCGGCTCGCTCCCGTGTTTGCCCTCCCTCTTGGGCTGTATGTTCAGGAGCTCCGCCATCAGGTCGGCCTCCGCTGCCCCGCCCTCAGCCATCTGCCCCATCTCCGCCAGCACGGACGCTTCATTGGTCTCCATCTTCTCTGCTTCCAGCACATCCCCGTGGATCCCAAACTGAGTCGGGTCGGGCATGTTTCCCAAAATGTCCGTCACCTTCATGTTCTTAGCCCCCTCCACGAAACCGCCCCCGAACAGGGTGGTCCACAGGATGTGGAAAAAGCCCCAGATGAGGCTGTAGATGAAGTGGAAGAGGCCGGTGACGATCATCCAGAAGAAGGAGAAGCATCCCCGCACCATCTCCTTGATGTTCATCTTCCTGAACTTCCTGTACTGCCGCCTCATGCTCTTCAGGGTGAGCTGCTGGCGGAAATGGCTGAGGCTCTTCCTCATGGAGATGCAGGCGATGGTGAAGGCTGAGGAAAACTCCATCATCACCGTCTCCTCCTCCTCCTCCTCCTGGTTCTCCGCCACGCTCTGGCTGTCCTCCTCGTCGTCCTCCGAGCGCTCCACCGGGTCTGGCTCGGAGATCTGCGACGCCAGCTGCATCTCAAAGATGGTGTCCTCGCAGAAGTTGACGAACAGTTCCATCTTCTCGCTCTCTCCGCCCTCGTTGACCACGTCGAATATAAACTGCCGCTTGGACTCCTTCACCTGGGGCTTTTCCCACTGCGTGCGGCTCGACTCGCTGATCTCAAAGTAGACCCTCTCGATGCGCTTGGCCCCGCCCATGATCTCGATGCGGCCCAGGTAGGGCTCGAAGTAGCTGAGGACGCTCTCGGCCAGGTCCAGGAAGGTGGAGAGGCGCGCGTCGTGCGGCATGTGCTCTGACAGGTTGGTCAGCAGCACCGCCACGTTGAAGCCGATGTCCTTGGCTGGTTCGTGGAACCGCTCCACAAACTGCTTGTAGCTGAACATGTCGCTCTCGTCGGCTTCAGCGCACGAGAGCAGGAACTCGATCTCCGACTGGGAGTACTGCTTCTGGTTCTCCATGGACTTCTGGAAGTCCTTCTTGGAGATGACCCCTTTGCTGTCGCAGTCATACTCCTTGAAGCTATCCGAGGTGGTCAAGTCCTTCAGCTTCAAGAACATGTCAAAGAATTTAAGGATCATTTCCACGTTGCTGGAGGACTCCACCAGCGTGTCCACCATCTGCTTCCCAATAGTCCCGTTGACCACGTTTCCTGTCGGGCAGGAAAACAGGATTAATGTCAGAGAAAGAAAACGTCCAACAGCCCTGAAGGACACAAACCTTCAAGCAGAGACAGCATCATGACGATCATATCCTTCTGCAGGTCTAGCAGCTCCTTCAACAATTCAATCTGACTGGAGTCCTGGAGACAGGAGAATAAAAACCTCGTGAGCACACCCAGCCTCGTCTCAAGGACGATGATGACCTCTAATAACCCTGACGCTTTCAGATGCTGCGAAGGGCCACAGGGCTCTTTATGTAACACTCATCCATCACGGCCGGGGCTGATGTTATTCCACTGTCTGGGAGCAGATGGTTGGGTCACTCTGACTCATTTAGGGTCTCCACAGAGCCTCCACTAAAGATGCTATAAATCTTAACCACACTTCGACGGGCAAAATTCTACCTCCACCTGCGCTCTCCCTCATGCTGGCTGGAACAGACTGATCTTTGGGCTGCAACTCTGCAAAATCTCAAGAAGTATTTGTGTCTAGTTTAAATCTCCTTTTACAATTGAGTTAAAAAAAAAACAACAAACTTTCCAGTAACTTTTCCATAAGATTTATAAAAAAAAAAAATCTATTAAGTCATCTGAGCTTTAAAAACATCTTATTCTAATAAATATTTCTAAACATAAAATTACATAAAATATTTAAACAGAACTTCTTGAATAGTGAGTAGCCTTGTTTCAAGAATGAGACAAATATAGTTATGAGTTGCTATTAGATTAATTTATCTTAAAGTGTGAATTTCTAGACTAGCTTTAACTTGATTTTTGTCAAGAAATAATAATATTTGGACTGATTGGGGGCTTACAAAAGCATATATGAAGGGAGAAAAGTATATAAATGTATTTACTTTAATGAAACTTTTTTTGCAATATATGCCTATTTTAAGACCTGATCACATGACCCTGGTTTATGTTCCCCATTGGGCTGATTTCTTTATCTTGTGTTTCAGTCCCAGCAATATTGAAGAAAAATTTAATTTCAAACATTCTTAAATAAAAATGTTCATGGATTTAGTGTAGGATGAGTTCAGAAAACATAGAGGACAGAAAAGTTACTTTTTCTTCTTGCATTTATTTTGAGATTTTTATTTTTCCATTTATGCTTTATGCTTATGCTTTTAAATAGTTTGGTAATTAAAAAAAAACTGTAAAGAACAAATGAAAATGTTCTGAAATTTTTAATAAACTATTTTTTTTGGTTCAAGTGAGTAGAATCAGTTTCCAGCTGACACATATGTGAGGTTATTCTTGAGGCAGGAGAGCCCTCTAGTGATGATATTCAGATTCAACATTTGAACATCAATGTAATACTAATTTTCATTTTATACTACTTAAAGTACAGTACAGTTTTAGGTTTATTTTTTTCTTTTTATTCAAGTTTTAAATTTACAATTACTTTGTATTTCAAACTTTCAATATTTGTTTTCAAGTTTCCAACATTATTATTTTCAAATTTACATTTTTTTTCAGATATTCTACAATTTATTTAACTTTTCAATCTGTAGTTTGGATTTTAATTTTTTTTTCAAACTCACAATCTTTTGTTTTGAAATTTCCAATCTGGTTTTTCATTCACTTCAAGCTGATCCTAAATTGACTCCATACAGTACTTCTATGGTAAGTAACTAAGTACATCTTTATTTAAATAGCACTTTTCACAGAGGACATCTCACAAAGCGCTTCATAAAAGTTCAAATACAAGACAAATCAATAAAATCTGTACATATCAGATAAATACAGGAACATAGCAAATAATAACTAAAAAGATGGGGAAGGTAAAATAAAATGAGAATTTTCAGCTAAAAGCTTTACTAAAAGCTGGTACAGTAGAAATTACTATTGACGTTATCTATTTTTTATTTATTTTTTTGCATCTACTATTTTTCTTGAAATTGGAAAAACAAAGTTTAGAAAATAAACGTTTATACAGCCAAGTGGGAGCATACAAATGATAGTAAAAGGGCATATTTAAGTGTTTAGTTCAGTGAAACATAACGGGGTTCCAACTAAATTTGTGATAAGAGTAACTTTACACAAACTTCCTTATCTGACTTGTAAAAATCTGTTTTTACTTAATAAAACAAACAGTTAAGGGATTTCTGAAGAGATTTAGAGAGTGTGGTGAGAGTTCACTAACCTGAGATAACTTCATCTGCATGTTGGCAAAAACATGCAGGAAACCGACCACTGCATCCCACAGCCTGCTGTGAGCCAGACTCTGCTGATTCCCAATACATGGACCCTGCATGGAGAACACAACATGCCTTAAAACCACATAAACAGGTTTTATTATTAAATCAGCCGCATGTGATCATGTGACTCACCTGAATGTACTCAGTTAAAGAGTTGAAGACCTGTTTGGCCACTGACAATGCTTTAGAGAAGTTCCTTTGGCCAGCTTCATCGATGACATCCTTACCGGAGTAATACCAGTAGAAGTCACTGATGGACTCCTTAAATCGGGACAAATGAAAGCCATGAAACCACAAACTCTTTCAAAACTGTGGATCCGTCTGCCTGTGCGTCACACCTGGAGTCGGAGCAGGTAGTCCACAGTGCTGATGATGATGTTGACTGTAGTTGTGTTTCCCGTTTGAGTTCTCAGGAAGTTTTGAAAATCTTAAATGAGACACAAAATTGTTATTTTTTTCAGAAAATAAATTTTTTTGGGTGAAAAACATTTATTTTGAAGCATGAACGGGAATACCATTGTTGTGTCCTTCACAGAGGAGCTGCAGAAACCTAAAGAGGTCTTTGGTGAACTCATCGTTTTGCAGAACTTTGGAACCTGAGAACAGGAAATCAGATTAGCCTTCCGGTTCTAAATCATGCAACCTTTTATTTCTCAGCAAAAACGTCAACTTGCCAAACAGCATCAAGCCATATTGACCAAAGACATAGTCCTTATTACAGGAATAGATGTTCTACCGACAAAGCTTTGTGGTTTCCTCCAAACAAAGCTTTGAGAGATTTAGTCGGTAACACTCTGGTTAGTTTGTTTCATTGAGTTTTAGAGGTGAAAAAAGGATCACACGCAAATAACAAGCACTTGTAAAAGTTAGTTTTGGTAGCCTGACAGAGAACTCATATCAAAGAGCATGCATTTATAGTTTCAGTCCAGGTTTCAAAGGAAAAAAATAAATAAATGGAGATTAAATTGCATTCAGAAGTAAGAAGTGTGAATAAAAAAAGAGGAGAAAGCAAGAGATGGGCGAGGAGGAAAATGAGAGATCAGAGCAGAGAGAAAAAGAAAAGAAGTCAGCATTGCAGTAAATAAGTAGAATCTAAACCGTGTATTTACCCCGCTCACTCACGTTGACTGCGACCGATGACATAAAAATATGACCAGAAGGGAACAAACAAAACAAAAGCAGACATAAGCAAAGGAGAAGACATTTAGATTCAATCAGAAGTACAAAACAGAAGAGAAGGACACTCCAGAGACACTGAGCTGTCACACTGACACTACAGTCGTTTAGAGGGTCAAACCCGGTTCCCATCACTTATGCCTGAGCTTATGCAGCGGTGATGAGCTGGAGAATGGATGACAAAAGTGTTTTAACATACTGTATGCAATCCAGCTGTTTAAAGAGAAACCCCTGCTGGGACAGAGACTGTTTTAGTTTATATTTAAATAATGGAGACCATGACCCAGACAGGACTTGGACATACAGTAGAACAGGATGGCATGACAACACCCAACATGGAGATGGACCTGAGCAGCAAGGAACTCAAAGGAAATGTTCCGTGATGCTTGAATTATTTGTTTTGTGATCGTTTAGAGGAAAAACTCGACACATGAGATTTTCAAAATAAAATACAGCAGATCTTTGGTACAAAAAAGGACTAAGATAATCATTTCACTAATGTCTTTAGGTGAAGATTGAAGAAGATTGTGTGTGCTGTCCATAAAGCAATTTCAATCACTTTAAGTAAATATCGTCTCACAACTAGCACTTGTTTAAAGTTAGTCAACAAGTACGTCTCTGTTAGAAAGTTTGGCTTTCACACTTACTTGATCCCTCCTCCGTTACCATTCCCAAACCTTCTGCCTTGTTTTGCCTTTCAAAAGCATTTAAATCCAGAACGCTGTCAAAAAAATAAATAAAAAATCATCAAACCGTCTGCTCAGTTTGCATTTTTACATTTAGAAGTTCTTAAAAAGTCATGCTGTTAAAAAAAAAAAAAAGAATTTATTACAAGTTCTTAACTTTTTTTGGCTGTTGACCTCTATTAATGGTGCCTTTAATAGCACTGTCAGTTTCCATATTTTTAAAAATTTTAAATAAACTTGCTCAATTACTGAAAATATAGTCCACAAACGTATCCGGCCCATTTCACTACTTACTCTGGCCCGCCAAACTGGAATAAATTACACCAATAAAACTTATTCTCCCTTTAATTCTGAAGTCTCCCCATAGATGGCGCACCACAAATACACTGACTTTAGTCTAGATTCAGAAGGTAACTTCTGCTCTCTTGTGCTGTTAGAAGATTTGTTGTTTTTTTGATGTTTTTTTGAGTAGCACAATCATTTTTACGACCAGTCCAACTCTGCATGAACGCATCATTTCTCTAACTTTGAGTTTTTCCACATCAATCCATCAGCACAATTGGCATTTAAATGAAAACAAAACCCACCACTTTGAAATGAAAAATCCTACATTTTCTGATTTAAAATACATACTTTATATTCATTTTACACGAGTCAAAAAGTTTGCCCACCTCTGTTCTAGAACATGATACATAACGGCATAATCTGCATTAAAAGATCACTGGGGACGCTTTCAAATAGTCTAAAACATGATTGGAGTGAGAATTAAAAAATCTATCCAACATATGTTTAAAGATTAAGTAAAAATAGATTTATTTAAGAATAAAAATGAAAATTTGGTGGTTTTATTCTGTTAAAAGTATAACATGAATGCTGTTTGAACCTGCAGGGCTTCACTGCACATGTGCAAATGCAACAATCCATTTCCGTCTTGAATGCATGCTGTTTAGCCAGCACTCATTACCTGCAGGATATCATCAGACCTGACAAGCTTTTAAAGAATCCAACATCTCGCTTCTCCTTCAGGTAGTCCAGCATTTTCTGCAGCAAAAACAAAACAACAATCAGAGGCGAAGCTGAAGCTGTTAAACTTCCAGCCTCTAAGAGCGATCCAAACCTGCTGGACCAGAATGTTCCCCCCGTTGAGGATGGAGATCCCCAGCTTCAGCGTGAATGTGACCGTAGCGCCGAGGCGACCTGGAAGAACACAGATAACACTTCTGGGATGAAGTATGTTTGCTGCAAGACAGATCAATTCGAGTTTTTTTTTTACCTTTAGTAGCACTGATCATCTGAAGCACCATCTCTGCAGCTCCCCGGTCGTGTAGTCTGGCTTGCTGGTAGAGCATCTTTTGTTTCTCCATTTCCTTTTCCTGTTGGCAAAGAGAGCTCGTAAAACATCAAATGAGATGCAGGAGTGTTTCCCAGGAAAGCCGAGGAACCTCGAATGTCTTCTCTTTGCCTCCTTCCTCTTCTTCCTCCTCCTCGCCTTCAGCACAACTCTATAAGACATGTATATAAAATATATATATAATGAGAGAAAAGCAAACAAAAAAGAGTAATATTTTCAGGAATGACTTACCTTTGCCATCATATCTGCATATGCAATATATAGAGGATCTTCTTCTAAGGCACTAAAAAGAAAAACACATTTAAATGGGTTAAAGTTGTATTTCAAGCATTTAATTTTTTATAAAATTAGATAAAGTGATTATACATTAAAAGGTATAAAAGCAAAAAATATATATAAATATAAATAAATAAATAAAAACAACGTTTTGTTTGTTAGAAACTGCTATGGATGCGATTTATGGCTCTCTTTAAAGGCTAAGAAAAGCCAAATCAATTATGTGCGACAGATGGAGCAGCTAAGTCCAGATGTGTGTGTGTGTGTGTGTGTGTGTGTTCACCTGCATTCAGTCAGAGCATTGTGGCTGAAATGCAGAATGAGCTGGTGGAGAGGATCCGGCTGCTTTCTGACCTCTTCCTCCTCCTCTTCCTCTTCCACTTTCGGTTGTGTTTTCTGCAGAGAGGCTGTGTGAGTTGTTTGCAGCAAAATCCTATAAAGATCCTATAAAGTCATCCATGACGAATGTGCACGGCAACACAAAGCTGACAAACAAACTCAATAGAGTAGGGTTGCAATTGGGAAACAGAGAAAAACAAAAGCGTGCAGGGATATACAGAACACAATCAAACGCATGGATGTGAGGAGCAATGCAACCGCTCGTGTGCAGATAAATGCAGAAGGAAGAAAGGATGTTCTGCAGGGAATCCATAGAAGGAGGTAAAATATAATCCTGAAGGAGAACTGTGCCTGTTCTCTATGAAAATCTTATAGAAGAAATACTTTGGTGTTCGTCCCCTAATAAAAACAATAGAAAGTAAAGCATAAGATGTGCTTTTAACTCTTTTTAGTCACAAAAATGTAATGTTTTGAATCATTTGGTGTTTAAAAAGTAAATTTATAATAATTATATTAATGAATATTGAGCTCAATTTGACTAAAGCAAAGAAAAATTTGTTTAATTTGCCGTACATAAATAAATTAAAGGCTGTTATTTATATATTACGTTTTTTTTATATATATATATTCACATAGTCACAAGTTGTTGACTCAAAATAACATTTGAAAGTAGTTTATTTTCAGCACTTTTCTGACAAATTATTTTCTACACTCTAAAATTAGCCCTTGGAAAAATAAGTAAAGTTTTTAAAATAAAGAAAAAAATCTTCTAATAGTGTAACAAAAAAAGGAAAAAAATCTGATCACTATGACATTTTTTCTTACATTATTTTAAACATTGAAAAACTTTCTTAAGATTATTTTTCTTGCAAGAAAGAAAATAAAACTCTTTTTTTAAACAAGGTTCTTTTTACTGTCTTAAGATTTAGTTTTTACAGTGTTTATCTGACTTTTTTTTAATGTGACTGCTGGAAGATACTAGATAATATAAAGGTCATCTAAAAAATAATAAACTCTAATGCAAAATAAAGTGAAAAAAAATCAGAGAATGTAAAAATTTAGGAAAGACGAAGACTTTCATAAATTTCAAAGGTAAGCTCAAGCATCGAGATGCTCTCTTACCTTCGCAGGATGGGAGACGGAAGTCAACCGACCGGCTCTGACATCAGCGATGATGTCATGCTTGCCAAAAATGTGCCTTGTTGAAAACCACTGCATGGATGACCGAGAGTGACTCAGTGAGTCACAGTGGAAAAGTCTGGGAGCTTTTCTCTTTTTAAACTGACATAAGTGCAGGAGAGCTGTGATGTTAGAGTGACGCAGAGCTCTCGGATCACAGACACGTGTGGGAGCACGCAAATACTTACTGCCAGGTCCTGCACTAGCTTCTCCTCAAAAGAGTACTCCTCTGTTTCTATCCATATTCTCTGATAGGCCTGGAGAAAGAGGTTAATAGAGCGATGCCTGGGGAGGGGGGAGAGGAGATGAGCCTGGGTTAGAGAGGAGAAGCGCACAAGGAGGGAAGGTTTGATTTCAGAGCGGGTTGGTGCTGGTTAGTGAGGGGAGCAGGCACGTCCAGCTGGTCACCATGAAGGAGGAGAGAGATTTTGACTTAAAGTTTTGAATGATGTATAATTTTCTACTTTCCATAAAAGTTTTTTTTTTATCTTGTTATATTTTTTCGTTAAAGCACATGTTGAAAAAAATAATTTCATATGGTATCATATCACGTATCAGTAATGGAGTATTTTGACACAAATAATATGCTCTCTAAAAACGACTTAAACAACTAAATGAATGTTAAAATAACAATTTAAACGGTTTTCCATGACTTAAAGTTTGTCTTTTTAATCCAAAATCATATCAATCAGCAAATATGTGGCATAAAATCAGTAGCAACACATTATTTAATTTATTTTTTAACACATTTCAGTTTCACAAAAAGCATAATTTAAAAAATTAAAATTTTGAAAACACATGGAAAAATTAATAAAAGAGATGTTCTTTTTAGTTTACAGTAAATCTTATTATTCATTTAAAAACTGTCAAAAAAACTTGTAAAAATTACAATTTCCATTTTTTTTTATTATTTAGGTAAGATTTTATTGTATCCGTAGTAAAAAGACAATATTGTGTGCAAGGTGTAGCAACTGGAACAAATACAAATCACAATTTGACTAAATAGTTTTCTAATTTTATGGAAAGCAAATTTTTCATTGGCATTAAAATTTGTTTTAAAAATTGCTTTCAAATGAATTAATTAGTGCAATGGAAAACAAATGTCCTGTCAAAATAAGGTAAAAATACAGCATAGAACATATTTCCTTGTGTTACAAGAGAAAAAAATCTTCCATAAGAACTAACAGAATTCGTTTGTGGTGAGATTTCTTAAAATAGATTGTAATGTCCTGAACTTTAAAGACAAAATGTGATTTTGAACTTATCAATAAACACATATTTAGAAGTATTGCTCAAGTAATTGGAAAGTTTTTTCTTAAAATAAGGGTGTATTGTGAAAAATAGCTTTAAAAAAGGTACATTTACATACATAAATATATGCCTGCTTATACTTTTTATTCTATTTTAAGTTCTAAAATAGTCCAATTATTCAAGACCAACTACAATAAGATTAAAAATACAATTGTTTAGACAAAGTTGTCCAAATAATATGCAAATTATTATCCAAAAAAGCTCTTTTATTAGAGATAATACTTAAAATTAGGTGTTTTTAAGATCAAATGACTAAACAAAATATTCAAGATGTATTATCTAAAAATATTAGATCTCACAAAAAAGTTACTAGTAAAATAGTTGTGTCTTACACCAAGTTTAAAAATATATTTAAAATAGAAACAAGACTAAGATACTTACTTGGTGGTATTTTTTTTTTTAAGTTGTTTTTATTTCTATTTTTTGTGCTTTTTTAGTTCTTCACTTCCCTAGAAAATAGGGTTTGCACATTGATTTTTCTAAACATACAGTATGTGGACCAGTGGAAATGCCAGGAAAAGAAGGAGGGAAACCAGAACCAGAGCATCAGTCCGAGGAGAGAACCACGATTCAAAGGGGAGCAGCACACGGGTCAGCACTACGTTACCGTCAGCATCGACAGCAGACTGTCATAGTCGGTGTTCTCATGTATTATCTCCAGCCAAAAGTGTCGGTAGACATTCAGGAAGTAATTATTATTTTTGTGCCTGAAGAGATGAGGTAGAGGTGTCACTGCCGTCAAAAACCAAGACCAAAGAAATACACAAAAACCATGTCTGAAAGTGAGGCCTTTCATATGCAGATGCATCAATCTATTAATCAGAGCAGGAAGAAGAAGCTGCTCCAGAACTGTGTCAACAACTCGCAGTAAATGAGTCATGCCGTCAGGTAGGCGGGAATCGTGGTGTGAGCCCATATTGAGCACCGGCCCCCCAAGGTTGTGCCTCATAATTGTTTTCCTTGCCGCTTTAGCTCTCCACCCCAACTTCCTGTGAGTCTTTGAGGGAGCAGCGGCCCATGAAATTGCCAGAGTCCGTTTTTCTCTACTCCTGTACGCAAATAACAGCTGCAGGCTCGACAAGTGCCCTACAGAAGGAGAGAGGCTGATTGTTAATGCAGGACCAGAACCAGAACACGGAGCAGGAGAGTGCTGGATGAGGTGACACCACAGCAGCTGTTGTGCTCTCTGACGTCCGTGTAAAGTACCGAAGGGAGGTCCCTGCCACTCCATGCTGGAGCTGGGGGCTTATGCTGAGTAATACAGTGAATTTAAACTGCTTCCACAAAAGAATGTGAACATTTTTAGATTTACCTTGGCAGGTTGTAAAGTGGAGCCATTCGAAAGCAGGCGACAACCGCTCGCTTTCTCTGTTTGGACAGCAGCTTTTGCCAAACACATTTTTTGGATCGCAGCGGCTGCTCCACCTGAAGAGGAGAAAACAGAAAGGATTCAAAGGTAAAGAAGGCGTTCTGCATTCAGTTCTACATCTCTGACATCAAAAAAATTATAAAAAGTTTCAACAACATAATCTTTGTTGAAATATGTTTGTCAAAGTTTGGATAAAACTTAGTTTATGCACGATAATTTTACATTTCTGGTGAATTCCAAAACTGTACTGAATGAACCTTAAAGCTACAAACACACAACATTTAACTACCACAATTGAAGTGTCAGCATTTGTAATGAATTTTTTGTTTGTAAAATTCTTATTGTACATATTTATGCATTTTATTTTTGTTAATTTCTTCCTTTAAGACTGTGTTGTGCAGATAAAACTCTTATTGGAACAAAAACAGGAGAAGAAAATGCTCCCTAAAAGTTGTTTTTAGTCTATTTTTTGTTTATTAGTGGATCTACGCTCTTTAAAAACCTTCATTTCGTCTCATGCAGCAGTCTCTGTCCCTTAATTTCCTTAAAACTTAAACCAGGTTGATTAACGGAACCCAGAGCCGATGAGCATCTGTGCATGGTGCGTTCACTGAGCTCCGGACATTAGCGAACTCAATCAGCCACTTAGCCCAACTCAGTCCACAACCATGCTTTTGTCATTTCTATACAATCCGCAGCAAAACAAAGTAGTTTTTCAGAAAAAAATGTTGACACTATTAAATCAATAAATCAGTTCTGGTGTTCCACATTTTTTTTTTCTGATAAACTGTTTTGTTTTGCTGCGGAAGTCTGGAGCTCAGTGAACACACCATACAAAAAGGCTCGGCAACCCTGGGTTCTGTCGGTGTATGAGATGGAATTAAGACGTATCTGGAGCATAAAATAGACTAAAAAACAACGTCTGAAGAGTATTTTCTTCTACTGTTTTTGTTGTTAACCACAAAATAAAGAGACTTAAACCAGGTAAGCTTCTATAAAATTGATACGTTAAAACGTATAAAAGTATTAAGCAGTTTTCTTGCTTTCTTTTTTTAGTGAAAGCGGCCAGCGAGGTTCCTTTTTCGTTCAGTTGATTTTTTATTTATTTGTGTTTTAGTTTGATGGTAACTTTGTGACGTCGTGGTCAAAGAACAATAAAATTTTCAATTGCAACAAACTGCGGTTCAATTTCTTCAGTGGAGAGAGCAATACCGCTCTCAGGAACACATATTCAAGTGACCTCTTTCACTGGAAAGTTGAATATGCAATCAAAACTCGTGTTCAAGCTAAAACTACCATTTTAACCACTGAATGCTCGTTAAAAGTTTGACCAATCAGAGACTTGGATTTGGTAGTGACATTTGGATGGCATTATTTTTAATTCAGGGAAGTGCCAACTGTTTGAGAGTTGATTATTGATGAGAAATTAATAACAGTACTCGGCTGGTATTAGGCTATATGAGGCCAAGTCTTTCATTTATCAAAATAGAGATTTGAAAGAAAAAGCCTGGAACCAGATTCACAACCAAGACTCTTAAACTGTAGATGGCAGACACACGCTAGTGAACAGTAGAAAAAGAAGAAGCCCCTCCCCTGCTTGTCCAGTGTGAACACCTGGGTTCAATGTGCGTTCAACAACCCTGTTTAGCCCAGTGTGTCTGTTACTTGAAAGGACCAAGATGACAGTAGGAAAAATAATCAAGCTTCATCAAAAGAGATTAAATTGACTGAATCTTCTGTAAATTGTCTTCCTCCTTGCACTGGTAAACAAAAGGGCCATCTTCTGCATTTTCTGAGCTCCAGAAACATGGTTTTCTCTAAAAACCCAGTATATCCAAGACACAGAGTCATCTTTTTCACTTTCCAAAACATTCTATAAACTTTTCAGAATGAATTTGGTTGTGACTGTATAAAGGTTTGACCTGCTCCAGGTTGAAGACAGCAGCAGAGATCCTCTGGATCCGATCCACAACTCGTTCAGGGTCAGGAGGCCCCTCGGTCCTCATCGCTATGTCCTTGTACAGGTTCAGCTGCCACCGCACTGCAGGATCTTCAGACTAAGAACAGCATTTGTGCATGAAAATCCAACAGGAGACAAAACCTGAAAAGATTTTTGATAACGACACGCTTACCTTTTCTCTGAGGTGAAGATTCTGACGAATGTGGTCTTTCACTTCTTCATCCGTGTCTCTCTGACAAAAAAAACGGGTTGCTTTAAAAAATCAATTCAAACTAAATAAAATACTTTTTTACTGTTAGAATTTAAGTAATAAAACTTATAAAAATTACTTTTTTTTAGTTCATTTAACATTTTAAATACTGGAACAATACTGAATTAAATGCAAATATAGTATATATTAATGTACATAACCCTTTAAAAAATAGACAATTTAGAAAAAGTTGTGCAGATATTTACAAAAATGTGAAGTTATTGACTCTTTTTATATTGATAAGTTCAAAAATGTAATGAATAAAATAATAAATAGTAAAAATGAAGCTTTTTCTGTACAAAATGTTTACATTTTATGTGTGTATTCATATCTAAAATATGAGGTAAAATGAAAATTGTACTAAGTGCAAATGTATAACATGTTAGAATACATGTCAACATTAAGATAAAAATAAATAAATTTAAGTGTAACGTCAATACTAATTAGAGAGCTGCTGGGTGACCTTATATGACCTTGATTTGCTCTTGCGTAATAGGAGTTTGTGTCTTCATTAATGGAGAGTTTCCTCACCAGGAGGTAGCGCATCTTGGCCAGAGAGATGAGCTCCTGATCTCCAGGCGTGCACATGTTCAGACCGATCGGCAGCATCTTCTTCAGAGCGGCCACAATCAGAGAGGTCTGGATGGAGTAGAACTCTCCTCGCCGCTTTTTGTGCTTCCTCTCTTGGTCTTGTCCACCAGACTGAAACGTTCAGAGTTAAGCTTTAGAGAAAATGGGTAATAATATTCAAAAAGATTGTTTTTTGTTTTTTTGGAAAAAAAAAAAAAAAAACAGTCAGACAAAGACAAGATGTGTTTTTAGTTTGTTTGTTAACATAGTTTAATTAATTTATTACTTAACCCCTTCGTGTCATTTGTTGCTAATTTACTATGTACCATTTAATCCAGGTTAACGGGAAAAAACACTAAAGACTTTTTTTTTCTTGGTGGAAATAATTTCAGGCAAGAAGGGATTGATTGATCATTTATTTAAAAATTCAAACAATTTAATCTACTATAAACACTTAAAAAAGGAAAACATGTTTGAGACTCTGACTGTAAATAAGCTCATGTAAATTTTGGAAATAATTTAAGGCCTGAAGGAAACTTTACTGTTTTAAAGTCACACGATGCATTCAAGGCCCTGGAACTAAATGATGCACTTTTAAAAAATGTTTACACAATAAAAACAAAAAAAAAGTTTTACCCACAGTCACAAAAATGTGTGCTTTTTTTGTACATTCAACAAAAGTAAATTTACAAATTAAAGACCTGAACAGGGATTTTCACTTTGTTTAATCAAAATCTTTTAATTTTTTTTAATGTTTTTTAAATAGTATGGTATAATTTAATTTTAAGAAGCAAGCCATATAAAGTTTTTAAAATTGTTTTTTATGCTGTAAATAATATGGTCAAAACTTCATTTTATTTATTCCGATAAAAATATGAATTGAGCTCCGTTTTCTTGTATGATCGAACCTCCTGAAGTCAAAATGTAGTAATGGGGCCAAATGTGGACAGCTGGAGAGATAGAGGCCGATCAGTTCTGCTTAAAGCTGCAACTTGTGTTTTTTCATCTTTTTCTTTGATGGAACAATAAAGTGATATTTGAGCAAAAGCCAGAAGCATTCAGTACATTTACTGTACTTTCAGGATTCGCATAAATGCATAAACTGGTTAGAATTATGAGCTACACTAACAAGAAAGCCTTTTGTTACGTTTTATTGTTTTATAAATCAGGAAATCATAGTGTATTTAAAGCACTCAAAAGAAAAAAAAACCTGTTTTATAATGAAAAAATGTGAAAAGTCTGTTGTAAAAGAAAAATATATATATATTTATTATTTTTTTTACTGAATGACCATAAAGGCAACCTGAATGCTCTTCAAATGCATCATATTATATCTATGCAACATGTTGTATTTGGCCTATTTATTCATTTTTAACCATTATTTATTTATTTCACAACATGTAGAAACTCATATTTGGATAAATAATTGTGCATTAATAAAATTTCTCCATCAGATCTAAGTTAACACTGCAACATCCCACTTAGATATATTTCTGAATAGTGGACAAACGACAAATATTTCATATTAATGGTGGTCTAAAACCATGAGTAGAGTAAAAAAATGTATGAATCAAAGGTATAACACTGTTTACAGATTATTTCATTACTTTTTTTTTTTTTAAGGTATCGTCACTTCCATTAAAAATTATTCTTGTAAAAACATAAACCTTGCAAAAATGTCATCTTTTTTGTAACGTCAGTTCCCTTATAAAATCAGAAATGGTAGTTTTTGTTTTCAAATGAAAAACTTTTGTCTTTTCTTTTGAGTGAGTCCAGAACACCTATATGTTTCTAGAAATAATTAAAAGAAACCCAGCAAGAATGTAGAAAAATAATTTTCATTATGATTTAAAATGATGATTTATTATTTAAAAATGTAAACAATTATTAAGAATTATTCAACCTGATAAAAACAGCTGATTTTCTTACATCTCAACAATTTTTTTTAAACTTTTTTTCCACATATATTGATACCATTAACACACTGACAGACTGACTGATGACGCACCGACTCCAACAACATATACAAAAGGATGACTACCATCAAAACACACCAGAGTTTTACAACCAACTGCAAAGACAACAAGATCACATGACTTATTTTGGCGACTTTTATGGCGGTGAATTGAAAGCACATGACATAACCTGTTAGCAGAACTACACTGTAGACAGCAGCACAAGCTATTGGCTCCTCTGAACACTTAAAGAGCAGAAGCCAATAAGCTGGCAAGCAAACAGCTCATGCACATTGTTACCTTTTCCTTAAAGGACTGAGAGATGGAGAGATTAAAAGACAGAGAGAGGCAGGTAGAAAAAACAAAACAGGGTGAAAAGGATATTAATGGAGGTGCACATGGGCGTGCGCTAAAATGAAAACCATTTCTTTGCTATTAAAATGTAGCAGACATCGCTCGGGAGCGACTGTTAGTTTGTGCGTTTTATTGTGAAAAGCGTGCACATTAACACACATCTTTTTTCCAAAGATAAAAATCTGTTGGAGGAGCGTGTCCTCATCCCAGATGTGTGTATCTGTGTGTGCAAGATGTGAGCACATGTACAAATTCATTTATTGACATGGCAGAAACCCTGTTAGCATGTTCCTTCAAAATAAAAGCTTTCAATGGCAGTTCATTTGTTTTGAAGAGAAGCAGAATATGGATGAAAGAGTATTAGTGCTGTTTTTTTAGAAAATAAAAAATGTATAAGAAAGTTGGAATAAATATAACTGACCTTTGACATCTTTGTTTTGCTGTCTCCAGTCAAAAAGGAGAGATTGTTGATTTCATTCTGCACCACAAAGTTTTGCTCTTCTCTTTTAAAATTCTGTAAAAAAAAATAATAAAATTTGTGTTGATTTGATTATGATAGTTGGATTCATGATTTAATAAGGTCAAAACTTGTACATGGGACTTGCACCACAGGATGAATATCTCTGCGACCATTCTGAAGAGCTCATTGGAGTCTGAATCCGGTTCTTTCAGCCACCGGGACCTGCAGAAACACACAAATACAGATGCACCCCCATCGACTTCTTGAGGTAGAACAAGAACAACTCCTACCTGTTGTTGTCCACGTAGCGGATGAGCATGGGGTAAAAGGCGTACAGGTCCCTGCAGAGCACTGCAAACTCGTCCAGGATCAGCAGCTCGGCCTCCTGCGTGTCCCCCTTACTGTCTGCCTTCAGAAGCTCCTCTTCGGCGACCACCTTCACCGTCTTTTTCTTCAGCTTCTCCAACGTGGGCAAGAAGTGGCTCTTCAGCAGGTCCGCTCGGGCCTTGCTGATGATGGGCTGCACATAAACTGAAGCAGCACGAGTGAAATCAGCATTTTTTTAGACGCTCATCGTGAAGCGTTGCGACGACATCTCACCCACCGGCGATTCTCTTCATCCATGAAGCCTCATCGATGCCGAGGTTGTTGTTGAGGATCTTGAGGATGTTGCCGAGGATGAGGCTGAGGTGCTCTGAGGTGACGGTGGTGCAGCAGTTGCTTCCTCCGCTGGTCGACTGGTTTTCAGGACCTTTCTCCCACCAGTAGGACAGATAGTTACACAGCATGGGCAGCACCACCTCGATCACGTGAGGCATCTCCGTGTAGCGAGCTCCAGACTCCGCCATGTCATTGATGTCCTTCATGAGGCCGTCCAGCCGGGGCATTCCTGGACACATCTCCTCCACTGAGTCTCGTACTCCAAGAACTAAGAAAACATCCCAGTCAATACAGCTCCTTTTATGCACAGCAGTTTGAGTTTGACGCGTCTCACCAGCTCGATCTCTGGCGGTCTTGGTGTTAAACACAGAGCAGGGGTTGTGCGTGTTGAGCTTGGGCTCCAAAAAGGCCACAGGCATGGCCCCCGCCAGAGTGGCCAGACACTGACCGAGAGCCGGCAGCTGCCTGGGAAGAACAAACGTGACACTTCGGTGTGTTTCTCACTCGGCCTTTTGTGTAAAAGAGAATTGATAGAGCTCAGGTACCTCTCCACATAAATGTTTTTCCCGGTACCCAAGGCATAGAGGCTGGTCAAAATTCGATAGCAGGACACCTGAACATCATCCACTGGGAAAATGAAAACACAAAAAAAGGATGTAAAGTTTAATGTAAAGCCCTTTGGTACCACTATGGTGTTGTAAAGTGTGTATATAAATAAAGATCTTCATTCATTCACTCACGTGTTGTTTATTGACATAAAACTCTAAAAAGAATTTAATAAAAGACATTATATTTTTGAAATCGTACTTATATGTTTACTTATACATTGTTTAGAGACTACTGTTTATAAGGAGTTAGAAATAACTTTTTTCCTAAATTTTTCATGCTATAAGCATTTCATCCATTGACTGTATATGAGAACTGGACCAAGTGAGAGTGATGTCACCCATAGAAAATGACTTGCTTCTGGCTCCAATGAAATAAAGTCAATTCATTCACTTTTTCAAAAATTAAAAGCTGCCATGTTGGCGTCAGTAAGCAGTGATTGGTCAGAATCGGTCTGAGTAAACGTTTCTATGGCAACCACTCTGGCCAATTAGGAGAGCGCTTGTTGGAAGGCCACACCTTTTCCACTTTTAAGCAGGTTTTAGGAAAATGTGTCAATCAAATGGTCCAAACGTTCAACATGTGACCACCCACTTTTATTGAGGGATCTGATTGGTCAGTTTATAACTACGGAAAAATATAATGAAAATATATAGAACCAGCAAGAACGTGTTAAAAAGATAGAGGAGTAAGAATGGTTATTCTGACAAATATAATGAGTACTTCCTGTTTGAAACACAAGGGGGGGAGGGGTCACTTAGTCCAGTTCTCATATACAGTCAATGGCTTCATCTAAGAAGTTTCTCGAGGTCTCCACGATACAAAAATGTATTTTTGTTAGCTCTGACTGATTCATGGTTTAGAGCAAAACAATGTCTAACATTGTTACAACCCTCTTTGTTTATGTCTCCCCTTTTTGTTTGCAGGTTCTGGTTGAGTTGGAGTCTCCACCCTCAGGGCAGAGTTTTATTCGAGCTAGTCGTGGCAACTTGGGGGCTCGTCCGGGACAAACATTGTAATTAAAAAAACACTCTAAAATCAGCAGAGTCTCTTAAATCCAAGTTAATGTTCAAAGTCTGGATATGCTTCAGCTTCTATATTGTTGTTATCACAACTTTAAAGGCAAAATTACTGTTATTTTAAATTACCAGGAACAATTTCCTGCTCTTAAAATTCATGATCTCCTCTCCCTTCAGTCTTTGAAAATCTACTGAGGCTGAAGTGACAGAAGCGCTAACTCATCCTGTGTCAGAAATCCCATTTCACAGCAAACGATACTTCAGCTGTTCTCCGCCTTTCAAACAGCTGGTTTGATGGCTTGTCTGGTGTCAGGACTTACAAAGCAGGTCTACTCCAAAGTGGTGCTCGGTGATGTGTTCAAACAGAGCGGTGAGGATGGGGAGCAGCGCCACAGTGGTGTAGTTGATGTTCTGTGACACGCCTTTCATCTGCGAGCGGGAGTGAGTGAACTTCCCCAGCTTCAGGTTCTCGAAGGTCTTCTCCAGGTCTTCTGCTGCGTTCTCGAAGAAGGTCCTCAGGCCCCCTCTCACCTGATCAGAGCTGGACTTCATCACTGTTCTGATGGAGAGGACAGGACAGAGTGAAAAGACTAAAACAAACCTGTGGGTGATACTACACCTCCACTGTATTTCAGTGCAAACATATAACGAGAAGCAGTCATCTACCAATCAAATATATACGTTTGTCCAAGAAATATGAGATTTTTTCTGAAACATAAAATAGTGCAGGGAATGTACTTGACTTGTGTCTGCTCTCAACACGTCACAGTTCAGAAGGATTGTGATGAATTACACATTGTTAGTCTTGATGGGTCATGGAAGGAAAGAGGAATAAGAAGCAGGTCTGTGAGCACCAGAAGCTCTTCAGCACAAACACGAAACAACAATACTTATCCGATTTAGCCTCATTATGTGGGAGCCGCAGTCGCAAGCAGCACACGGTCTCTAAAGAACACCAAGGTCCTTAGGCAACATGTGCTGCATGAAATGTCTGCGGCTTATTGAAATGCCAGAAGAGCCTCTTGTTAATGCCAGTGCTTCCCATGACAATTATGAGCGCTTGAAGGAAACACTGACAACAAAAAACATGCCTCTTTAGGATCCACGTGAGGATAGATCCACTTAGCATTTGCAGGATGTGTGTTTGTGTCTAAATCAGCTTGTGTGTAACCACACAGCGCTCATTGATTTAGCAACACTTCATCTTCCTTGCTCTGAGTTGGATGTGTACTAACCTGGTGTCCAGAGTGTGTGCCAGGATGTGCAGACAGCTGACCATGGTGGTGGAGTCGCTCCCTGTGAAGCACAGAGACCGTTAGTACGATTTGAACTCACTCAATCCTATTTTTCTATTAGTGGCTTTGATGTTTTTAAAAAAAATGAATCAGAGCAAGAAGGGTTATTCTGACAAATAGAATGACTGATTAATAGTTGTTTATGTCTCGATAAAAGTCAACGGGATTTTGGCTTCTTGGAAGCACAGAGTACTTCCTGTTTGGAGCGCGAGGGGTGCAGGGTTACTACTCAGTCCAGTTTTCATATACAGTCAACGTATGCACCACAGCTAGCATGTCAGTGTAAGGCCAAAACTGAATTCTTCCCCCATTCCTCTCTTTGTAGTGGCATTTGGAGCTTTAGTGGTGTCTGAAATTGTTTTCTAAAGGGAAAGGGATACAGACTTAAAGCTGGGCATCCCTCTGCTGGGAGGATGAGAAGAAACACTTCTCTTCACGTGGGAGTGCTCTGAAGCACAGATGTTAACAATTAAATGTAAGTAATTACATTTTGTATTAACATGAGTCTTAAAGTTTTGAAACTGACATTATGTATTTCCAGTGTGCTAGCAGCTACATACTAACATAGCTGACCGTCGACGACTGATGACATCATCGAGGGTTAGTAACATCTGAATTTGAAGACTCTGGGTGTGTCCAAATTCCCTACTTGGTGCTCTATGCAGTGCGTTCTCCATTTTCCACTGCTGTCTGGATTTACAATTTCAAAATAGAGTTCACTAGAAATTTCCCAGAAGTCTTTGCAAAAAACTAACGTGCATTGATGCTCACTACACTAGCAATATAGACCACAATGCATTGCGGTCAAACAATTTTTGTAAAACAAACATGTTTGAATTAATTTTTTTTTTTTTTGTAAGTCATCCACATTTTCATCATCAGAACACAGTAGAGTCAGAAATAGACGTCATGAAATGTTCATATTGATACAATTTTTCACTTTGTGAAATCGGTGACGTCAAATCTGCCATTTAGAAAAACAAAAAAAAAAGAAGTGAGCATGGGGTCCGAATTGCTTTTCAAATCCAGGGCACCTTATAGTTTTTTAGTAGTTGGGGATTAGGGCGGGAAGTCGGACACAGCCACTACTTTTCCATTACTCTCTGTTTTGAGGGCTAAATAGAAGCTGTAGGTGTAGGGGAAGAATTTTGATTCGGCCTTAATGTAACCTAAGGAAGTGATGACAATTAAAGGTACTGTATTTTTCAGAGTAGTTTGGTTAGGGGTGCAACTTATACTCAGGAGCGACCTATATGTGGTTTTTAAAAAACACATTTTGGCTCATAAATTTGTTATCTTTCCCACTAACCAGTTGTCCTGTTCCTGTTGTTTCTTGCTAACAACCACTAGAGGGCAATGTAGGTGTGTGTATCAGTGTTTGATACTGACAGGGATGCAGAAGAAGAAGCAAAGTCAAAACAAACATGGAGGAGACTCTGATTTTTCTCTCCTAAATTTGATATTGTATTTCTATTATTTGATATGTTTATAAAAGACATATTATTATTTATATTTTTGTCATTTTCTGCTTAGCCTTTGTTCTAGTTTTCTATTTGTAACATGCTATACTGTATTGTGTTTTGAAAAGGAAAA
>NC_050533.1:15123229-15167495 GCF_002922805.2 Oryzias melastigma
TGGTGATTTTCATTATAGAGAACTTTTGTCATTTTCAAAGGGTGCTCAAATGTTTGGGCTGATGTAAATGAGACATCACATTCACCCTCACATCTCCATCCAGTTGTTAGTAATCAGCTTACCAAAGAGTGAAATCCTATGTCTGACTAGAGCTGCCAGTTTACAAAACAGACTGAAGACGTCAGCAGCAGAAAGAAGACAGAGAATCACAAAGGGTTAACTCTTCAGAAGAAAGTTGGTAATTAGGAGTTTGACTTTCTTAACAGAAAAGGACAATTGTACCTGGCAACCATCTCTTTTTCCTTGTTGGAGGCATAACCACTGCTGCTGAGGTTCTTGTTGGGCGATGAGAGGAAGTACAGAGAGTGGTTTTTGAAGTACTGGTCTATGAGGGGGAGAAGAACCTAAAGGAGAAAACCAGATTAGATGAAGGACAGAAAAGTGATTTCAAGGGCTTCAAGCTTTTTCTTACTTTGGCGAAAAACTTGATTTCTTGCTCATGAGGTGACCTGTCTGTTTTTCCACTAGCAGCCATGGCCTCTAGAATGAAAATTGATTTTTTTATTATAAAAAACTTTTTACTTTTTTTATTTTACCCATTTTTTTTTAATTCTCTACCTAAGTGGGCTATAAATTCCTGCGCTGAATCGACGTACTTCAGCAGCTTCTTGAGGAATTTATAGGCAAACCTTTTCTCCATGGAGGGAGAATCCTGCTCTAGGTCCTTCAGACCCCTGCAACACATGACAAAAGTTGTTTAGAAAGCCTTCAACGCTGACCCCTGTTGGCTAGAAGCATGACATCAGTGACATACTCTCTGTGTATTGACCTTGTGATGCTAAAGCCATTAATTTGCAGGAAGCGGAAAAGATCCTGAGCTTTTTCTCGGTCGCGAGCTTTCTCCTTCGCTGTCAGCGTGTCGTAAGGCACCAGCAGAGGATGCGTTCCTCCACCTGTAACCACAAACACCCTCATGTGATACATTGTCTTCTATGCAGATGACAGACACCTCTCAGTCCCAACGATTAAAGCTTTGTAGAGCATGCATCCCTGATCGACTTCCTTAGCAATTCACCTCTGCTCCCAAGGTCACTTTTTTTCTTCTTGGCCCAGATGTTATGGTAATTCTCAGCCACCACCTCCACCATCCCCTTGCACCAAAGATAAAGAGAGACAAACACTTCACCCACAATACTCATTCATATGCAGGAAATGTAGCCTTTGATCTTCTATTCAGTTGAGAGATCCTTTGATATTTAAAAAAACAGGGACGTAACAAAGAAAAGGCTCACCTGCAGTTCTCTGGGAAGGACCACGTTGCTCATGTCTATAGGACTTGGGTTGAAGCCGTTTGCCTGCAAATTGATGTGGAGATGTGTGTGTACAGGCTATAAATCAACAAGTTGATAACACAATATTTCTGCTTTACTAGCTTTCCTTGAAACAATCACTCAGACAGTAAAGATGTGTGGTTTGTGGAATGAGATTAGGGAGAGATTTACAGGCTAATATGAAACGGAGCCACTCGTTGGAAAATCCTGACAAGCAGAACTGTAAACCAAGAGCTTGAGAGATGTTAGCAGCTAATTTTGAAACTAAACAAAAAGTTGAAAAAAGAACTAAAAAAATGGAGATTTTCCTAAATTACTTGGGCATATAAATCGAGAGATAAATTTATTTTTAGGGTGAACGCCAATATTTTAAAGCTGTCACTAACTTTACATATAAAAGGCGAGTTGGTGTGTTATTTTGCTAATATTAGCTTATTTTAAAAACTACAGAACAGTACTTAAAAATAATCTTTTGATCCATTTTAAAAATGTTCATTTAATTATGATTTTAGGCAATTCCACTCTGAGTTGTAGACAGAACCGTTGGCAAACCCCACTTCCCATCATCCATTTGTTTACACTATCCAGCTAGCTTATGCCCCCTCACAACCCCAAGCTTAGCGGTGCAACAAAATGGTGATCAATATTGGAACTATCCGGACATACAGTTATGATCCAGATGCCAGCTCAGACAAGTAAAACAAAGACGTACATGGATCTATTTGTCTTCATGTGGGTGCATCAGAATGGAGTGGAGCTGGGAGCTTAGCCCGCCGATTGTTAGTTAGCTTAAAAGGTAACCAAACCCTAAATCAGCTTTTTTAGCCTGTTTATCTTTATAAATAGGGCTTTAAAAGTGCTGACTACTGGTCCTTGACAAATTTTTGACCATTTAAAATAGACTTCGATAATTCTAAAAATAATGGTCTAAAACTGTGCTGCCACCTACAGGTTGAAACGAGGTATTACAGGTGAATTTTGTGATTGGTCAAATCATGTACGTCTCGGAAGTCCCGCGTCATGATCTGCAGCACAGTAATGATAACAATCCTGCTCCTCAGCTCCACCCCCCTCTGACTCGATTTTCACATTTCTGCTGTGGGTGGAGTCAGCCTCCAACTTCCCTGTTTGGTTACCCTTTAAAAACTCAGAAATGAAACTTTTAACTCAATTTTCTTTAAATGTCATGAGAAAAATTCCACAAGAACATGTTAAAAACACATTTTTTTTGGAGTAGATCTTTAAACTCTTATTATTCCAGCTTAGATCTTTATAGACACAATATTGATATTACATACTGTCCTTAAACGCACCATAATAGAAAACATCTAACATTGGAGAAGTTTTCTTAATAAAAGCACTTATTTTTTACAAAATACCTTTTTACTTCTATTTTATATATATGTATATATATATATATATATATATATATACTAGTTTTTTTCATTAAAGTTCCACAAACCTTATGCATATTTAGATTATATATTTTACTCTGCTTTTTGCATTTTTAATGTGCTTCAACAAAATTAAATGTTTGCTCTCCTTGTTCTGTCAGGAAGTAGTGTAAAATGTTAGCTTTTGCTTTACACACATACACAAATACTAAAAACAAGTGATACACATTTATTTTATTTTCATTTTGATTTTTGTGTTTGTGTTAAAAATAGCTTTTATTCTAACTCAGTCTTTACATGTTGATTTTATATGTTCATTTTATAATTTCCTGCGGGACAAAAAAAACCTTTGATCCGTACCTGTGACACCTGTGATATTTTCCTCATTTTCT
The DNA here is from genome assembly GCF_002922805.2 of Oryzias melastigma. Classification (NCBI taxonomy): domain Eukaryota; kingdom Metazoa; phylum Chordata; class Actinopteri; order Beloniformes; family Adrianichthyidae; genus Oryzias; species Oryzias melastigma. Next base: position 15,126,347 of record NC_050533.1, read on the forward strand.
CACTCTCCCTTTGCTGAGACATGCTCTCTCCGTCCTTTGTCCTGTCGATGCTCCAGCCCATTGCCAGCATGCTCTTCAGGGACTCTCTTATTGGCCATCGGTAAATCTCTTTCTCCTGGAACACAGAAACAGAAATTTAGGAGGAGGAATTCTGCGAGCAGGCACATTAATCTTGGGGCTGTTGGCTTTTGGCACATGGCATTGTACCTTTTCTGTCAGAGCTTTATAGATCCTGAGCTGAGGGTGCGTCTTTGCCTTCTCATCTATGCAGTCGCCATATTTCCACCCCAACAGCACCTGAAACAACCAAATAATTGAGGATTTTTGATGAAAAAGTCCGCAAAAGAAAAGAAACACTGACTTTTATTATTTAAGTATGTTTTATTTGTTGTTGTAATAAGATGAATTGCACTACTTTTTGGGTCAAACATCCCAAACAATTTATTTTAACGAAAACATTTTTTGTTGCAATCTTGTGCAGCATTTTATCAAGACGAGTCACTTTCAGAAGCTTTTTTCTTTTTTTATCGTGACCCCTGTGGTCTAACACTGCACCACTTAATACCCATCATGCCCCTGCCAGGAGCTCTCATCCTTAGCCTTACCTTCTCTGCAGACCATTTTTCATGGCAGTGCTCAGAATATTTGTTGGCAAAATGTTCCAGCTTCTCTGGGAGAGCAATGCTAAAAAAAAAAAACAAGATATCGATTACTTTCCAAGTGTGTGTCAACGTGTGCAAATGAAGTCGTATACATGTCGTTACAGGTTTAATGTATTTAGTAGGGCTGATGCTACATTTGCCATCGATTGTATGCTCTGAATTGGCTTACTTAGCTGTATTGATGGGTTTAGGGTCAAAGTTTCCTTGAGCGTCGATAGACACGGGCTTTTCTACTGCAGTACTAATAGAAACATCCACATAGTCTGGGGGCAAAGCTCCCGCTATGGCACTCAGACATGGCATGGCCATCTTGAACAGCTCTTGATCGTACTTCTGCAGGAGAAACGTTGTAAAGTTAAATGCAGAATCAAAGTAGTGACATTTTGTACAGGGCTTCTGCAAAAAGTAATATATGGGGAATCTGTGTTTTACTGGTAATTTAAAGTAAGGATAAAAAGTCAATTTTTGTGAGTCTGATTTGATTTGATTTACACATAAAAAAAACAAATTTGTGTAAAACAAACACTTTAGATGAAGTGCTGCAAAATAATGTTGACAAAGATAATTCATATATTTGTTAATCTTTTAAGCAGTTTATTAATATTCACATTGTAGACAATGGCCTCAATTTAGATGTTAATGAATCTTATAAAGTATGTTAATAAACATTATTTGGCTTAATGTGATAATAAATGTCTTACTAACACTCTATGAACCCATTAATAATATGTTATTAAAGCTTGTTAAGAAATCTTATTATAAAGTGTTACCCAAGATTAATAAAACTCAAAAATATAAAGGTAACTCTTTATATTAGGGGCTGCAAAACAATTAATATAGTAATGACGAAGATAGTTATACATTCGTTAAGCTTGTAACCAGTTTATTAATACGTCAGATGTAGACAACGGTCGCACTTTAGGTGTTAATAAATCTTACTATGTTAATAATCTTATTCGGCTTATTTATTAACGTCTTATAAACACATTAATTATGTTTGTTAATAAATCTTTTTATGTCAAATAATGAAATACTTTTACTAACTTTATTGCAAGATCTAAATAATATCACAATATTTAGAGAGATAATGTCCATTTGCACTCTTTAGAAACAAACTGAAGCAAATAAAATATTATTTAAGGGACAAAAATTTGCCCTTTTTCAAGTTTAATTCATTCATATTAATAAATGAGAGCAAAATACGCTTAAACCATGAAAACAAAGTTGTGATAGAACGGCTTACCCTCTGAGACAGAGAGTCAAACACTCCCCAGAAGATCCTCTTGGTGAGAAGCAGCTCGTCCTCAGATGCCGTTCCGAAGCTCCCCCAGCCTGAAGGGAGGCAGTAGTACTTCCAGTTCTGCTCATAGTGGTTCGTTAGCAGCTGAAAAGGAAGGTTTGACCAAACAAATAAATAAAGTATGGTGAAACAAACACTAATAACCACAAATTTGCAAGAATTCAGCTAAATACCAACAAGTTAAAGCTCTATTAGAAAAGAAAGTAACTGGAAGTGGAACGTATCAAATAGTCACTAAGAGATTTAATCTAAAGGACCTCAAATGTAGCTTTTTTATTGAACATATACAAATGTAACCTGGTTTTACCACTGAGATTAGACATAATAATAATGATGGTTGTGCTGGTGGTATATTTTATGACTTTACGTTATTATTATTATTAATGGTGTTACATAAAAGTTAATAAAATCAGCATCAAAGGTAATATTTTCATTAGAGCTGAAGGGAAACAAGCTGCTCTAAATCAAGATCATCTATTCTAATAAACTCCAATAACTAAGAATGAGTAAGCAGCAAACACTAAAAAAAAAGAAACTTTGTCAAGAAAAAGAAATTAAAGCCTAAACTAATGAATGAAAGTGGAACTTGCTTCATAGCTAAAATTGAGCTAAGGTTGCCAATATGGGGTGTAAGATAAGACACAGCATGGGTGGGGGGGCATTTTTAATGCTAACCCTCAGAGGCATCTTGCAGTATTCAGTCAGCAAGGGCACATCAAAGACGAGGCGGCGCAGGAGCTGCTGCAGCATGGAGGGACGGAGGTGCCTGCAAAACAGTAAGAGACCAGATAAAGCTGCTGCTGCCCAGAGCGTCATCACACTAGCATCAACTTTGTCATTTGAAAACTTGAAAAAAGTCATTTAAAAAACTGCACTGATGACTCATGTGAGAGCTGTTTTTGCTCCTCACTTGCAAAGAGACAGCAGGCACTCCTCAATGGCGTCTCGCTGTGCTTTGGTCAGAGAGCGCCCCTTGGACAGGCGGTAGATGGTGTGGAGGGTGGAGTCGATGAGGGTGGCGTGGTGCTCGGTGCCAGCAAAGAGAGGCGCACAGCGAGTGAGAAGGGGCAGCACTGCTGAGCCGATGTAGCGGTTCATCGCCAGGGCGGTCTCTGTGGTGCACAGACCCTCCTAATACACAAACACATGTATGTAAAAATGTAGTTTATATTGTGAAAGTTAATTAATCGGAACAGAATTAACATGTTCATATTTATTAACTAATCAAGACTTTATTAAATTAAAGAGATAATACATAATTTCTTTGTAGTTTTTGGACAAAAGCGATCTTTTATCTTAATAAATGAGGCAGAAGATGAACATCGATCTGACAGCTGCAGCGTAGAGCTAAAGATCCGCTTTGGTGGGCGGAGCCTCATGGAGCTGTCTGCTATTAGAAATCCAACGACGCACAACCCAATCTTTATTTTATATTGGGATGGAAATAAATTTTTCTACAATAACGAGCACCAGGATTGTCTAAAAATAAAGAAAACTCTGCTGTTCTCCCAGAAAGTCCCGTCCGCCACTCTTACGAGAGGTGAGCAATTCAGAGTGGACAGACACGCCCACACCTGAGAGCAGATTCCAACTGAGCAACCAGAAATCTAGCTGGAGTAAACTTCTTTTAAACATTTTTCTTTTTTATTTTTCATGAACACAATAAGGAAAAATGTATGAGAAAAAAGAAAAAGAAAAAAAAAAAACAGAATTCTAAGAAAATGTGCTCTTAGAAGAGAAATTCTTGTCTCTGGTAGCTGAGGTTCCAAAGGGTTAAAAGTAAACATCCTAAATGTACAATTTTCATATTGTGATTTTTTTTAAGATAAGTGGCTGGAAAATATTGTAAAAAAAAATTAATTGCGATTCATTTTTTCCAGGTTCGCGATTAATTAGTACAATTCTTTTAATCGATCATTTTAATAAACACTGTTTAAAACCAGTTTGTGATGCCTCTCTAGCTTTTCATTCACCTATGTAAATTTCTTTAAAAATATAAATTTTTTTGATGTTTGCTTAAACAAAAACAAAATCCTTTTTTCGCATTTTTTCGCTTTGTCGTCCCACCCACCGTATCCAGAGAGGTGGCCGCCCTCAGGTCAGGCAGGAAGCCCACCTCCAGCAGGTGCAGCAGAAAGCTCTGATCTTCAATCCCATAGACCCGGTCTAAAAACAGAACTATGGGGGCTTTGTGGTCCGGACAGAAGCTCGCTGACACGTCCGGCTCGGTCACTGATCCATCTGACGGAAAACATAACAGACATAAAAAGGCAACATTTAAGGAGAGTAATTCATGCGTGGCTGAGGCGGTGGGAGGCGTGTGCGGCGCATAAAGGCAAGTCTTTTCTGATTAGGAAAGCCATTCGTATTCATTAAACCACATGCAGCGGTTTGTGTGGCATTGATCACAGCAGAAAATGCAGTCTTTCTATGTTAATGTAAACAACAAATCGAGCTGTAGAAACACGTCCTTCAATCATTTTAAATCTGATTAAAAAAAAGACTAAGAATGGTTTAAACAAACAACATGACCGTCACCTTTGTTGACGACAGGCATCTTTAGAGGAATGCTGATGATTCCCACCAGATCCTCGGTTGGAACCAGAGAGCGCAGTATGGCTCGAATGCGCAGAGCTTCACCTTTCCCCTTGTTGATGAGCTGGAAAAGAAATGCCAGTTACAGGAAGCTGCAAATTTGTTTTTTTTTTTTTTTAAATACTCTACTGTTGAAGTTTTAAACAAACATACATGCATCTCAGGGGCACAGCGTCCCAGCAGGTCGATGAGAGCAGAGTAAAAGGACATGATGGCATTGCCCATGTGCACAACCTCCTCCTCATCATCTCCATCAGCAGATCTAACAGAGAAATAGAAATGAAATAAATGTATGTTTACAAAGTAAAAGGGCAAAATGAGCTATTTTAATAGTAAATTCTGCTTTTATTTTGGAGGATTTGATTTACAAATCTGAGCTGACTCCCTGCACCGAGCCGGGCAGGTCCAACGCCGGCGTTTCTGAGATCTTAATGGCTTCCTTCATTGCAGCCAGCAGGCCGTTCCCTCCTTCCCCGCGGAGGGCAGGACCAAAACACTCTGGACGGCGGATGAGCAATTTGACCACAACGCTGGAGTTCTCCTCCACACTCTCCCCTGAAGCCAGAACCCAAAATGAATTCAAATATTTAGGAGAAGAACATGCAACACTTCACTGATTTACAAAAAGAAATGACGGAGAGCCTCAGGACACAGAAAAAATACTTTTTTTTTAAGAAAAGGAATGATTTGTGGAGAATGAGTTTGTACCGTTCACAAAAACAGCAAAACGCAAGAAGGACAGATAACGCTCTCCTTCTATGGGGTTCCAGCCAATATCCGGATAGCCTTTAGCCAGGAGCATCGGGCAGCTCTGGAGACCACAGCCAGCTAGATAGGTGACCACCTGCAGACACATCACATGAGCTACCATCAATAAGCTGATCACTCACTTTCATCTATTTCCTTAACCCCCAATGCCCCTTTCGGGGTCAAGGGGTTGCCAGAAGACAGGCTAAACCCTGAAAAGGTCTCCATTTTGTTGCAGGGCCAAACAGACACACATTCATAGCCGTGGTGCAGAGGTAGAGCGGCCAACCTCCGATCAGATTGCAGGTTTGGCTCCAGTTTTGCCATCCATGTGTGAAAGTGTCCTTGGGCAAGACACTCAATCTGATGTTGGCACCAGTGTTTGGTGCATCATCGTGTATGTACGGGTGAATGGGACTATGACTGTATACTGCTTCTAAGAAGGTAGTAAAGAGCTGTATAAGTATACAACGTTCACTATATAGGTCGTGTCACACTGCCGCTACGTACATTTAGCGCATGTTTCAGGTAAGAAAATTTGGCCAAAAAAGTTATGCTCTTTATACGTATATCACAAATGAACCACCTTAAAACCACAGAAGACATACAAATTAACCACACAAAGATCCGATAAACCCCACACGTCATTTAATTTCTTCACTTTGACGATCACAGCACAGGAGCAACCCTGGATGGTTCTCATATGTTCCACTGCCTCGGCGGGGGGCGGTGTCCAGCGCAAGTCTCTGAACACGCACCGGATCTTTTTCATGGATCTCCCCAGCAGCGGCTTCCGCCGGGCTTTCCCTGTCTCTGGTGGGTTGCATCGGCTGGCGCCTAGCAGCTGACCCGTGGAATCTGACTGTTTGGATCAGGGTTCTCAAACTCAATTTACGTAGTGGCCACTGAAGGCAGAGTCTGGCTGAGGCTGGGCCGTATGGGGTTCCAGTTATGCCAAAAATATGTTTTTGCGCCCACTTTCTATATCTTTGGTTCATTGTCTATCTCTACTGAACAAGTTTATTGAACATTTGTTTACATCTATGTACAGCAATATCTCCTGCAAAATGACAGGAGCTAACGGCACTAGCAACTGTTGCCAAGGACTTTTCTTCAAACGACAAAAGCAAATGCAAAGTTTTAAGCATAAAGCAAGCTTAAACATTATATTAAGGTGGGGGCTGCAAAATATTGACTTGGGGGCCACGACTGGCCGGCGGGCCGCCAGTTTGAGACCGCCTACACTGATTGCTCTCCATGGCGCTGTCACGATGTGATTTCTTCCCAGTGTGCTGATTGTCAAAGGGAAGAAACTCAAAAGAGCACGGGTGTATCTGATCTTTGCGTGGTTTATTTGTACTTCAGTTACCCTTGACGGATATCTACGCACATCGATGAATGAGGGATGCATGAATTACGTATAAAACGCATGTATCACCAAAATTACCAACGTGGAAGATGCACAAAATGTGCGTAGTGGCAGTGAGACACGGCCCTATGAAACATGTTTTTGGACTGTGGGAGGAAACCAAAGTAACCTGAGAAAACCCACATATGAACAGGGAGAACACGCAATCTCCACACAGAAAAGTGTCCTCTTGCTGTGAGGTGAAAAGCGCTAATATTTGTGCTACCGAGCAACCCTCACTATCAACTTATAAAAAATCACCTTGTCTAAGTCTGGTTCTTCCAGTGCCAGCGCCAGGCCATTGTTGTCCATCACAGAGGAGGCCGCCACGTCCAGCGGAGTGGACCCCCTCATGGCCGGAGAAGCTGCAACACAAACCACACACAGGATCTGTTATCACCTGCTTCATGTCTGGGACTCAGGCTAGATTACAATAAACAGCAGGGGGTGTAGTTTCCTGTCTCCAGAAAAATGACTGCTGTGCTTTGGATTCTTTTTAGGTTTCATATTTTTTCGTGTCTGTTTTTGCACATATAAAATCAATAATCAGATACTTGCACACAAATAGAACTGTATGGAAAAGCAAGAAAAAAAATCTAGTGAGACTTTGATTCTGTTTAGTTTCTCTTTTAGAGAATTTATCCACCACATTTCTGTCAAGAATGACCTCAGGCATCTCATCCATCATCCATCAGTCGGAGTGACAGACACTACCCACCTAAGCCCACGCTACTGTTCTCCAGCAGGTAGCTCAGGTGGTCGAACATGGCTTTCTGGTTTTGGCGGCTGATGCGACAGAAGTAGCAAAGGAAGCGACAGCAGCTCGCCACCATCTTGGGGAAGGCAATTTCCTGTAGAATGAGAGTTAAGAACACAATAAAAAAATCCTCTTTTATGTCATCCTTTGTTCCTCTAATGAAAACTTTGATGACAGTAGAAGCTCCTAAACCTGAGACTTGTCCCCTCCCAGTACGTTGACCATCACCTCCATGACCGTCTCATGCATCCCCAAGATTCTCATTAGGTTTGGATGCTGATAAAAGACCTTATTGTTCATGATGTCCCTGCAAGATAAACGCCGATTAAAAACTATACCCTAAAAGGACGTCTCATTGAGAGAAGCGAGCCACCCATCTGGAAACCTACCCTAGCCCATCAATCATGAGCTTCTCCTCCTCCTTCCCCATACGGACGGACAGCAGAGATCTGATCTGACCGAGGGAGGCCAGCAGATTGATGGTGTCCTGCACGGAGGCAGCGCTGATGGTGTAAGTCTTCCTCATGGCGCGGAGCAGCTCCCCTATGCAATCATACTGCCTCCTCAACAGGCTGAACATCTTACGGACGAGCCGCGGGTCTTGGATGTGATACTCCTGGGCCCAGCTGACCATGGTCTGAGAGATGAGCTCCTTCAGATTCGCTGAGTAGGGATGGAGCAAAGAAAACTGAATGCAACAAAGTTTCTACAAATCTTTTCAGCCAGAAAGAAGATCATTCTTCTTATTTAATGCGTCAATAAAGAAATGAAGCCAAGGTGAGACACAATGCAAAGACAAAATACATCAATAATTTCTGTAATGTTGTGGTTTGTACAGAAGAAAATATTGTTTTCTTTTAAATGACCAGATTTTGATTTTGTCTGACTTCAGGCAGCTGTATTACTGGATGAAACACTTCCCAAATAATTTATTCTGTTTGTCTCCATTTGATTTTGCATGCATAAAAACAGGTTAAGTTTGCTTAGGAACACTTAATAAGAGTTTTATTGTCAAATTGAAAATTAATTTTCATAATTATCCTGCCCAAGGACCTTCAGATTGTACTAATCTAGGTATTAAGTGATGTAAATTAACATATTTAAAGCTTCAAGAGCTTTTGTGTGTCTCTGTTGTTCCAGGAACAGCAGAACAATTATTTTGCAATGAGGTGCATCAATGCACACTATTTTCCCTATTTGAATGAAAGCCAAGAGCAGTAGGAAAGGCGAAAAATGGTCACAAGAGGTTCTAAAACGATAGAAAATTCTGAGGCCTTACTGCTCCTCACAATGTCCTGCCTTTAAAATTACACCTTAATCATAAATTTAGCCATTACACAAGATTTTGTTGGGAGTAAAATAAATAATACATCACTTGCACAAAGAAACTTATTTTGAAAGGCAATGAAAGCTTTCTCCTCTATCTTTTTTCCCTCAAACACACAAATAAAACATTATAAAAAAAAACTGCCTCGGTGACAGAAAAGCCCTCGAGCATTAAGCAGAAATGCAGACAGCTTCCGTCTGTATTTGGTGTTTCTCTAGCAGAGTCAAAACAGCAGCAGTTAAAAAGTGTTTGAACAATGAGAAACCGTTTTTTCTTCCATGGGAGAGAAAAGAACATCTTATTCAAGAATTGTCATTCCATTTTTTTTCCTGTAATAAATAAATAAAAGTGTGAAGCATAAAGATGAAAGAAAGATCAGCGATTAAGAGTTTAGCTGCTGTGAGTAAAAGAAATTATGAATCAATCAGCTTTCATGTGTGTGGAGGGCGGGGTCTCACTCTGAAGAATTCAAATTGGATGAGGTTTATATTTACATAACACAAAAAAATTGATTAATGTACAAACAAATATTTTAAAATTATTCAACTGTATATGGTTTATGTGGTTAGTACTGTTGTCTCACAGTGAAAAGTTCAAATCCTTTCCATATGGAGTGATATGTGGATTTGTTCCAGGCATTCCAGCCTCCTCCCACCTATGAACAAGCTTCATAGCTTAATTGGTAAATCTAAATTGCGTCGGACTGGCGACCTGTATTCCTCGCCTTTGCTCAACAATAGTTAGAATAAGCTCCAGCAACTTGTTGAGCTAAAAGGGGATCGAATGGCATTAAAGTGCATTCACACATTCGCGTGGCCCGCCCCTCTTTAATGCATCAATGCTCACAATATAGTGAGGATATTTGCTAATATAAGCAAATATAGACCACAATGCATTGCAGTCGAACAATTTATGCGAGAAAAAAAACAAAACAAGTTCAAACCATTCATAATTTCATCATCGGAACACAATGGAGTCACAAATAGACGTTATGAAATGTTTGTATTGATTCGATTTTCATTTTGTGAAACCTGTAACGTTATATATAAGTAGTGAGAATGGTATCGGAATTGCTCTTAAAATCCAGGGCACTTTATAGTTTTTTTAGTGGTTAGGGATGAGGGTGGGAATTCGGACGTAGTATCCTTGGAAGTATTTGCCATTTATTTTATCTTTTGCATAACTTAAATGAACTCAGAGAGGAGTTTAGAAGTAACAAGTGGAAAGGGAAATCAGAATCTAAAGTTAATCTGACGCCAACATAAATGATCTACAAGTAACGTGTTTTCTGCCTCATTGATGAAAGATTTGTCTCCCATCATCCCTAGTTAGAAGCAAAGATAAAACTTCAGTAGTCTCCGTTTCTAAGTCTCGTTTCACAAAGGTTTGAGAAGTGATGAAGTATTTCACAGCCAATAGTCTGCAGATAATAGAAGCAGTTACATTTGCATTCATTACCACCAGATCAGGATCATTTTTCAGGTCTAAAAACTGCTGCCACAGACGCAGACTTCCACTCAAACTCCACATCTCAAGCTGTGAGCCGTTTTTAATAACCCACTTGCTTTCCACTTGAAAGGCCAATGAAATAAATCAGACGGAACTTGATATCATCTTGGAAATCATTTGCAAACAGTTATTCAAAGGTCTTAACTGTGTTTGTTCTGTGTCTGTATTATTGTGCCATTACAGTGATTGAGGACAGTCACTGAATGCTTTGTGTTTCTATCTACAAGGGTGTCTCTGTGGCATTGAGGTAGAAAGACACTCCATCTCTCCTTCTAATCAGATGTTTTGATGTCATAGAAGATGCAGGATGTTGCCAAAACCAGAGGAATTGTCAACAAATGTGGAGAATGAGAAAGCATGCTGTCCTTGAACTGATGTGGGTTTGATGGTGACAATAGATCTTTTTAAACACAGTTGTAAAATCCTGCCAGATACATGAAATTAATATGGTAAAAGTCAAATGAGGCAGAGGAGAACCACGATCCCTCCATCCATCCATTGCTGCATTATGTAGTTTAATGGGTTTTTTTTTATCTGTTTTTAGTGCAAATTATTACTGATGCTTCGTTCACACCGGGCTTAAAAACGTATCAGTGACCACTTCCGTGTGCATATGAGTGTTTCGGACGTATGCGTTCAAAACTCATGCAGGTTTTTACGTCCATTTGTAGACAATTGAACATGTCATGAAAATTAAACCAAACCAATCACGGACTTGGATTTGGTATTTACGTATGGGTAGGTCCCGATTCAAAATATAGAAGTGCCAACCATTTGAAAATTGATCAAGGAGGAGGAATTAATAATTGAAGTTCACAGAGACAGCTTGGTTCCAATGCATGAATTGATCAAATTTTTTGCACTTGTTTTTTTACTGCCACAGAAACTGTAAATATGCACAATTTTGACATTTTTATAACCCAACCAGGCGTTTTTGTATCTCTCCTAGTTCCCTCCACCAGCTTGTCTGCACCGTCCCAATGCAGTTGACAAATGCAGATATTAGTAGCAACAAGAAATGAAGGTTTTTCACTCCTCCAGGCATTTCTAATACATATGGAACTTAATAGAAGTGCACAATAAAAGGATCTTTGGCCAGATTTCATTTAGAAGATGGACAGAATCCTAGTTAAGATCAATGGCTCATAATTGAGAGGATAGACCCTTGTTACAGTAACAAATTGTATTATTATAAACTATTATCTCTGTGAAGAGCTTGTCCCCATCCTCCTTGTTTAAAATAGTATTTTGGTTTTCATTATAAAAGGTTTAAATTCATTCATCTGTAGTGAATTCAACATTCATTCATTCATTCATCTTCCAGACCGCTTTGTCCCTTTCGGGGTCGCGGGGTGCCGGAGCCTATCCCGGCTACTGAAGGGCGAAGGCGGGGTACACCCTGGACAGGTCGCCAGTCTGTCACAGGGCCTCAATCACACACCCATTCACACCTAGGGGCAATTTAGAGTCACCAATTAACCTATGAAGCATGTTTTTGGACGGTGGGAGGAAGCCGGAGTCCCCGGTGAAAACCCACGCATGCACGGGGAGAACATGCAAACTCCACACAGAAAGGTCCCAGCCGGGATTCGAACCGGGGCCTTCTCGCTGTGAGGCAAGAGCGCTAACCACTGCGCCACCGTGCAGCCCCGTGAATTCAACAATATGGTGAAAATAGCAGCTTCCTCACATGGTGCAGCCTGCTCCTTCTTGGTGGGCTTCTCCGCCTTATTGGACTGACTTTTGATTTTGTTCACCAGCGTTAGGAGGCGGCCTTTGATGGACGTGTCTTGTTTGTCCTCATCTTCATCCATAGGTATTCCTGCAAAGCAAAAAAAAGAATCATTTTTGTGGAGTATAAAAAAGCTGTGCAGCTCTTTGGCCTGTGGGTGCAACACAAGTACCGCCTGCATGATGTCTGGTACAGGATGTAAAGAAGTTTTGCTTTTTCCATTTATTTTATATTATTATTATTATTTTTTTTCTCGATGCAGGTTGCTGTGACAGGTTGGAGCCATATGGCACATCTGGGACTGTCTTTCATTCAATACGGCCATGGATGGTTGGGCAATTTAATTATTTCTCAAAACAAGATGTCACAGCAATCGTAGAGGAAGGAATTGAACTATAAATTCTCTGCTGAGAGGCACAAAGAAATACAAGGTGGGAGAAAACAGAGACATTTCATAAAGCAATTATGTTCATGATGACACAATGGCAAAAAAAATCCACTCATTATTTCATTTATGATGTTATTTTTTTCCACTATAAACCACCACCAACAACCAGCCTCCTTAGTGCTTTTCAAACAGACGTTAAGTCTTTGCCCTTCAGTAAATCTCACGTCTAAAAGGAACTCACAAGTTTTCAAGAGGATTTAAGTCAGTCGAGGATGTGGGCCAAGTCATTACTTAACCCTTAAAACGTTAAACGGCCTCAAATTTACTGACCCGGTGAACCTCCTGCAATGAAATAAAGCCTCTCGTACAGCTCCCAAGTCAAAGAACATCGACAGGAAAATCCCGTTCCTGGTCCTTATCCTTCAATCGCATAAGGACCAAGAAATTCACTTGAATTACAAGTGTCCCAGTCATATTCTTATGGCATTAGGTCACAGTTTACACCTCTTATTTAAACATTGCTAATACATTTTCAATTGAGTTGGCAAATACATTTGTTCACGTCATTTTATTTTAATCAAAGTCAGTTAAGCTATGTTCACATCGGAAAAATTGCATTAACATGCTATTTTTAAGACTGTTTTCCGGCTTAATGTTAAAAAACAAATGGCTATCGATCCAGCATTGTAATATTGGGCTATATAAATGAAATTGAATTGAAAAAATATAATTGAATTGAATTGTAAACAATGTCTCTTTTGATTGACGGAACTGCTATTCACTTGATAATTGATCATGAAGAAGAAATTAATAATTGCAATTTGTGCCCGTCCAGAATTAAAGTACTTGACACCAAGTTAGACCTGCGCAATAAATCGCAAATTTATCGTTATCGCGATATCACGATTGAAGTATTTAACAAACCAATGAGAGCGCTTAAACTCAATTGTCCAATCGGATGGATCTTTTTTCTGTTGACTTTTATTTACTGTTACAGTGAAATGGAAATGACGTTTTAGTTGTTTTTTTGTTTTGCTATTTTTTTATGTATCGCAAGCCATATTGTCATCGCAATATTGCAAATCGCGACTTTTCCTCATATAGTGCAGCCCTACAATGGAAAAGAGCCGTCTGGAGCAAGATTCACAAGATTTATACCCCGTTTAACATTTTGCACTAAGCCTTTTTCAGCTGTAGCAGGTGGACATTTGCCAGTAAACAGTAGAAAAAGAAGAAGCCCCTCCCTGCTTGTCCAGTGTGAACACCATCAGCTAAAAGCACGTTCAAGAATGCACCTTTCACGATCCATGTGAACAAAACTTTATTGAAAATGAAGTCTAGAGTGACAGTTTAAAGAGTATTGGTGTTCCTGACATCAGTTACTAATATTGTCTTTGAGCAAATAAAACTTCCCTCTTTTCCAGCTGAGCCTGTGTCATTCTGGGGTTCTGCCTTAGTCCTCACAAATATGGAGTTGTTGTCATGAGTGTGTCTCACCACAGTGAAGCTGCAGCTGGTTGTGAAAATCATAGAGTTCCTCCTGGATTTCTGAGGGACATGGACAGTCCTCCCCTGTACTGAAGTTCAGGAGCATGTTGATCTGAAATTTAAGAGAAAGTCAAAGTCAAACTGCTGCTTCTTCCTGGCTGATCCATTTTGAAGACATAACTTGTAGTTTCAGATGAAAAAGCCCTTTGCTTCTGGACTGAAGCTTGTTTGAAAATGGAATGAACGAACCCAGATGCAGTTCACCAACCTTACCACTAGGAGCTTGTTGCACCTGTTTTAGTTCAATGTATCTGACTTCACTAGAAATAAATGTATTTATAGCTGCTTTGAAAATAATTGTCTCTCACTTTACATAAACAGTGGTTAGGTTTTCTTGAATATTAATGAATTGTTATATTTGACCTCTTGAATGTGTTCAAAACTGCTGAAAAAAGTTTTGTAACCCAATTACCCAGCACTCCAACAATCCTCAGAAAGTTTTTGATCTCTAATACGAGGTTTAGGTTTGGTTTTATATCCCAACTGAATCTGATGTTAACACATTTTGGCATTTACAGAAAGGTAAAAGCACTTTTGAAGTGGTTAATGCCCCGCCCCCACATACTCACGGAGCAAAGGTGAAAACGACGGGCTGCTAAAGTAACCGGGAAGAGCTGAGATCGGTCTCCTGCCGTGTCCTTAAGAAGCCACTTTTTAGTGAGAGTGCAAACTCTTAGAGGTGCACTAGAGGAATTAGCCTCACAGCATCGCTCTGTCTAGCCAAAAGTAGTGTCATCGAGGAACAAGAAAAAGCTTTCATCGTCTCCAGGTCACAAAAGCCAAAATGGGAAATATTCAGCCGTTTTAGTACCAAGGTGAAATTTAGGGACTTCATATTAATAATGCATGAAAAGGTATTGGTAAAACAACACCTTATGGGTGTGGGGACGATCTACTTTGAAAGTTAAGGAATCTGTCATTTCAAAGAATGATGCACATTTGCACTGGCTCCAGATCATCAACAGGCTTTGTTCATGTTTATTTTAATTCCTGCATTGCATTGTTTCAGTTCAAAATGAGCAAAATTTCATGCAATTTCCAAATCATAAAGTCGTTCTAATGAATATTTACACAGATCAAAAGCTGAGGCATGCACTTTTATATTTTCATGTATTTTAATGTTCCGATGTGTTCTCAGTTGAACGTCAAAAATGTTTTTCACAATTTTTGCCGATGTCGGCTCAAAGCAGATGCTGTGTCATTCGGTAACAAAGCAGAGCTCTGCACAAAGCATGAAAAGTGTCATTGTGCCTGTGGGACATTAGGACGCACACATCTGCCATCCGTGCTGCGAACCACGACTCGGTGGTTTTATAGGCCCTTTACAGTTCCAAGAGAAATTAACAATACGAGTGGAAAATGGAATAAAATGACATAACGCTGACCTTCATTTATCCACTTACATGCATAATTTGAAGCCAAGACCCCGCGGTGTTATTGCGGTCACTTATTATAGACTCGTTTTGTAACTAATGCAGCAATCTGCCACCACCACATTACAGGCAAAAACCAATAAGCATAAAACAGGATTTTCCTGCAAAGCACAGAAAGACCATTTATGGAGTGGTTAGACCTGATACTGATAGTTCCACATTAGAGTTACTTTTGCAACATGTTTACGGTAACAATGTGCTAAATAAAAAAACAAGTTTTAAAATCTTCAATCTGTACTCACACTATTACTATTACTGTATTTTTTTATATTAAATTTCCTTAATCCTGAAGTAATTTTCTTCTGGACTTTTAAAGCTAACTTCACTTTGGGTAGTAACAATTAACAGCAGCCAAATAAATAAATTAATTAATAAATTAAAAACCTCTAAACAAAATAATAAAACGACTTAACTAAGCAAAACTAATCTTAGCTAGGCTAAGCTAAGCTAAGATAAAACCATAAAATAAGCTATGTTATGCTAAACTAAACTAAAATAAAATACCGTAGATTAATAAATAAATTAATAAATACATTAAAATTAATAAAACATTAATACAAAATAAGAGAAAAAACTAAACAAAGCAAAGCTAATTTTAGCTACCCTAAGACAAGCTAAGCAATAAGATATAAGTTAAGCTATTTTAAGCTAAACCAAAATTAAATAAATAAATACATTAAAATTATGAAAACATTAAAGCAATATAACAAAAAAAAACTAAACTAAACTAAGCAAAGCTCTTAGCTATGCTAATATATAACTATAAGCCAAGCTAGGATAAACTAAACTAAACAAAAAAATATACATTTTTTTTAAGAACTGCAAACTTGATCCAGTGGGTTCTCTAGGATTAAATTATAAAGAAATGTGATAACATTCTAAAAACTTGATAACTACGAGCCCATAATATGAATTTGAAGTTTCAGACTTTAATAAATGAACCCACACTTAATTTTCCGAACTAAACCCAAATAACGGCTTTCTAAAAAGTTTTTGACAACATTTATTTCTGCACAACTTTTCATTTATATTTCTAAAACTCAGTCTTACAATTCAAAATAGCATAATTAATTCTTTTTGGGCTTCATTTTAGCGGTCTGTCATATATTAATAATAATTATGATGAGAATGTTATGTGACTCACAATTTTTTTTAATTTAACAATGATGAACCGCTTTCTCTTCCTCTGTCATTTAACACTCTGGTTTCCAGCCTCAGAAACATGTGCCACATGAATCTTATGCATCATAAAATTTGTACTCCTCACGAGTATTTTTTTCAAGGTTTGATTAATAAAAATACAAACAAAATTAGCATAGGACATTTTTAAATACCTAAACAAACCAGAAGAAGCTATTTTATATGTTTTGCATGTGTTTTAAGGTCACTGCCTTTATTTTTTTAATCAGTTGTTCCCAATTATTTTTGTGTATTGTGTTATCTCAGAAAAACTGATTATATAAATACATTTGCAAGAAAACTGAGGACTAGAAATGTGCTGATTGGCAGATACTGTCAACCAATATACATATGCATGGTCTCTACCAAATATCTTTTTTCTTTTTTTTTTGCTTTTTACCCCTGCTAAAACTTTATGTAGGTCCAGGATGACAGGAAATTAGTGTTTAAATCAAAAAGCTATTTTCAGTAGGTGTTTTTTTTTTTTTTTTTAGTATTTGTATTCTATGTAATATTTTTGGATTGAACATCAAATGCTTTTTGTGTGATCATTATTATTCTTACATTTTAGCACGGTTAAAGAGAATTTACAGACTTCAATTACATGTATTCCATTATATATTTTCTCTTATTCCGTTTTACTTTTGATTCCTTATTTAGAACATGTAACCAAACCTGATACAGATAAATAAAAACTCAGTGATGCAAAAACGTATGATGACTGTGCTTCCAGCAGGAGTGTTGTCTCACCTGCTCCTGCGGCGGCGATCTGAACTCTTTGGTCTTCTTTGCCGTCACAGCGGCAGACATATTGAGAGCCAGCATGAGCTCGTTGTAGCGAAACTTCTGGTTGTACTGCAGTTTAGAGACAAAGTTGTCGGAAAAGGACACAATGGCCTCGATGCGGTGCTTCAGCTCACAGTCGCAGAAGTAGTGAAGCAGCTCGCACATCTGGAGAGCAGACAGGAGACAAAACGACATTACTGCTGTGTGTTTGCACATTAGACATCACCTTATCTCATTTATTGAAGGCAGATTACAACCCAGAAGGTCATTTTTCAATGTATGACCGAGCTATTTCATATTTGACTGACCTCTGAATGGATTCCTTACAGCTTAACAGTGATGTGATTGAGATGAAGGCCATGTCATCTTTGGTATTGATTGGCTTTAATGAATTATTTTTGCCGTTTAACATTATTGCGTGCCTAATTTAATAATAAATCATATGTGCGTCTGCAGAATTAATCAAAAATGTATCGTCATTGCGATGCCAGCCTTACAAAAGATGGGATAAACTGCAATAAATTGTAGCTTTAACACGCAGTGCTCCTGAGAAGAAGGCAAAAAGTCATTGGGCAGGTTTTTTATTTTTTTGGTGTTTCCCCAATATATAAGTTATTACCTGTTTCCTACTGAGAACATGCAGTATATTTTAAATGATGTTGACTTTTATTCAAATAAAACTATTGCAATAGAATGGAAATGATGTATTCAAGCAAATATTTCCAATGAAAAGACTATGTAAATGCACATTTACAGTTAAAGTTAAGACAGTTGAACTTTGACCAATCAGGACTCGGATTTGGTATTGATGTATGGATAGTGTCTTTTCAAAACTAAAGGTTTCAACAGTTTTAAAGTTGATCATGGAGGAAAAATTAGAAATTGTATTTTGTGCCCAGATGGATTTATATGACTCATGGTCTTTCATATATCAGAATAGAGTTATCATAATACAAAATAATAATATAATACAGCAAATACTTTGTACCAAGTCTTTTCCAGCTGTGAGTTCATGTGCTAGTATCGGGTAGCGACATCGAATGCTAAAAGTGCTAAAAGCTAAAGCTTTTAAAGTGTAAAAGGTTTAACAGTTTTACAAATCTGAACACTTTTAATATCAATTTTGAAAGGAGTAAAAAGGTTTAATGTTGTTTGCCCCATTTCAAACTCATCTTGCACACTTAACTGATTTTTTAAAATGTTTGAACAAATCTCTGAAAACCTGTGGGATTTCTGTTTCCGGCTAATGATATCTGGGCACCATCTTATCTGCAGTCAGGTCACCCTCATTTTTTCATGTATCGTAAGTCTTATCTGTCTGTTATCCACCTTATCTCTAGGGATTCATGGCATAACATAAATTGGGGGCTCGTCCGGGATCTTATCACTAATATCGCACATCACAAGCTGTCCTCATACCATGCAGCCCTAACGTCCAAGCATGCTGTCATTACCTGTCTTTTCACGGGTTCTGGTAATCTCTTCTCCAGCAGTCCCTTCATAGGCTGTTTCATCTCCTTCCCTGCTTCCTCCTCTCCAGCTTCCACTGCCTTGTCCTCTGTCCTCGTCAGTCCCTCTTTGTTCGTCGATCCCGTCACTCCTTCACGAACGTCTCTGAACACATTCGGGTCAATGAGCAGCAGAATCTTCTGAACATCTTCACTGCCTAGCACTCCCATAGTCAGCAAGGTGCTAATGAGCTTCAAAATTGGCACAAACTGATACTCCACACCGCCCCCTACAGGATCTCGAATGTGATGTCCACCTCCTTGAACGGCTTCTGTCAACATTAAAATCGCTTTTGCCTTCAGAGCATCCAGTGGGATCTGAGGGCTGTACAGATAGTCCCGTTTGGTGCTGATGAAACAGGGTGGGGTAAAGTTGAGGCGGGGCTTGAGCGAGGTGCTAAGCCCCACCCCTGGCGGGAGGTGTTTCTTAGAAGCGTCCGAAAACAGACGGATGGAACGAGTTTCTGGGGTGACGGGAATGATGAACTCGTCCTTCATCATGAGCCGGGCCTCCTTGGCCGTCTCCAGGTGGATGCTGATCAGAACGTTGTAGAAGCCTTCACGCAGCATACCAGACAGGTACTGGTTATCGATGGTGTAGAGGAGCTGGGACTGGTCCAGGTGGCTGCAGAGCGCGTGAGCAACACGGGTATTTCCCAGAGCACAGAGGGCACAGTAGAGCTTTAAGGTGTGGTAGTGGAACCTCTTCATGTCCTCTTGCTCCGACAGCTCCATGATGTCCACACACCTTTTGAACAGAAAAAGTACATTTGAAATGTGCATGAATATGTGATTTTGATTTTCACTCCTGCTTTTATTACTAAAAAAATAAGTGCCTGTTTTCCTCGGGTATGTGAACTGCCAGCATCTGTAGGGGCTCCACACACTGAACCAGCCAGCCATGCCTCTCGTTGACTTTAGCCGTTTCCACTTTGAGGAAGATGTTGGGCATGCGGCTCCAAAGCACTGCATTGATGGTCTGAACGTCCAGTCGCGGAGGGCACTGGGGCACCGGGTTCTTGTGTTCACTCTTAAAGATGGCTGACGACAGAGGCATGGCATTCTGAGGAGAACAAACAAATACAGACAATAGGTAAAGATTTCTAAATAAAGCAGTCAATAACCCTTAAGGATATCTTTCTAAATAGCAACATTGCACAAATTTTGCTTCTATTTCTTTCTATTATTTAAAAAAAAATGACAAAGTCTTAAGAGTTTTGATAAAGACATTAAACCTTACAGCTTCAGTTGGTAGGTTTCTAGCTATCAAACATGCAAATAGCATTAAAATGTGCTTTTGTTTTCAAGTCTAGCTTCAATTTTAACATTTTAACACAACTGAGAGTCTCTACCTTGACTTTGGCCAGCTCAAACTGAAACAGGTTAGGACTGGTAGGTCGCACAAACACGGCAGGAAAGAGCTTTGTGTTCGGTTCGACCTGAAGACGAGACACAGCAGAGCGTCATTTTAAAGGTGCATACGACTTAAGAGGAAGAAAAGGGAGTCTGCCGTGAAGCAGCTCAACGATGAGTCATGAAAATGCTTCTACATCTGTGGGTCTGTGTGGTCTTGATGTCTGTTGTGTGTTAGGTGGGAGTATGAGGCAGGAGAGACGGCTATGATTATAACACTTGAAAAGTAAAGCTTAGCTCTTGAAGTTTCTACATATTGCAGGTCTGAAATAGAATGGAGTGAAATGCAGAAAATTGATTAGATGGATTGGCTGTATTTAGTGGAAATCACACATTTTTGTAAGTAAAGGATACAGTTGGGTTTTTTGGCATTTCTTAGTATGATGGAATCTACAAAACATTCATTTTAGTCCAAAAAGCCTCCAAAACTTTGATGCAATGATTGTTTATAGTTGGTACCTGGTAGGATGTGGAAATCTCCTTGCCGTTGATGGTAAAAGTCACCAAACCGGTGGCTAAGTCTATCTGACAGCCTATCTCCATGTCCACGTTGGTGCGACTGGAAGAGTGAGCAGCGCTGGTCCAATCACCACCCCACACCATGTAGCAGTTACTCCGCTTCACACTGACAAGCATTTATGGAGTTAGAGGCATTTTTAAGTAGTAGAAAGCTCAAGAATTCCAATAAATTGTGGACAGGCGGGGGGCGTTACCTCTCGTGGACTCGTCCACGCTCATCACCCAGAGTTACGGTTACCGTGCGGTTCTTGCTGAGGTTATAGTTATTGCTATAGTAGTGATAGTCAGGGGTCACCCAGCCAACCCAAACGCAGGCAGGGTCCTGACCTGCGAAGATCCTCACTGAGTGGTAGTACTGAATGAAAAATAGAAAAAGAGTTAGTAGAAATCATGATATTTGTCAAAGCAAGTTACTCCGTAAAAAGCGAGTGAATACCGTGGTGATGCTGCTGTAGTCCACTCGTCTGCTCTCCTCACTGTGCCTCACGGATCGTAAAGGATATCTGTGACAAAAGAAATGCATTCAATCCAAGCCAATTACAAGTACAAAATTCATATTGCGGTAGAGCACTGTTTGATCAAAATCTATACGTTGGATCCATATTTTTGGATTTATCTAAAGCCTTCAATCTTGTGGATCATTGTCTGCTTTTAGATAAACTTTATGCATACGGTTTTGACACTAATAGAATTCTTTGGTTCAGTTCCTATCTTTATCATAGATCCCAATATATCATCATTTTTGGTGTTAAGTCAAGTACATGTGTACTACAAAAAGGTGTACCACAAGGGTCTACGCTTGGCCCCCTTACTATTTTTATTAATGATCTTCCAAAAGTCATCTCCAACTGCTCTGTAAACATTTATGAGGATGATACTGTTATTTATAGCTCTAATTCTGATCTTTCAGTTGTAAAAAAACACAATTACAACTAGATTTTATTATTGTACAAAAGTGGCTTCAAGAGAATCAACTTATTTTGACTATGAATAAATCTTCTTGGTTACTTTTTGGTACACATCACAATCTGCAAAATGCCCCTGCACTTCAAACTCAATTCAGTGATGGGTCCATAATGCACAACACTGACTCTATTAAGTATCTTGGTCTTTGGCTGGACCCATAACATATGAACATATGCAATTTTACGTCCATTTTTCGCTCCTCTAATTGTTTAACTCTTGAGTAACTATTATCCCTCAACTTACCTATTATTGACTATGCATAAACTATTTACCAAAACACCTATCACTCACACCTCCACTCTCATCTCTGAATGTCCTTTTTCATACACTATGTAGATTCATTCTTAAATATCAATATAAAACTCACCGCTGTGTTTATTTGACAAACTCAACTGGCTGCACCCTTTTAAGAGACCTGAATATCACTGGACTCAATTCATTTTCAAACTTATTTACTTTCACTGTATGCAATATCTTAATCTGCTTTCCTCTTCTTATTCACTTAGAAGTGCTGGGTTAGCACCTGTGTTTCACTTTTAGAACATCTTCGTCGTGAACTCCATTCATGTCCACAACAGGATTGGACTTGAAGAAGGAGTGGAACTCCACGGGCATGCTGAGGCGACAGAACACCATGTCGGCGTTACTGTTCTGGGTGCCGAACGTCTTGTGTGTGACTTTAAGACACGGAGGGCTGTCGACGGTGCCGTCAATCCGGGTCACCTGCAAAGAGAACAAATATTCAAATCGTGGTTAAATTCTCTCTTTTGAATCAACAAATGTCTCCCTCATCTTACTGCTATGTGGTTGTGGTCTTTCGGCACGTTGACGAAGGTGGGCAGACGCTTGCTGAACCACATGGTCACCTCCCGGTTCATGTTGACGGCGAAGGGCTCAAACCCCTCCTGCAGGCCGCACATAGTGTAATATTTGAAGGTGCTGGCATCCTTCCCCAGATTCATGCGACCAACTTGAGCCAGGCCGAGACTGCACACTGGAATAAACCCTAGGAAGCCAGTGATGAAGAGGAGAGAGCAGCAGAAGAAGGGAGGAATAATCACTGTGAGAACAGACGCCGTGCAAGAGGAAAGAAATCAATTCCGGAAAGGCAATTTACATCTGTCACATTAAATAAGGGCAAGTTCGTTACAGGGAGCCACTTATTTTTAGCTTATAGTCAGAGGATGGTCATTCTAGGTTAGTGCTCCCTGCCCCACATATGATGGCTTTATTGAAAGAGGAGCAGGGGATTTATAATGGTTAGCAAACGTTTTTACAGTCACCTTATCAGGCTGACATCCCCTGACCTTCGTCTAGTCGAAGTCACATTTACACGTGTCGTTTCTCACCATCGTCAGTTTCAAAGTCAGTGAAGCAGAGTTCAGAGCCCTTGGTGGTAATCAGGATCTCCCCATTGAGAGTGAAGATCATAGACTTGTCGGCCATGTTGATCATGCAGCCCACCACGTCCCCGGCGTGCCAGCATCGCCCGAACATCCGGCTGCCCATGTTCAGGCAGTGGCCCTTGTGCAGAAATGGTGATAGTAGGAATCAATGGCAGAATGAAAACTGAAAGGGATTTTTTGTTTTTGTTTTAATGATTGATCGCTTACTCTGTATCCATCAAAGACGAAAGCCAGCTCATCTGTCCCCAGCTCCACATCGGGCTTACACCCCGGTCTGGCCCAGCCAACTCTCATGTCTCCCCCTGTAACCGCCTCAAATTCAAAGTACCACTTTCCAGTCTTCACAGCGTACGTCCTCTCCACTCTGAAGAAGCGAATCTTATCAATGCTGAGCCTCTCAGCCGCTTGTCCTGCAGGAAGGAAGATGTCCACCAAATGAGAATCTCCTCTGTAGTGTAGGGTTTGCAAAAAGCCTAGAGGACTCAGTTAAATGCAGTGGGAGGCAGAACCCACATTAAGATTAAAAAATTAAGTTCAAGCTGAATAAAATCAGCAGACTTTTTAATTTTCGTTTTGTTCTGATAGGCATAGCTAAATGAGTAAAAGCTCACCGCCTTCTTGGTCAGAGGGGTCGATGTTATATCCGTATCCAATAAGAGTTCGGATGGCTTCCCGAAGACTGTCCCTGTTTGACTTTTTGGTGCGTTCATCCAGCAGCGAATAAGGAACCAGGCGAGGGTTTCGCTTACTCTTCAGATCCTGCAAAGAGAAAAGTCAGTCTCAGGTATAGAGTCATCACTTGATGTTGCTTTTCAGCCTCAAATTGTCTCCCTTTTTCATTAGCATAATGGCGCTTGGTAAATAAATAAGTTAAATGACTACTTAGGGCAGCGTCTTTATTCCTTTTCAGAATGTTATTTTGCTACGTTTTCATTTAAAATTTTCCCCGAGGCAAAACTGAAGCCTGGCATGACAAGTGATGAGTTAATCCCGGTTTTCAAACACTGTATCCAGCTTTTAAAAAAGACAATGTGTTATATGTGGTTTGTGACTAGATTTGCTCTCTAAAATACTATTTATGGTAGGAAACAAACATTAATCTGGATATCTGATACCTGTTGAATGCCATAAGTCCATCCCTGCTTGATGCGGTCCTTGGCCCACACATTGTGAGCATTCTCCGCCAGTTTATCCACCAGAAGTTCCTGACCAGGTGTCAGCTTTATGTCAGACAGGTCTAGTGGAGATGGTTTATAACCATTGGACATCATGTAACTAAAGGAAGACACAGAAGACATGAGTACTAATAATAAATAAGACTTTATATGAAGTTTTAGAGTAGCGATGAGGAGATAAGGGACATAAAGAGAGAAATTAGAGTTTTTCTAAGTATTTCCACTTACTTCTTAGGTAGTTTCTTCTTCTTCAGAGAGTCTTCGGCATTCGGATTCACCTGAACTACACGACAACCTAAAGCTAGCAGAGTTCTGTGAAAAAAACAAAAATGGTTCATCTTAGGAAAGAGTTAAAATTATGTTTTTACTCCACATTAAAGCAAAATAATGAAAAATAAGAATATTTTTTAATAATTTCTAAATTGGAAGCAATGAACAATGTAAATTACACATTCATCTTACTTATTAAAGTCCCACTCGATCCTCTTTTGGTCTATTTTAAGAGAGTTCCCAGTGGTATTTTAGTTATGATTATGCTGTTTATTACCTGTTGACTGTCAGCGCGGAGAAACCGCGCCTCCGCTATCTTTACCCATCGCTGAGAGCTTTCTGCTTAAGCAGAGAAGGGAGCTTGTTGCCTGCCCAGTAGGGGTGTAGGGAAAAATCATTTTGGCGATATATCGCGATATACTTAGTTTTTACTTGGGATGGGTACCTAATTGAAACTTTGTGACAGTATCAGTATACAGTTGCAGTGCTTAATGTTGGGATCATTAAATTAAAAATGAATGTTACCATTTTTTTAAAAAGGAAATATGTATTAATGTTCAAATACAGTTTTTTTCTAAGTCATACTCTTGAAGAACTGAAAGTGAAAAATTGTCTTGGGAATATATCACTTTATATATTGTATCATGAGACATATTATGATACATTTCATATCGCCAGGCTCATGCCATACACACCCAAACGTAACAAATACGACCTTACCCCTACCCCTGTACATAACAATTTAAACACTCAGAAAGACAATTTTTGTACTTAATTTTCTTTATCTATTAACACTATTGTCAGAAAAATGCCACAATTTTCATCAGTGGGTCTTTAAAGACACTGAGAAGAAGCTTCTAAACTGTTGACTTTTTAAGCTCTTCTTACTTCAGTGTTTCTGTCGACATCTGCAAGTTGTAGTTTTTTTCCGTTTCTGGCAGCCTCAGAAAATCCACCAAGCACGGATGCTGCCGCTTGTTATCATCCCTTATCTGTGAAAAGAAAGAGAAAAAAAAGCAAAATTGTGCACTTTAGACTTCCCTTCTTGTAACTACCATAGCCCTTTATAATGACTTAATATCTGTTTACAATAAATGGACACGTTTTTTATTGCAAAAATGCACAAATAAAAAACAGCTTTTAGTTGAAAGTTACTGAGAAGTAACTTGTTGGAAAACAGGATTTTATTTTTTTCCTTTTTAATACTGAGTGATCAGAAAGTTTTCCAGTGTAAACATGTGATGGAAGAGCATGTTTTCTTGGGGGAGACAGACATAGAGGTGTGTTGCTGGAACACTGTTGAATGCATCTCTCTCTAGGCTTTATGCCAAATAATCCCTTTGGCAATACTGCTCAGAGTAGGTGGCATGGTAATGGCTTATGTTTACCAAGAAAACATGCAGGCTGTGTGTAGATATACAGCTAAGTGTGTGGTTATTCTGCATATGGGACTGCAAAGATTACCGACCAGCTCTTATTTTTCAGGATTTAAACTAAGGAGATGCTCTTTTTAGGAAGATTATACACAAGAATTGTAGGAAATAAACCGTCACAGGGCAGCTGCTTGTGCAAATAAAATAAAACATTAAAAAAAACTTTGTTTCATATTATATGTTTTATGTCAATGTCAATACACCTCAAAAAACTACCTCCTCCAAGCGCAAAACTTCTTTCTTAAAATGTGAGTTATTTTTTTTATTGTCTTGTTTCCATTAGTCAAATTTAGTATGGTAAATCCATTTTGTGCAATTTCATAGTCAATGAAAACACAGCTTATGTGTCTGTGTCATAGATATGTCAGTTTTGTTTATGTGCTTGTAACAATGTCGCCAGTCTGTTTTGTGAAATTTACTACACTGAAAACAAAACATTTATTGCCTTATTGTTGCTACATTTAGGTTGAATTATATCAACTGTATTCTGGAAAAAGTTAATTATACATCTTTCTGTGGAAATAACCAAACATAACAACATGTAATATTATTAGCTATACAGTCCAGCATTTATGCTAAACTACACAGCTAAGCTAACTTTGTTTTACCACACTAGCCGTGTTTTAAATTAATATCTAATGTCTTTTTTGTCTCTCATGCTAAGTTCAAACCAGACTCAGAAACCTGCTTTCAAGTGGTGACTTGCAGTCTTTGTAAATGTGTATATCTGTGTTTCAGGCTTTTGCATTCAAAACTCTCGCGTTCACACGTCACTGCCATGAATTTTAAAAGCAATTCAGACACCATGCTCACTACTTTTTTTTTAATAGCAAGTATAACATCACCCACTTTACAAATTAAAAATCTTATCATATGGATGATTTTTTTTTTTTAAATAACATATAAACATATTTTTGGGCAAAAATTGCTCAAACGCAATGCATTCTGGTCTATATTCACTAATGTAGTGAGCATCGATGCACACTGGGTTTTTTGCAGAGACTTCTGGGAAATTTCTAGGGCACTCGATTTTGGAATTGTAAATCTGGACAGGATTGCAAAACGGCGAACGCACTATAGTCTATACATTTTTATGACTATTTTCAGGCTCTACGGACAAAATGCGCCACCAATGAACGCAGGGTAAAAGTTAAACCAGCTGAACTTTGACCAATCAGTGAGTCTTATTTGGAAGTGACGTATGGGTAGTGTCTTTTTTTAATTCACAAAAGTGCCAACCGTCTGAAAATTAACCACTGAGGAGAAATTAGTAAATGCGGATTCTGCCCGGCAGGAATTGTTTGACACCAGGTCTGTCATATATCAGAATAGAGCTGTGAAGGAAAAAGCCTGGAGCAAGATTTGTGAGATTTGCACCACTTTTGACATTTTGCCCCAAGTTTCCCCCAATTGTGAATACATGTGATAGCATCCTTCTAGAATACCAGTTTAGCACGCTCATGAAGTATGAACGAAGCATTAAAGTGTTATAGGCCTCTCTATTAATTGTAAGGGGATAGATCACTGTCAGAAAGACCCATATAGGTATGTATTTATATAAAATTACTTATTTATAGTTTGTGAATGAGACAAAAGTGTTACAGATCCATTTAAGGATCTATTGTGGCTTGAATGTTTTCATTTAAACTGTGAATTGGGTTGCAAGTTATTATCAATTGCAGATTTTTAAATATTGTCAGTTTTTATTAGATTATTGTGATTATAAAATTCCCAAACATACTGTTTTCCTCATTAGTAAAGAATACAAACTCATGATGTATATTAGGCACACACAATGACACAAGTACTTCCTACCTAAAATAAAAACAGTACTAAAATGATGTTTCTATGGGTGATATGAAAACCATTGATCATGAAAAATGAGTGTTCTTGTCACTTACCCTCTTTAGTTGTGAACAGCAAATTATAAAAGAGAAAGCAAGATGATGAACAGGCTTCTGTGATAGTAAAATTCCACTTTTTTTTTTATAACTAATGCATTTAAGTGGATATCATCTTAAAAACAAATATATCTGGATGTTTACTTCTCCACAAACATGGACAGATGTGTAGATTTGTTTTATTTGTATGTTTAATAATGTGACAGTAAAAAATAAAAAAGTTTTTTGTTTCTTACCTTGCCGTATGTCCAACCCAGTTCAATTTTGTTCATTCCCCAGAGTTCATGTATGTTCTCAGCCAGCTTATCCCGAACTTTCTCCAAATGGAGCGGCATTACAATCTGAATGAAAATAAATAAAACATTTTTAAAAATTGATCTAATCTATAGCAGCACCGTGACCCCCACAGTGACCTTACCTGACTGGTTTCCACTGGGGTGGGAATGAAGGACGCCTGTGACGTTAGCTGAGTCGTGCCCAGCAAATCTCGGACTCCTTCCACGTCTCGCTTGTACTCCTTCACTGGTTCCACCTTCATCTTTTCTTTCGGCAAAAGTGCTTCGTAGCATGGGGCGTAGCTTGACGGAGGAAGAAACTTGAAATCGCCATGGCGTCCGCCCAACAAGAAGCGGACCCTAAAGGGGAAAACATGCAGATAATTTAATATGTGGAAAAAAGATGTCTGGATAAACACTCATAGAATAACAAAAAATATATATAGTCTGGGTTTTTTTATGGCCACCTGATACAAATTTCAAACATCTGCTGCTAACAGTTGATGATAAAGAAACTTCGGGAGATGAGAAATGGTATCAGAACACAATAGACAGCATTGATAATATTAAAATAACAAAAGGGAAACTGCAAAAGAGAGAAATGACGATGATATGAAACTAGAGCACAGAAATAAAGGAAGGGTTGATTAAGTTATAAAGGGAAGGTAGCACAAGTTCATGTGTAATGATGGTTACAGACAAAATTTACAACAGTGGGTGTCAAACTCAATCACACAAGGGGCCAAAATCCAAAACACACTTTGGTCCGTGGGCCGAACAGGATGAACATTTATTGTAGACTCTAAAACCAAATTTTTAAATCTTTAAAACAGCAACTTGTTAACATAAATAGTATTATGTGGCCACTGAAGATGCTAGTGCTGATAGCTGAAGATGCTGAAATTGATAGCTAAAAATGCTGAAGCTAATAGCTAGTTAAGATATTAACTAAATGCCAAATTAGCCAAAGGAAATAGAAAAAAAAAAAAAAACACTAGTCCAAAGAGCTAGCAGAATGCCAATTTTTAAAAGTTTAAAACAGTAACTATTTAACATAATTATGAATAATAAAAAGGCAGGAATATTATTCCAGAATAAATCATTTTAAACCTTGAATAGCTTTCAATATTTTACTCTCCATAAAAATATATTTTGTCAAAATTATATAAGTTAGAAATAAGCGCAAGACAACATCGGGCCATTTATAACAATAAAATAAAATGACCTGGAGGGCCAGATAGAATTACCCACAGGGCCGCATCCGGCCCCTGGGCCTTGACTTTGACACGTGGTGTAAGGTTTAACGCTTTTGGTAAACGTAGTCTGTAAGTTCTTTGTACATTTTTGTATCTCTTAGTTGAAATTTACTTCTATATTTTAAAAATGTTCTAAACAACAAGCTGAGGCTTTATTGTCCGGACCCAAAAGAAGCACAATGTGAGGATGAAACTGCTCATCAGCAGTCTCCAGCATGAGGAAAGTGCTTTGTAGATGAGGTTCTCAGCATGCAAACACATTAGGCAGATGTGTGCAAAGTGGTACTGACAAAAAACAGAAACTATCTGCCAGCAAATTGATTTATTTGGTGTTGTCAGTCAGTGGTTGGAAAGGATTGACTAACTTATAGGAACAAAGAAAAAACTAATCCTGACATGGAGAGTTGGTCAAGTTACAGAATGCAAACCTACGGTGGCCCTGAAGTACAAACCAATAAATCCCTCAATGTAAAACATACTGAAGATCACACCAACAGTTAAAACAAAAGCACACAATTACAAAAAAATTGAACATTTTGGAAAACAAAAGTAATTTCTAGAAACCTAAATGTAAAGCAAAAAAATTAAAACACAAAAGAAAGGTTGAAAAAGGTAAGTACTATAGGAGATCTCTGATTGGATGATTATGCTCGAGTTTTGACCTTTGAGTTTTTTTTTTAAACCTATTAAAGTTTAAAAGAGCATATCCAGTATCACTTCATGCCAAATCACTTTCAGTTGAAATGATAGACTAAATTCATCATCCAATCAGCAATGTCCTGTGGTAACTTTTTAAATTCAGTCTTTTGTTACATTTTTTTTACATTCCATTGATTTCTAAAAAGTTGCTTTAGTTTTCCAAACATTTTTTTCATCTTTTTTTTAACAGAGAATGGAAACATACTCTGTGTGATTTGAACTCTTTTTTAACTAAAATCCCCGGGCCACTTGATTTTACTTAGTGTTTTCTTTTAAAACAGAGAAAAAAAAATATATATATATATATCCAATGAATCACTCCCTAATTTTGGAACAAATTTGTAAATATTGTTGCAGAGTTATAGATCCAGAACATTCATTTAAAACTGTGCCTATTTTTGTGCTGAGCCTAGAGCATATTTTCGTTGCGAGTCAGAGTCATACTCAGCAGGATATTCCTCAAGATTAAGGAGAGAAAAAAAAGAAATCCCTGTGAGTGTGTGGCTCTGAGTGTGTGCTCTGTAGCTGCTGCTCGTTTCACTCCTATTCAGGGTAAGTCAGAGCTGCAGGATATGTCAAAAACACTCTGTGCTTCACAATTATTTTTTTGTAAACCACTAAATTTTGTCCTGAAAAACTCCTTTTCATAGCTCTGTGTCTGAAATCCCATCAGATTATGAGTTTGGATGTTTTGTATGAGAAGGAAGGAATAAAAAAAGACTTAAAGAACATAAAGTAAAGGGCATGAAAGGAATTGCTTGGAGCAATTTTCTTGAGCATTAGCTGCTTTCACATGATGATTGCACCACCATCTGTTCAAGAAGCCCTCATTGAGCGGTTTGACATGAAGACAAGCAGCGTGCCGCCACAAGTGTGTATTCACGGCCGTTTAGCAAATGTAATAAATGAGGATTAGACCATATATGGATCTAAAAATATGTGCATTTCTTTTAGGCAATTCATTTATGCATCACCTGAAAACCTGCACGTGAAAATAAATCAGTGAAAGCTGCTGTTTTTTTTTTTTGTTTTTTTTATGTATCAGTCAGTGAAAAACTTGTTGGAGCTTGAAATTTCATTTTTAAGCCATGTCGATCACTTCATTGGTGGTTACCATGACAACAGAGAAAAACCATAGATGAAAAAAAGAAGCTGCAATGAAGGCTTGTAATTTTTGGAGGACCTGAACACAAAAAGTAAAAAAAAAAAAATGTTTGAAATGTGCTGACACTTCAGAAGTAACGGAACAGGATTATAAACAGGGGTGAAAGTAGATTTTTTGTTATGCAAAGACCCGTTCATAATGTTCTTTTGTCCAAATTGAAGGATAATCTGACAATATAGAAAGAGTCACCTATGCTTGGTGTCTCAGTGGCATTTTCCATGCAACTCTCATCTCCTCCTTTCTCTTCTTCATTATCTCCTTTAGAACATTTGGTCTGCACATCTTCATCCTCACTTTGGATCTTCCTCTTAAACATCTGATTCCTTATTCTCTGCATGTTCTTTTTATTTACACTTTTCCTTGAAATAATTTGCTGCTTTATTTCACATTGTCACTATTCACTTTTTCTATCTAGAACTACATTTATATTGTAATTAAACTGACCAATCACCACAACGATGAGCATTAATGTTCTGGTGAGTGAACGAAAAATCAAACGCACCAACACACCCACATGTGCACTGGACTTGTTTGTGGTCAACACAATCTCATTCCCAAGTTACACACTGACGCCTGCTTCATGATCCCTCTGCCTCAACCCCCGAATCCCTGGGTGTCCCCAACTCCACAACCCTCGGGACGCGGCACCGGATGCGGCACCAGACGCGAACCGTAACTGGATTAGGTTACCGGTGCGCTCCGCGTCCAGGTACTGGACTGGTTCCGGCTCACGGCCCAGAGGTTGGGGAGCCATGATTTCATAGGAACAGCCAGCACGTCAAAGAAGGTTAAGTTGGGGACATCAAAAACATCAAAAAGTGACACAGAGGAGTCCCAAACTTCAATATGTGACGACTTTTGATGATCTTAAAGTTTTTAATACTAAATTCTGAAAGGTAAAGTTCTCATAGAGATCACGGAAAAAAAAAAAACAAGATAGAATTCAATTCTTCCAACTACTCTGCACGTTTTAATGTAATGGAATGTAATAAAGTCATTTTGGTACATTCCACGCAACTGCTGAGTTCTATAAAATGAAAAGAGTCTAGATTGTTATTGAAAGACAACAGTTCACAATTTAATTTGTTGCCCAAATTAGCATCAAAAGAAGGTTCTTCTTGTTAAAGCACAATCAATTTTGATGCAAACTGTCCCAGATCTAAGCTATAAGACTCTTTTTCAGGCCATAACCCACATTTTAAAGGACCAACGTAGATGTATCAGAACTCTAGGTTAATAAATAAAAAAAAAAAATCCAAGCTACTAAGAAACCTGCACGTCTCCACAGTCGATAGTTTGAAAAAATAAAACAGCAAAAAGAAAGATTCTCACCTTACGCCTGCAGAGAAGCTGACAACAGGAAAGAACAGTCCATCCGTGTTGAAGTTCTCAAACATGCCCTGGACGGGCTGTCCGTTGATCCTGAAGGAGATGCTTGGCGCTCCCAGATCCAGGCAGCAGCTCACCACGTCTTCTGAGGTCAGAACGTGCTGGTTTACAGAGGCGACGGCACGCGGGATCCGCCCTGTGGAGGCAACACGTTCACTGTTAGACCAGAGAACTTTATGAGTGAACCACAAACAGATTAGATTTTATAATTTTAAAAAGAAAAAGGATTTGCAAACTTCAACAAAGGGATGTCCTCCACAAAAAACCATCAGTCAGAACTATTGCACATGTCTGTGATTACTGCCTGATGTGATCTAAAAACACACTGAAACAGCCCCTTCTCACTCACCTGACCAGAGGTGGAGTCCATCAAAACCGTACGAGTACAGGTCATCCCCGACTCCATTGCCCCCCCATCCCTCGCCTCCTCCAGGATAGGGCGCGTATCCTTTACTGTTGGCCCAGCCCACTCTCAGGTGCGAGGGCTCGCTGGTCACAAAGTGGTCCACCTGGTCGATCATTAACTCGTAGTACCACTTCTTATACTGAGCAGAGCCCTCGCTGATCCCCAGGAAAATGTTTGGTCTCATGCTGGGGGAGGCAGTGAAGCAGGAAATCCCAGATTATTACCCAAACAAATAAAAGCACGCAAACATCCCGTTCACAAACATAATTTACTCTGAATAACAAATGTAAAATCAAATGTTTACAGTCTGTGGAGAAGCCCAATAAAATATTAGCTTTCAGGATTAAAATGAGAATTTAAAATAAAAAAAAAAAGCTTTGTCTTTATTTAAAACATGAAACTATTTGAGCTTCAAAGTTAACATTTTACAGTTGAAAGAGAAAGTATGTGAACCCTTTGGGAGTACGTCCATTTCTGTACACATAATGAGTTTTTTTTTTTCAATTTTATCTCAATCTAAATCACAACAGTGGAGAAAAACTAGAAAATGTTTTCATTCTTTTATTGAACACAGTTGTGTGTCCAGTTTTGCATAAAACTAAGTATTCCAAAGGGTTTACATATTTTCTCCTGCAGTTGTATATAAAAAATATTATTTTTCATTTAAGGTGATGCTACAGTAAAGAGGAGTCTTGCATTTAATGGTACTTTGAAAATTAGCCACATGTGACCTATCAAAATATATGATATTCCAACATTTATTGTTGTTAATCCTGTTGTTTTCACTCCAGTAAGTCTTATTAATACGCTTTACATTTTTAAAGCTCTTGTCCAGGTTTTAGTATACTTTGTACTTCAAAGTGTTTAATGTGTTTCTAGTCACTCAGAAATTATGGAGAGAAAATAGACTCGCTCCGATTTATTTGTGCTTAATTCTTGATTTGTGAATAACTTTGGATTTGAGGAGGAGCTGCAGAGGTGACGTCATCAGTTCTGGAAAATATTTTTACTTTTAAAGAGATAAGTATTTTAAAAACACATATTTTAGACATTTTTAGAATAATTATTTAAAATATCTGTTGAAGAAAAGTGGGAAAGTGTCGAGTTTCACCTGATAGTATTCACAATCTAAGTTCAAAGCTCTGACTCCTGCTGCAATTATACAAATCACCAACGGACCAATCGGAAAAGAGTCTCACATCAGATTTGTGCGTAAATGTGGTTTTGTGTGTGCGTAACAAGGGATTTGTGCAGCATTTTTAAAGATTTATGTGTATAGTTAGTTTCAAGTTGTTGTAATTTTATGTTGCGCGTGTGTAAATTGTATTTTG
The DNA here is from genome assembly GCF_002922805.2 of Oryzias melastigma. Taxonomy (NCBI): domain Eukaryota; kingdom Metazoa; phylum Chordata; class Actinopteri; order Beloniformes; family Adrianichthyidae; genus Oryzias; species Oryzias melastigma. The sequence goes on from NC_050533.1 coordinate 15,160,830, forward strand.
TATTTTTTTTAACTGTATTGTATGAGTTAAAGTATTACGCACAAATCTAAAGTTATGCACAAATCAAGAATTACGAGTGCACAAACTGCAATGAGTCTATTTTCTCTCCATGGAAAATAATTGTAAGCTTAAAATGATGAGGATCATGAAGTTTAAAAGCCAGCATGGAAGGTGAAGGGCTTTTATTACCTCTGGACATCGTTGACCAGCTGCGTTTGCAGCAGCAGATCTCTCTTGGGCAACAAGTGGTCGCAGATCAGGTTCTGATTGGTTCGTACAGCGACCCCATTACACACACACAGGGAGCAGAGGACGTCCAGAATCTGGAAAAATAAAATAAAGGAGAGAATAAAACAGTAAGGAATTATAACATAGCTTAAAAAAAATCCTTGCTTAGACAAGAAAGACACATAAGTTCAGCCGAGTCTGTTGGGCTGCTTCGTCGCTGACCTTTTCCTCCAGATTTTATCATACAGTCGAGCTGATTTAAGACCTCGGCCTTCTTACTGACTGCTAAAGATTGACTCATGATGGGAAACCATCAGAATCAAAGCCCCCAAGGAACCTCAAGTAAATGATGGAAACATGTGCCGGGAAGAGGAAAGTGGAAGCAATTAATTGCTAAAGAGAAGAGATGACACGGAGTCCCTCAGGGAGCTGGTGAAGAAACAAATATTCATTTACTAAATGTTACAGAGAGATTCATGGTGACAGTAAAAATGAAATCTTTGAGTCACTATGAAATCTAAAAATTATTTGGTTTTTGTAAGGAAAATGCGCTCATTTAGTTTGGACAAAAGATTAGAAAAAATTGAAAAAAAAGCAGTATGTGCTGGCAAATTCATCACAAAATAACAGGTTAGAGTGTAAGAAGTACTTTATGTTTTTAATCTAGGGAGCATGGAGATTCTCATTATAAATCCTCCAGAGACAGCAGGGATGTAATGACTAAAAAACAAGGTTTTCTCCCGTCTTTAATCTCAGAAAAGCGATTTATGCAGCAGTTATGTGTTTATCCAACAGGTGTTCAGTTTTTTATTTTTTTTATTCTAACCATATTTTTCAGAAAAGCCAAACAGAGAGTGAGAAATTTACTCTCCACCCCCCTTGAGGGAGGGGTAAGCTGCGGTCCAGCTGAAACTGGTTTTTACACCCAGATCAGACCGTCGATGCTGAGCGCCAAGCAACGAGGCGTTCTGCCCCATTTTCAGACTTTTAGTGGATTCACACCCACAGTTTCTGAGCCTCGGGCCAGACGCTCCACCACTGGGCCACTAAATAGGTCAGTCTGTTAATAATACTTGCTTGTGGCACATAAACTTTTATCATCTCGTGGAGTGCTTAACAGGAGCATAAAGTTTACTCAGAAATGAACGTGCGCTTTTGATGACTTCATCAATGTAATTAAAAATAAATCACTCTCCAAAAGGTTAATGGGAAGGCTAATTTCCCAGACTGCTGATTGTACTGCAGTAAACAGATGGGTAGCTGAAAACCGCTACGGTTTCGGGATCACTCCGGCGCTGAGCGGCGCTTACTTACCTTGTGGTTGCGTCCGTGTTTGTAGAGCAGTGATATGATGGACTTGATGTGTCCTTTCTGGATGATATTGAGCGCTTCGGGGCTTTCAATTAAGATGCAATGCAGAACTTCCAGGATGCCTGAGTGGCCACAAAAGTAATCAATTAGTTAAGCCCCCCCGAGACGAGAGAGACACAACAGAGGACACCTTTCAAGCACAAATCCAGCTAGCATGAATCAACAGAGTACATTGAGTGCTGCTGGTCTGCTCTTAATTATACATGTAAATAAATGAAGCACCTGCAGAAGCTTCAGTTGGAGATAGAACAGCACCTATTTTAAAACGCTTCACTCTCACAGGAGCGTACCTGAGGAAGACTCCAGCCTCTCCAGCTTGCTCACCAGCCAGTCTAAGTTGTTGGAAAACTGGGTGCAGTTGTTCCGGTTCCCTCGGATGAGTGCAGCTGTAAATTTTAGGAAAAGTTTGCATGAGTGAGGCTCTCCAGCCATCTTTTGATCTATTTTAAATGTGTTCCCAGTGGTCTTTTAACTATGAGTATGTCAATTTAAGTTAAAATAAAATCAGTGAAACAGTAGCAGAAGCCACTCTGTCTAATAAACTCTCAATTGTTTCATACTCACAGATAACAAAGTTGGAAGCATGGTGGATTCTGTTTTATATTATATTTAGAAAATACTGCTTTTATGACGATTGTTCAATTTTATTTTCCTCCATTTATCTATCACACCTTAACGTCCGGTTGTTAGCATCCACTTTGACGTTAAAAGGAAAACCTTCATCAAAAAGTTCAAACGAGCCGCAAACAATTTATAGAAAATAAAGATTAAATTAAATAAGTTGCTGATCCTTCCAGAAACTTTAGCAAAGAAATTTTTCCTTTGTGTTGAAAAAAATACCCAATGAAAACCGGAGCTTGGATTGAGTGTTCAAGTGGCATTCTATGGGGGAAAAATCATGTAATGTTTTCTTTTCAAATCAGAAACCACTTTATTTCATTGAATCTTCACTGTATTACAAATATCTACTAATGTTTTTTAGTCTTTTTTGAAAAAAATGTATGTAGCCAAGTAGCATTTTATTTTGAAAATAGATTGTTAGAAACCAGAAGCTTCCATGAAAATATCGTCTAACTTAAACCGCTCTGTGGCCTGAAAAAGGTTGGAGACCACTGTCTTACAGAAGAACCAAACAATGTCACTCAAGGCTGGACATTAACGTCACACCAAAGCTTGTTAAAGGGGAGTTTCCACTTTGACACTTCCAAACGCATTAGCTCTGAAGGTGTTTCCAGGATAAAACAAAGAAGGAAGGAAGGAAAGAAGGAAGGGAGGAAGGAAAGAAGGGAGGCATCTCAAATCCACTTAGAGCTGTGCTGCAGCAGGTGTGCTGAGGAAGAACCAGAACAGAGACGTGGCTAGAAGACTAATTTAAGCCAGGAGGTGAAAATGCAAATAAACAGGAAGGACATTCTTGAAGGACACAAGAGATTAAAGATCACGTCTGCACACAATTTTCCATTCACTTTTTTCTTTTTTTTCACGACAGCGGGTCGAAGGTACATGACATGCGCAGTTCTCCACAGAACAAAAAAAGACAAGAATGTGCAGACAGAGAAGGAGAGCAGAAAGCATTATTCTCTCTGTCAGGTCATTTTAGTGAGAAATAGCTGTGCCTGACAGAACATATGGCAGCCGTGTCCAAAGGTTAGAGTGATTTCTCAGACCCTGCGCCGCATGTTTGGGAAAAATAACACAGCGGGACGACAAAACAAAACAGATGACAGTAGAAACTGGAAACCAACAACTACATCCTGCCAACAAAGATGCCCAAGATTTCATTGCAGTCATATTAAAAGAGGAGTGTTGTAAATGCAATGAGCCACACACTTTACTGAGTCGCTCACAGACAATAACTCTACTTACAGAGACTGTTCTGTAGTCATGAATGTCGCAATTATTCGTATTTTACCACCAATTATGACATCTGTTCAAGTGTTCAGAAAGGATGATTTGCTTCATAAACCTATCAGTTGACATCAGATTAACTTCCATGTTTGTGTGCATAAGATCAGCTTATTACCCAAAAGCTCATAGAGCAGGTTGAGGATGTCTTTCCAGGCGGCGCCAGCTCCATGTCCAGCACACTCCCCAAAGTGGGCAGCGCTGTTGTACACGTTCAGTCGGTCGATGCAGTTAGACACCAGGGTCAGCATGCCCTAAAAACAACGCAAGAAAATCCTAAATAATGCAGATTTCTGCTGAGGATCTGTTACAACACCACATTCAAGTATTGTAAAAGTGACTAACGTCTGTATCTTTACATAATATATAAATATCAGATAAGAATTGGAGGTAAATCAAATCAAAATACTTATTTTACAAATAAAGAAGTCAAGTTTTTTGTCTTGCAGGTTTGTTGTCTAACAAAGAAAAGGATAAACATGTGGTTTACTTTACATGTTTCAACCATTGACAGTGCAAGAAATATGGATGGAGTAAGTGTGATGTCACCTCCACTTTTAAACAAGTTTCAATTTTTTCATGATGTGGACATCGTCATGTTCCAGCATCATAAATATTGGCCCAAAATATGCCAATCAAATGTTTGCTTATATCTTCAATAATTTGCACTACAGAAAAAAAATGTATTTTAAGAAAAAAAATATAAGATTAGCTAGAACATTAATAACGTTAATAAATAAAAAAGTATAAGGTTATTCTGACAAATAGAATCTCATTAGAAGTCTATGGGATTTTGGCAGGTACTTGCTGTTTGGAACAAGAGGGAGGGTTCACTCTGTCCAGTTCTCATATACAGTCAATGGCTTCAACCTTTTGCCAGAGGGTTTCTTCAGAAGTTGTATCAGTTGTTTTGGATCTGCATTAAAAAAAATCTATCAGGTGTATCAAAGTAGCCACGCCCCCTAAAACCAACTGCTCAAACCAATGGCAGACAGATTCACAATTTGGAAAAGAAATGTTGATACTAGAATACTAATAAACAAGGACAAAAAGAAACTCACTGATCATCTCAACAATTTGGATGCGACAAGTATGAAATCTTTTTTACCCATAATTTGAAGTGATGTACAATTCTCAAATGACAATTGAATTTGCAATTTGAAAATGCATTTGGAAATTAATAATTCAGGCTTGCAAAACGCAAAATTAAGGGTGAAAAATACCAAAGACAGAAAAGAGATAAAGAGATAAAACAAAAGCGTTCCTGAACGTCAGAAGGAATTGTTAAGAAGATAATATAAAAGTATTTGAAACACAAACCGTCAGGATCTGATCAGACCAGCAACATAACAGATAAGGGGGAAGAGGAAAGACAAATCCAACCAGATTTTGGAGTGGTGTCAGATTTTAAATTGGGCCGCAAACAAAAGAAAAAACACCAGGTGGAATACAGGGAAACAAAACCCCCAGAGAATAAAAAAAAAAAAAAAAAACTAGAAGGTGGAGAACAACTACAAAGAACTAATAACCATTCCATATGTCTGGGGAATAACAGCACCGATACAAAGAGAAGACAAACAATAAAAACACAACAACCAAATATCACCTAAAACTGAGGCGAGGACAGAACAGAACCAGAATAGAAATATTTGTGGAAACACTGTACGTTTAAAACAAGAAAAAAAGAGCAAAAAAATGAATGTGACTCACAAGGTCAAAGAAGAGGAAGCAGCAGAGCAATAAAACCTCAAATCAATCTTATGTGAACTCTGGAAAATAATCAATCATGAACTGGGATAAAGTAAAAGGAACAAAAAGAAAATAGATCAAATGTTGGATCAAATGAGGCATTTCACTAGGATGAGGATGCACACACACATCATCCACTTGAGATGTTCATCTCTGGGGACCACAATGCAAAAGGGGGCGTGGCTACTCAGATCTGACAGGTTTGTCAGGTGGGTCACGCCCATCACAAACAACAGATAGTAGCAGATATGGTCAGTACACACACCAAACCTGAGGAAGATTAATAGATACTGGTGGAAACATTAAGGTGAAGATTTATCTTCCCATGCTTCTGACCAATAAAAAAAAAACTTACTAAAGACACACAAGGATTAAAATTAATCATAGAAACCCAAAGCTGTTAAGGTCATTTATTCCTTTTGAAATGTAAAAATGTGTATTATTCTATTTCCATGAAGCCAAATTGGGGCCATAAAGATTTAAAACGCCAAATTAAACAACTTAAAAGATTAAAGGTGAAATATTGGTGTTAAGATAATAATTAAAGTGTCTGAAGCTTTATGCAATTTTAATATAAACATAATTATTTTTAGTTTCACATTTGCTGTTTTTAAGTTTCAAAACTTTTTCTTCTTTTCAACTCTTTTTTTTGTTTGTTTTAAATCTGAAAATTTCAGGTTTGATACGTTTGGCCCCATTCAGATGGATGAGGGTGGGGCTAATAAGAAGGACTAATCAAAATCGAGAGGGTGGTAACCTCAGTCCTGGTTCATTCACTGACTGGAACTTGTAAAATTACAGTCAGAAACTGTCTGTAATGACTGTACTATCATAGTCTTGTGTTGTCCCACGATGGGCATAAAAAACGTAGTTTTATCTTGTACAAACAGCGCGTCTAAGATACCTTTCTAGAGCGTTCAAAGTATCTTTTTGTTGTGTCGCATACGGGCGTCGAAAACGCCACGAATCTTTCGTGATAAACGGACGTCTACAGGTAGCACCATTTAGTAGGACGCCATAATTCAGGTAAATAAACATCAGTTATTTCAGTTCCCATAGGAGGTGTGGCAAGATGACGTAATATTTTCACCAGAAGTTACCTAGGTTTGAATCCTGCTGTCACGTTTTTTTCTTTTTTTTCCCGTCTTGGGCAGAACAAAAGACTATGATAGTACAGACATTTCAAACTTTTTTTTTACTGTAATTTTACAAGTTCCCAGAGTCAGTAAATGCACCAGGACTGGGGTTACCACCCTCTTCAATTTTGATTGGTCCTTCACATTAGTTCAGATTGGCATCCCCACGCGCCAGAACAAGGAAAGTTTAAAACCTGAAACTTTCAGGTTTGAAACGAAAAAAAAGTTTAAAGTGAAAAAAAGTTTTGAAACTGAAATTTTGAAGCTGAAAATTGCT
>NC_050533.1:15167565-15174334 GCF_002922805.2 Oryzias melastigma
GGGTTTCAAATCTTTTGGCTACACAATTTTAGGGATAATATTTTAGATATTTAGAACGTCAACTTCGATGGCAACTTTTTCTGACAAAAAAATATAAAAAAATACAAAATAGAGTTATAATATTTACATATTATAAAGTTTGTGGGGATAAAAACTGGTTCAAAACAAACATTAAAACCTTTGTAATCTTGAGCACAAAAATAACTATAATATCAGGCTCTTTATTAATGTTAGTTAGTGCATAATTAAGCATTAATTAACATGTAATACAGTGTTGACAACTTATTAAATGCAAAAAAAAATACAATTCAAAGCTGAATTACTGCAGGTCAAAAATCTTTAGCTAAGGCTTTACAGAACAAATAGACTTAAAACAAGAATTGTAATGGAAGCAGAGAGATCAAAACTATTCATTCACTTGTCAAATATTTAAAAGCTGGAGATCAGTGAAATGTGCTCCTATGAATGTATTTGACTAAGAAACTGTCCCATTTAAATATAAACAATGTTTTATCAATGACACTCTCATTAGCAGAAGAGCTTCATGAAGCAAATATCTCTCCAGGTTTCAATTAGCTAAACATTGCGAGGCCTTTTGGTGGCTGTGCCGCGATGATTTATTCCACAGAGAAACATCTGAAGTCATCAGCTACTGTATGCAAAAAGGGGAGGGTTTTAAAACACAAAGCAGAAAGCACAAGTGATTTATAATACCAGCAAAAATCATGAGTCAGCTGTGTGTGGTGATAAATTGGCCTAAGGAATATAATATTCTAGGAGCGGAGCTTCCTACTTCCCCTTATTGTGTTAAGTCGGAAAAATTAGATTTAGCTCTGAAATGAAACAAAAAATAATTCACAAATATTTGAGATTTAAAGGGAAAAAAGCAGTCAGGTTTCCTGTATTTACTAAAGGGTTTGAGTGAAATCTCGTGATGCATGCGTCTTATGGCTGAACGAATGAGTAAATGGCAGCTTCGGCGACTTGACATCAGCGGGACCGTCAGAGCAGCTGCTGTGTCATAACTGATGAAAGCAATTTAAGCCCCGGAGGCTTAGCGGGAAGCTTCGCTGCACTTACGTCCGCCTCAGGGAAAACTTATAACTGCAGAACTGCTGACACTTTCATATTCAGCACTTCCCAATCCTGGACGGCAATGAAACGCACCACAAAGGATCAATTGCTTTATTGCTTCCGCCATCCTCGTTGTTTCGTGTGTTTGCCTCTGCTGTCGGGTCAATCGGCGTGTGCAGTTTACTGATCCGTTGTGTTGGAGGTTTTTTGGGTTAAAGTTTGGCGGCTTTGGTGAGACTCACTTCCTGTTTGAAGAGGTTCTGCCGGTTCTTGAGCGAGCGCAGTTTGATCTGCCGCTCCTCGTGTTCCAGCTCTGCGTCGGGCAGCTGGAAATAGGTGATGAGGTCATTGAGGGTTTGGAGCACCTCCTCCACAGGCAGGGCGCCGTGCACCCGGTTCTTCACACTCAGACAGTCGAGGTCTCTGTGACAGACAAAGAGAAGACCACAAAGGTTTAAGACCCCACATCGCATCCGATCTCCTAATTCTCTGCAGTCGGACGGCGAAAGAGACGAGAAGGAAGGAGGAGATGACTAACACAATGTTTAGCCCACAAGTTCATTCATGCTGAAATACTGATTTTCACTGGCCTGCCAGAAATAGCCCCAGCTGTGTGTGTGGGTGTGTGTGTGTGCAGAACACGTCACCATCATGAGAGCCTCTAGAGGAGACTCAGGGGGGCTTTGATAAAAGTGTCATCCGCTTACACATCCTCCAGCATAGCAAACCATGCATAGCCAAGTCTCTGTAGTGGAGGTCAGGGTTAGGAAAAGCCAAGAGGGAGCACTCATTGAGCTTTCCCCAAGATCCTGCACATCATGGGGCTCTTACATCGACAGTGTTGCTCATTCAGCTTGTCACTATATTTGATAACGCTTGACCTGTAGATGCAATAAGGCACTCCCCAAGGGATTGGCACTAGGGCTGTGGATTGTTACTTAGGAGCCAATCTGATGCAGTAAACCAATCACAAAACACAAAATCTTTAACATTGAGACGTTTATCTCCTTCACAATCCGCCGGAATTACGTTGATCGTGTTCACGGTGTGTTAAAGATTTTGTGTTTAAGCATCACCAACGATGCCTCAGGTGTTAAAGGGTTCATGAACTCCTGCCGCTCTGCAAAAACTATATCATGGAAAATGACACTTTTTGGGGCTAAAAACGACATAAAAAAAGGGCCACCAAAAAAAAGTAATATTACCAGATTAAAATTTGTCAATTTAAATACACATTTTTTTAAGTAACTTTATTATTTTAAATCTTGTACATAGACTAGCTTCATCTCGTAAATTTATGGCAATTGTTTCCACAAATTTAAGAGATTTAAAGTAATAAATCTATTACTTTAAATCTCGTAAATATACTAGTTTTTCTGTGAATTTATGAGATTTAAAGTTATAACTACATTTTTTTTGCTTGTTGTAAACTGGCCCTAATACATATCAAAATTATAAGATCAGTGGTAACACTTTTAAAATAGATCAAAAGATTATTGGAGAAGGACGTTAATGTAGAAGTGTCTAATAAACAAATTATCATGATTATTACTAAGATACTACAATTTTAGAACTGTAGATGAGCATCTTTGTGTAAAATTGAATGTAAAATTGTTCACTCCTAAAAATGTTTTTTTTTTCTACCAAGAAAAAGTTTTTTTTTCTGAAGTTCTGCACAGTACCCTCTACAGCTTTTGAAATGTTTTTTCTCCATTAAACAGAGTTGAAAACAACATCAGGTAATCTTTATGGCTCCAAATGCTGCATATTATTCTCTTGGATTTCTGGTACACCCAGACTGTAACTCTCACTCCCCATCGGTGGTCACACTCTCCATCTACACTCTCCAGATTGTCAGAAAGTCTTTGGGGTTCATTTGGGGTGTCAGGTTTTCAGCACATTTTGAATTTTCCAACTTGATTCATCATAATGAAGCCAAAGCTCTGCTAACATGACTATTCACTAATACAAGATGTTTTCCAAAAGCAAATCCAGATAATGATTCGGTTCGATTGAGTCATTTGCGCAATCACATCACCGTGTGCAGATGTGAGTAACGCCGTGGCAACAAAGGCTCCGAGCGCTGTGTACCTGATGAATCGGTTAAAGAGCAGCGTGGTGTTGCGGATGATTCGTGCAGCGCGGGACTCTTCGTGTTGGCAGCGCTGGAGGGTCAACCCGTCATCCATGTGACCCTCAGAATGTAGGCACGCCTGGTGAGACGTTCAGATGGACAGCAGAAATAAAAGAGAAATGTTGAAAGTGTGCAGAATCTGACTGTTTAGATACAAGTTTCTACACCACAGGCTGTTTGGTTGTGTTTGCACTGATGACACATCACATTACCGCACACACAATTCTATTATTTCTGCTGCAGTGGCAAAGGGAGAATGTTTACAGCACTGTGAAGGAGCCATGACCAACTCAATTAACTTATTACTCAAAAAAATTAATATCACTTTAATGAACTCAATGTTTCTGTGTGCCTTGCATCCAGTAACAATAAAACCTTGCGACACCACTCACTCTTCTCTTGAGAGGTCCGAGGCGGGCAGATTTGACATCAGGCGCCTGGTAGGATAGCCACAGACTCGTGGCCACATGCATGATGAAGCAGAGTGAGTCCCCGTATTTAATCTCTGCCACCCCCATGCCCTCAATGTCTCGCTTGGGGCTTTGCTCCAGCTTCTCCTGCACAGAGGGAGAGCAACATGAAATGCAAACGGGCACAGAAAGTGAAGAGAATCTGCTGTTTGTGGCCCCACCCATCACAAAAAGGGATGACTAATGACTTTTATTATATGGCATAATTCAAGCTTTAAATCCACTTTCTAAGAATCAATTATAGCCATGTACAAAAATATGGTGCTACACCCAACACAGCCAAATGGTCCTTTAGTGGCAGTTAGCAATTTCAACTCAATTAACCTCTATGTATTTTTTTTCACTGGTCTAGTAACTCTTTTAATTCTCATTGTCCTTCATACAAATGATGATTTTCCTGTGATGTCCGTGGGCTGTTCTTTTGTAAAGGCTTTACGGCAATTGTGGAATAAATGAACGACCCTGAAGTAGAACATGGATCATCCTGACAGAAAGCTGGAATTATTCCTTTATGTCTTTACACTCAGGGTGGGGGTTCGTACCTTAGAAGCTCTGAAGCAGAAGGCGGTGGAGACAGTGTCAGACCTCTCCCTGTCCTGCAGGACCAAACCCCTGTCCTCTGTCAGAGCCAGATAATGACCCGTAGTGAGGTGACGCAACCGAAAGGGCTGCCCCCAGCGGATGTGGCTCCCACTCCAGCTGAAGAGTTAAAAAAAAAATCAAGTTCACTTGATTGGCTTGTTTTTTCTTATTTTCACAAGAGATAATATAAAAGAATGTTCTGATACTAAAATGCTGTGAGCTGATAATTAGCAAGCAGGGATGCAACACAAATGAAAAGGCTGTTTAGAAAGTTCCAAAATGAACAGATGTGACAGGCGGCTGGGAGAGTGTATGACAAGGTAGTTTCAAAGATGAGAGGGAAAAGAGGAAATGGAGGGAGTTAGAAGGAGCCAAACGGCATCAAGTCTTGATAGGAAGAATGAGGATAACAGAAAAGTGATATGGAGAGAGAGGAAAAATGCTAGAAGATCCAGCTCAAAAATAGGAGGAGTGGATGATGGAGACAAAGGAGAAAATATCTAGTAAAAAAAAAAATAAAATGAACGTACCTGATTCGGAGAGGTTCCAGCCTCCATAAGGACCGTGCCTTGGCGCCTGCTTTACCCGTCTCATAATTGACTATCCTGCAATGATATGAGAATATTTTTTAAATCCTAAAAATCCATTCTATTTGCATTTTTTAGATCTGATCTCATTAGCATGATCAAAACTTTCCTTAAAAACCCATTGTGAATAACGCTAGGTTCACACTGGTCATTGAAGCGGCGCATAGCAGTGCGGAGCGGAGAGCACGCGGCATCCACTCTCTCCCGCAGTTCACACCACATGCGCAATTTGGTTGATAGAGGTTTTTTTGTTTTGTTTTGTTGGGTAAGTCAATAAATTGAATTTATTTTATTTATTTATAAAGCACTTTTTATATAAAAATACATCTCAAAGTACTGTACAGATAGAAGAAAGACCACAATAAAAACACACACAATATCTATATCTATATCTATATCTATATCTATATATATATATATATATATATATATAAATATATATATATATATATATATATATATATAAAAATTATATATAGATAGATAGATGTAATATTTATATACAAAAAACATTTAAATAAATTATTGGATAAAATTATTGGATGTACTGTTTTTTTACAGGGTTAAGACCATTTTTATTTGTAAAATTAAAAAAAACAAAAACCTCTAAGGTCATCCATCCTCACTTAAAAGACTCTCACCTCCCCCTGCAGCCTACATCTGTCACAGCCGTGTTCACCGACAAGATGTTTAACTCAAAGACATAAATAAGCACGGGAACACACAGGCTGCATCCTTCAAACAGAAACATGGCCGCTGATAAACTACACCACGCTCCCTATCAGTGATATATATGACTGGGTCTGGAGATAACGGAGAAAAGACGCCTCCGCCACCCCACAAACGATAGAAGCATGAAGTGTGTTTGAAACCGCCCCTGAAAAATGTGGGGTCTTCGAAAAGATTGCTGCTTCCAGTGGATTTCAAGGTCAACAGTGGGAGATTAAACGAAGAAAAAAGGGAATGTAATCCCACCCCCGCGTTCGCCGTGCTCCCTGCTAAAAATAGAGTGTGTGTCTGCGTCTGAGAGGAGAAAGCACATCTTCTGGCACCTGGACGAGTGTGTGTGTGGGTGCCCTCTGCTTCGACCCACTTCCTGGTGTGCCATTTTTATTTGGCCTAACTTTATCCGTGTTGACATCCTGTAGCTACAGTGTTGCCAAAAATAACTTCAGAGGCCATTTCGGCTCCCTGGAGGGCCAAGTGTTCAGCGCTGGTCAAGGAGATCCTCAGTTCACGCCGCATGCTGTGTGTTCTGGACAGGATCCGCACCTCTGCTGCTCTTCGCTCTGATCCGATCCTGGGATGGTTACCACCTCGTCGTGACCATGGAATAGACGCATCACGTGACCCCCTAACAGATAACCTAATGGAGGAGAAAAATGCATAACATTTGAGATTTGTTTTCATTCATTTTATGCCGCTTTTCGGACATTAGTATCATAAAAAGTGCAGTACAATCATAAAGTTTCTGCATTATATTTATTTATTATACAATATAAAACTATATCTTCATCGTTGCATTATTACATCTATAATTAAAAGGCTGTAAGAGAATGGCTTTGAGTTTCTGGAACTTTATACTTACAGCTAAGTGAGCTTCATAATTAGAATCATCCATCTGGAAGCACATTACCTCTGAAATGAAACAAACTAATCAGATTTGTTGAAGTCTTTACCTTCTTCGATGTTGCTACCGGAACAGATGGGATGGACGTTCCACAGAGTCTGCATGAAGGAGGCATCCACCTGGATGTTGCCATTGGAGATGGATAAGTGCTGCAAGACACATTTCATGTCGTTTATTAGTAGCACCTAAGAAACAGCATTGAGCGGTAAAATATGCAAACATAGCGAGGTGCTATAAAGTCCCAAATCTAAGGCTAAAAAATAAATAAATAATTGCAAACTGCAGCAGCTGG
>NC_050533.1:15174370-15229417 GCF_002922805.2 Oryzias melastigma
AAAATAAACAGAGTTTGCTAAAAATTTTCAGGAAATTGGTGATCCAGGGAAAAAAACACTGACTGACAGATGCCTCAAGTCTTTGGAGAATTTTTTTTTCCTTTGGAGCGAGGTGCTATAAAGTCCCAAATCTAAGGCTAAAAAATAAATAAATAATTGCAAACTGCAGCAGCTGGGCCCTCACAGAACATCCAGATTACCTCTGCAGCCCTCAGGAGTCACTTTATCGGTGACAGCTGGAATAAAACTCAGACTGACACGTGCGACAGAAAGGTGAAAAAGTTATCTGCCCACAGCTCTGCCACAGTCCATGTGTGTGTGAATGAACACATAGAGTCTTTAAAGAACCACACCAATGAAAAAATGTGTTTTTGACGTGTTCTTGTAGCATTTTTCTAACATATAGAGGACTTTAAAATTAAAGTTGTGTTTCTGGGTATTTCTTTATTCAAATCATGATGGATCAGGAGTAGATAAAACCTTTTCATTGTCTGAGCTGCCATCTAGCTCAAACCTGTATGGCTGGATAGCTCTGATATTTTTAGCTGTTTTTGTTATTATTTTAATGTTAGCTTGGGATTGTGAGGGGCTATAAGCTAGCAGATGAAAGTGTAAACAAAGGAATAATGGGATATCAGTCCGACCTCCTGCCACTCTGCAGAAACTATTTCCTAATAGTTTTTTTTATTTTTGCAAAAAACTGCATGATTTTAATTAAAATACAATTTTACAATCGTAAATATAGCTGGAGTTGGACTTTATTAAACCCTTTCATGAATTAGGTCAGTGTCAGAAATGCTGCAGTGATGTGATATTAATGTAAATTGGATGATGACTAACAATGGCTGGGTAAAAATTATCCTGGCAGGAAATTAGAATCTTTCTAATGAGAAAATTTCAGGTTCAATAAACTTTCCTTCATATTATTGAGCAGCCTTGAAATAATAGAACAAGAAAAGGTCATTACTTCTGATGCTAGGCTTTCTGATTGAGGTTACATGAGAATCCAGTGAGAAAGAGTAATAGATTAGGACTGAATTTTTCACGCACGTCTCGCAAACAGTGGTTACGGTTTGAGGAATATACAGAACACTTACGAGGTAGCGCTCTGAGGACACGCTGACGAGGATGAGGTCGTCACCGATGCGCACTTTCTCTCCTTCAGATCTCTGTTTTGAGGCTGGATGGATCGTCCACCAGCAGGCCTCCCCTATGAAAACAAACACCCTTCTTCATGTTGCCTCCATAGTTTGATCTTCTCTACACCTGAAAAGCACCTTGTTTGGAGTCAGATTTTTCCAGCTGTCCCCATCATTTTAAATAAAAATCCATGGTTGGCATTCAAAGCTCTGTTATGAAGCTGCCAAGAAGACAGCATTTGAGGTTTGACTAGTCAAGACAAACTGAAAATTTTGAGACAGTGAAGAGACAAAAGCCAAAATATATACAATTTATTTACTAAAAATTAGTTGAAAAATTAGTTGAAGAACAATATTGGCACCTTAAACAAAGTTTCATATTGCTCAAATGTGATGTTTTGCTCAAAGGTTTAAAGTTTTTGCTCACCCAAACAAAACCTGAGCACAAATCTTACAAAGTCATCCTGAAAATGCTGCATGGTGTGCTGCAAATCTAGAGCGGCGGGGGAAAAGTGGGCCAGCTTATGAGGAAACCACAACAACACTATCAAATATATCATTACTGACAATGGAAGGCACACTGTGTGTCTAACTCACTTCACAGGGAATATTAACTCAAACGGCGAAAAGGAACACTGAAATTTAGTCAAATGAGGTACGGAGAGAAAGCGCTGAGCGGAGAGAAAGAAACAGAACAAAAGACAGAGAGAGATGGTCACGGCGGATGAAAGCAACACGGTTTCCGAGTGTCTCTCTTTACCTGTGGAGTCCTCCTGCAGGCCCACATCAAACGATAGCTTGTCTGTTTGGGACCTTGATGTCTTTAAACAAGCCAGGTACTGTGAAGCAACAAAATTACCAAGATGAAAGCTCTCACACGCTCTTGATCTGGTGACCCTGCTTTCCATATGGGTGATATTTGAATCAATAAACCGAAATATGACACTTTTTTGTTTTGTTTTGGGTGAGGTCTCACCATAGAACTGAAGGAATGCCGCAGGAGGATGGCGTGACCGTACAGCAGTGTCTTGTGTCCACCACTTTGTGCTGCCTGTTAGGACAATTCACACACAAAAAACACACAAAAACATGTCAGAACAAGCTTTCAAGAGCAAAAAAAATGATAAAAAATCTCCTTCGGATTCTGCTTCTCCGCTCTACCCCAAACATGTTATCAATCAAAGACCTCCTTGATGATGATGAAGTCCTCAAGCAGCAAGAACATGTCTCCTGGGGAGTGCTGGCCGCCCTATCTCGCCAATGAGGACATGCAGTCTGACTCGCCAGGAGAAGATGGTGCTACCGGCTCTTGTATCCGGGATCGAACCAGATACAGGGTCATCTTTTCCGACTACGAGAATGTGGGAAGGATGCGCAACAGCAGTCAGTCTCAAGCAAGGAGTGACTCAATAGTCTGTTTCTTGGGGGAACAGGCCAGAGTTTTAGGGATGCAGGAAGGGGAATGGTATCTCTTCTGGGAAGAAATAAAAAGGTATCTGGCGTTCTGCTGCAAGCAAGTCCAGTGTTACTCACCTTCCTTATGAGCCTCTGTGAAGCATTAAGGTAAGAAAGGGTGGGATTATATATATTTAAAAATGTATATTTTAGTCTTTTGAGACGTTTTTCTCACGTTTGATGGTATTCTGGCTTAAAAACAAGGAAACGTCCCAAAAAATTTAATTTACTAAAAGTAAATGGGGGCTGGAGAAAAATACCATCTTGGTGGATGTTGGTTGTTGGAGAGAATTTGCATGGAAACTATAGACTACTTAAAAAAATGTCAAATGTCAAAAAATGTCAAAACTATGACCAGACTGCTGTCGAAGAAATTGTAACTTTGCTCTGATTTACAAGAATATTGGAGAGAAATCGTGAAAGCAAAAAGCAAAAATGATAGACAGTGAATTGTGTATAAAATATTGATACTGAATTAAAAAAACATGCAAAAATAAAAGATAAAACTGTGTTTGGCAGAAAACATATAAAACACAAATTGTAAAATTACAAATAATTATATTATATTATACATGTAAATGTAGATGGATATGTATAAAATGCATCATTTACAAAGAAATTATTAACCAAACCAAAATAACTAAATCAGATTTTTCTTATTATGTATTGTGGGGTTGTTTTTTTAAGTAAATGATTATGATTCGTATTTTTCTTGCTTTGCAGCGTATTATTGACAATACAGGTTGTGTGCTTGCTTTGGGATTTTCTTAATATAAAAAGAAAAGTAGAAAAACATCAGCAATTTTTTCTACAAAAGGAGATTTTGAAGGATTTCTTGTCTTCCTGACAATACCGGACCTGTGCTTTGTGTTTGTGTCTTTAAATCCAAAATGGAGTTCTAAATAAGATAAAAATTGTTTTTCCTTAGGAAAGACTGTTCTTTTTGTATATTTTCGAGGAGTTCTTGTCTTCCTCTCAATAAGTGGCCTTTGCTTTGTGTTTTTCTCTCAATGCTAAATACAGTTCTAAAAAGAAGAAAATAAAGAAGGGAAACAGCAGCATGTTTTTGCTGACTGTTTTAGGTGAAACTTGTTAAAATAAAAAAATAAAATTGTGTTTGGCAGAATGCATAGAAGACACAAGATGTAAAATAAAGTTCTAAAAAATCAGTACAGCTTTTTTTATTTGAGTTTTTCTTTTAACGTTCAATAAAGCTCAAAAATAAGAAAATAAAGAAAGGAAACAGCAGTATTTTTTCAATAAAGACGACTGTTTTTTGTATATCTTGAAGGATTTCTTATCTTTCTGTCAATACGGGACCTATGCTTTGTGTTTTTCTCATGTTGTTAAAAAAAGCTCTAAAAAGAAGAAAATAAAGAAGGGAAGCAGCAGCAATTTTACATAAGGACTTTTCTGAGAAACTTGTGAAAATAAAATAAAATTGGGTTTGGAAGAATGAATATAAGACAATATATTTGTTTTCTAAAAAGTATAAAAATTAGAAAACCATTTTTTTATGTCTTGTCTCGCCATTTTCAATAAAGTCCTAAAAATAATAAAATGAAGGGAAACAGCAGCATTTTATTCAATAAGGAAGACTGATTTTTGCATAGTTTGAAGGATTTCTCGTCTTGTTTCATATTGGTGACAATAGGATTCATGTGCTTTTGTAATTTTCTTAATGTTATAAACGGTTAAAAAAAGAATACAATATCAATAACTAATCTTTGCATTTTTTTCAAGAATTACCTAATTATGTTCCTTAAAAAAAGTCAAACAGCCTGTAAATACTTAGGTTGAAAGAAATAAAAAAGTCATGGCCTCCCTTCTTCTGTTTGTGTGTTTCTATCTGCCTTTGATTGGCCACTGGAACAAAAGCTCATCTGTGGTGCGCTGCAGCTGTGTTGTGCAGACTGCAGCACTGGCTTCCAGGTTTCTTCTGTGCTGCTGGCTTCTTGCTTTATGCTGGCTGAGGTGCTGAGCCTAATGCAGCGAGGAACACAGAGCTGCAATCATCCCCCCCGCCACCTCCACCACCACCAATAGACTCCAGTCTGCTGCTCATTTTCCACTCTGGGCAATGCGTTATCATTAAGGGGAGAGATCTTCAGACAGATATTGCAGCAGAAATGAGCAGTGGAACACCCTTTGGTTTAATTAATGTAAAGAGAGAAGAATGTTGGAAGAAAAAAGGAGAAGAAACAGATCATATGTGCAGCTGTTATCAATTTATATGTTTGACATTTAACAAGACGGAGGAGTGTGATTCCTGCAGTGGTCAGTTTAGCAGCTTCCCTCTGGAAACGAGGGAAAGAGGTGAGGGGATAAGAGGCGAAAACAAGGCGCACACATCATCATCTGTCGGTTAGACTGTCCGACCAGATCGCTTGGCAACAGGTCTGCACTTGAAGAAATTGGTTTGAAAAGGCTGTTGTTTGCTATTTCTGCAAGTCTTCGATACACGTCGATACCATCTGGCTGAAGCGGCCCCAACTATCTATTTCCCCCCCAACATCTGTCCAGTGATGAGCCCCATCCATCGATGGGTGCATTGATTCCACGGCTCAGTCGAGACATATCTAATTTCCCTTTTCGTTATAACTGCGCTTGTGACATTTCCCGATGAGCGATGAAAGTTGGACCACATGGAAAATGGCTAAATGTGGCAGTAGGGAACACTCAGGAGGAAACGCAGCCCTGAGGTTTCCCCCGGTATTCCCTGAAAGTCACATAAAGAATAAAAAGTTATTAAAAAAAACATGGGAGATGGATTTATCACCTTCAGAATAATGCAATGTCAAAGCCCAACTGAAACAAATTCAGTCATCCCTGTAGGTTTTCATGAGATTATATTGATTTGTTTTTTTTTTTCATAGATTCCTGCCAGCTAGAACAAACACTCCCTTCAACAGCAGAGGAACTAATGGCCTTGACGTCCATCATTCTGTTGCACAGAGAGTCCCCTGTGGCTAAAATTCTCCATCCCTGGCACCTCCCTTCATCTCTGGAACAGCGTTAAAAGCGGAGGATTTAAGGAGACTCTTGTCATTACTGATGTGGCTAAAGAGGGAGAAGAGTCATGCAGGGATCTTTGTCTTTTGATTATGTCACGTGAGATCATCTCTGTTACAGACGAGCTCTGTACAATATGTAGCAGGATCCTATGGCCACTTTGATTATTGGAAAAAGGAGTGACAGATAAGAGTTTTTTTAGGGGGAATAGGTTGAGAACGATCCAGTGAAAGCTGTAATGCTACCACCAACTCATACTATACAACTCACATTCTAAATACCACTTCCAATAAAAAGTCTATGTAATTGCATGTCTATGTGTGTCTCAAAATTATAGCAAGTGTTGAAGTTTATTTTTAAGCTCTACGTACAAAATACACAACCATTGAAACAGTTAAACCAGTTTTGGCCAATTAGGGACTTGGATTTGGAAGTGACGGATGGGTAGGGTCCTTTTTAATTCACAGAAGTGCCAATTTGATCATAAAGGAGAAATTGATACTTGCAATTTGTGCCTGGCCGGGTTAGGGTACCGGTATCAGTCCAGTACCAGTCTGCGTCCCGGAAGAATACAGATATCCTGTATCCTACCCCAGTACTGGTACCCTACCTAAACCTACCCCGGTAGGGTACCTACATGACGCAGAGCTGTACCGGTCAGCTCTGTGTCATGGTACAGGAACCCTAACCCAGTAGGTATCCTAACCCTAACCCAGTAGGGTACCGGCACTGGGTTAGGGTTAGGATACTTACCTAATCTGGTACCCTACCGGGTTACGGTACTCGTGCCATGACGCAGAGCTTTTACAGTTACAGAGCGGATACAGAGCAGACAAAGAACCGATACTGGTACCCTACTAGGTCAGGATTAGGATACCTGGACACAGACTGGTACCGGTACTATGTTAGGGTACCTGTACTGGTACCAATACCCTTCCGGTCTGCAACCTGGTACAGGTATCCTAATAGGAACAGCCAGCACGTCATACCTGTACCAGGATGCAGACCAGAAGTGTACCGGTTCCAAGTTAGGGTACCTGTACCGGTACCCTTTCAGTCTGCGTCCTTGTACCTGTACTGTGACTGACGCAGAGCGGTCTGGTACTGGTACCCTACTGGGTTAGGGTTGGGATACCTGTACCGGGGCGCAGATTGGACTGGTACCGGGTTAGGGTCCAGCACGCAGACCAGACTGGTTCTGGTACCCTACTGCATTAGGGTTAGGATACCTGTTTTGGAACGCAGACCAGACCAGTACCTGTCCACGTCCAAGGGTTGGGGACCCCTGATTTAATGAGAACAGCCAGCACGTCAAGAAGCGACAAGTCGGGGACACCCAAAACAACAAAAAGTAGCGCAGAGGGGGTCCGAACCATACGTCCATATTTGATGAGTTGGCAGTGAGAATGCGTTGGAAGACAATAAAAGCGTGTTTAAGAACCCACCCTCAGCGTATTCTATCACGTGTCCAGTAAGCTTTCTGGGCAAAACAGTGAACTGAATGTCACACCAGTCTAACAGTGAGGCTCCTTTATTTAACCCTGCAGTAGAAAAATAAGTCATACACAAAGAACTTCCTGATGGAAAAGACTCCACTAGTTCCGGTTTTAGATGCTCAGAGATGACACGCTGGACACTTATATCCTATGCATGCATAAAAGGTGAGAGAAAAACAGTATGAGTGGCGAACCTACCCATCGATCCGGGCCTCGTGTCTATCATGAACAGGATGGAGATTACACACAGAAAATAGAAGACAAAGATGGCAAAATTACTTTTCAAAATTTGAAAATAAAAAAAAAATAAAAAAAACCCCAAGGGTTTGCATAAAAAAAGGATACGGGTGAAGCTGCAGTAGTAGCAGGGTATCCCTTTCATCTTCATCAATATTCATTATGTCCTGGACCTCTGTGCAGTCAGAGTGCCTAAGCTAGTATAATGGGCCTATTTTATCTATTAATCTCCAAGCAGCGTCTGACCAAGAATATTCAGCTTAGCTCCATTTCGTTTTTACTGCCTCTTTCGAATCTCAGAGCAAAGTTGGACACGCATGCAAATGAGTCAGAGTATGGCTTGTATGAGGTTTTTTTCTTCTGTGAGTTGGAGAGTGTTTCTGCCACTCACCCCTTCGTTGTTCTGTCCACTCTTAGCCAACATCTCCTGGAGGGCCCGCACCGACAGCGACTGCTCCAGCACGAAGGTGCAGATGCACAGGTCCGGAGGTACATACTGAAACAACAGTCGAGCCCGCATGAAACATAACAATCCCTCATAATTTTACAGGAATAAACTTGTAGAATAATAAGTAAAAGAGTCAATATTTTACAATAATTAATTTATATTTTAGAAGCTATGAAAGAGAATTTACAAGATTTAAGTCTAAAGAAAAATATAAACAACGTGTGTGTGAGTATAAGAGATTCCATTGTAAGCTGTTATTTTAGAATTGGTTTCTCAAACAAGTAAACATTAAGACTTTAAGCGAGTCAACATTGACTTATAGTAAATAAAGGGACTTTGAAAAGAATTTGCTCAAAATTTGGCCTCTTCAGATGAAGATTCTTGACCCACAAGGAGTGGAATTTCAGCATAGTTGCAGAAATCCAAATGCATTATGGGACATGGATTCCTTTGAGTAACTAAAGCCTTTTGGCATTATCATTAATGGCTGCATTGATATGGATTTAGTCAGCATGTTATGTTGATGGAGGCTTACACAACAAATTTTATTTTTGAAAAATAATAACTTTTTCTTTATAAATTACGACTTTTCTCTTATCATTTTACAACTAGGGGTGTAGAGAGAAATCAATTCAGTGATATCTCGAGATATTGCATTTGCCGATACTTGTATCGATTTTAAATGCTGCCCTGAAGATATTTAATTAATTCTTTATGAGTGTTCTTCAGCATCTTATTTTTGTTTTCCACTTAAACCCTTGACCACTAGTTGGCAGCACAGCACACTTTGATCAGGTCTAAACCACACCAGAACAAGATCTCGTGGGAACTAGCTTGTATTAAATGTTCGGTCTCATTGCCTCAGTCAGCCTCGTGATTTTTGCTGTTATGAGACATTTACTACTTAGTATGACTGTGTTTTTTTCTTTCTTATTAAAAAAAAAATTCTGGTACATATATTGTGATGATACATATTGTATCACAAGACATGTATCACAAGACATATTGTATCGCCAGACTCTTGCCAATACACACCCCTATTTATGACAGGGGTTCCCAAACTATGGCCCTCCTCCACATTTGGCCCGGCCCCCCAAACACTATCATCGACCCATAATTGTCGATCAAGACCCGCATGGTACGTGACTTTTTATTCCACCCTTCTGCAGTCTGAAATGTGACAGGAGAAGATAGACTATTTATGGGTTTAACTGTGTGAATGCTGTATAGGGTTACAATACTGTATTTAAGCTACATGCTAGCTCATTTAGCTCATTTAGAATTTTTTGAGTTGTTTCATCTAATTTGGCACTTTGCTAAAATTTTAGCTAGCTATCAGCTTCAGCATTTTCAGCAAATAACTTCAGCGTTTTCTAGGCAATTTTGGGGTTTGGCTGATATGTTAGCAACCTGCTAGCTGTTTCCGCTAATTTAGGCTTTTTTCAGTTTTTTAGTCTAATTTGCCATTTAGCTCATATTTAAGCTACATGCAAGCTGTTTTTTTAGGCTAATTTGGCACTTCGCTAATATTTTAGCTACATTGTGGCTAAAATATTTTTAGGTCCAATGCTAACTTTTTATGTTTTGGCCACATAACTTTTTTGCTATGTGGAAAGAAAAAGTTCTGGGATCCCTGATTTAAGGCTATATTACTATGAAACATTTCCTTTTTTCTCATAATTTTACAATTATAAAACTATAAAATTTGGATTTTAATCACTTTTTTTTCATAGTTTTACAACTCTGTTAATGTAAAATATTGACTTTTTTTCTCATAGTAGCCTGACTATATTACATGTTAATTTTTTTCAAATTTTTGTGACTTTTTTCTCAAAAATATTCAAATTTTCCTCATACTTTTATGATTTGATTCCTGTATATATATATAGAGATATATATCTCTATATATATAGATATATATATAGATATATATATATTTCTCTCTTGTGATGGCCCTAATCTGTTATACTAACATAAAAACAATGCTGCTACAGTTAAAAAATTGCATTTTGATATGGAGTTTAAAGAACAACCAAAGATGCTATTTATTTTTTTCCCTAAAATGTCACTCTGTTCCTTTTAAGCACAGTCAGTAACAGCAGAAGGAAGTCAGGGTAAAATAACTACCACATCTTCTACTGCAGAGTCTGTTCTTTAGCTGAAGTGGGATTTCAGAAAGCCACACAGCAGCAAGCCTTCATCCAAACATTAAAATTAAAAGGGTTGAACGACCTTTACTGCCACCGATCGACACTTGTTTTTATTCAGTGTTTTATAAGGCTGAAGGAGAGAAACAGCCTCTTGGTCTGCATAGATCTAAAGATCATAAAACTGCAGCTTACTGCTGTACTTTTGCTAAACTCAATCCCGTTTCCCCATTAACCAAGACTAACTTTGGAAACAATGCATTTATGTGCTCTCTGCATCCTACATGTCCCACATGTCCAGCATAATAGTGAACAATAGCTACAAATGTAGACGTTGCCAAATCTTACAGAAATCAGGACAGAAACAGCCTTGATAGCAGAAATGGGAATGTCAAGACCACAAGATAAATGATCCCAACACAAAAACACCCTACTACCTCCTTTCAGGCCTTCTAAACTTTTTCTAAAGTGGATCATTCAGACAGGTGACTCTGGCCTTGTTTAAAACTTCACAGCCCAGTTTCTGGTTCAGCATAGAGAACTTTTTAGTGGAGATGTAAAAGATAATCTAGGGTGAGTTTACTGCAGAAAATGCAAAGCAAGCACATCTCCATATAGAAATTTATAGAGATATTTATTCCTTTATTTCTTTTTACATGAAGCATCCTTAGCCATATAAACATATTTAACCCACTATGTCAAAAGATTGACATGATTTTTTGTAAATTAAGATGTTTTTTTTTGACCCTTTGATAAAATTCACAAAAACTGTGTTTAAGTGATAACTGATGGGTAGTGATATCTATTTGTCTTATAAAGCAAATTTTGATGGGATGGATTGTGTAAATGAGAATTGGTACTAACCAGAATGTTGAACAAAATAAACATAATTTCAACCTTGTGTTGCCATTGCAAACGTGATGTCTTTCCAGGCACTCTACAGTATTAATAGAGAATTTAAGAAAAGCTTAACTCTTATGTCAGAGGGACAAACAGCTCATGTCAGTCATGAAGTCATTACATCACATGACTTTGAAGCTGCCTTCAATAATTTAATGGCTTTCAAGGAGGTGAGGAAAGAGACAAGGGGTATATTTATGTAAATAATCGATTTTTCTAGAAACCAGTTGTGTTTTTCTAAGAGGAATCCAGTTACTAACTCAATTACATTTTGGATTCAGTAGTTACCATAGCTAATTACTTACTAGAAGTACCATTTCCATCATTGATGACAAGTAAGAAGATTAAGAATCATCAACTTTGAAAAGAGGACTCCATCAAACATGGTTTCTGGGTTAAGAGTTGAAACTTAAACTTTGAAGAGGTTTAAGAGGGAACTTGAACTGTTAATTGGTCCTGGAAAAAAGCTTGATTTATTAAAAATCTCATCATCATTCCAAGGCCTGGACTTGTGCACAAAACAAAGACGCAGCATCAATACCGAAGTGTTAAACGGGCATTCCTCTGATAGTCATAACATTTAGTCTCTGACAAGGAGAGAGCTGCTGGCTGTAAATCATAATCAACCGTTTTCACAAACTGATTGATCATGCCATTTAGGCTGCACACGTTTTAAATCATTTTCAGCCCACCACTTGGATCTTTGGCTGATCACTTAACCGCTTCACTAAAGAAAAAATATATATTATTGATTAGGCCTGCTCCAAATTGTCCTGTTGGAGGATTATTTTGAACCTATTTTGTCCTCAAAGGTGTCTTTTTTTTATACAAAAACCAAAAATATAAGATAAAACACATGAATGTGAGTATTTATCTGGTGTCATTTTAATCTAAAATGTGCTGAAAGCCCATTTTCACCTTTTGACATGCAAACACTGGGGGCAAAAGAACACAATAAAGCAGTTTCTTTGCAATTTAGGTCTGACTTTTCTTTGTTTTTCCTTCTCATCCCTATTTCTGAGAAACATCTCGCCGTCTTTCCAAGCACCGAATGCTTGAATGTGTTTGATCTAAACAAATAATAATGAATCAGGAAGATTCATCGAGAAAAAAGGTTGTAAAATGTGTCAGAGCAGCAGTAATGCATTCTGATTCTCTGAGGGAGCTCAACATGTCAGAGACAATAAAGACAAAGAGAAAAATAAACCCTGTGAAATATACTAACACAACATGCATTAATGTGGAAATATAAAGAAAACCAATTAAATGTAACTACATCTTTCCACACAGTCCAACCAGAATGTATTTTTACAAGAAATAATCAAACACATGCAGCCATTTCAGATTATTATAATCACTTCACAGAGATGGAACGTTGTCACTCATCAACTTTAGGCGAAGCCCATCAAAGGAAGCGTGGTGGATGGGAACTGTTTTTCTCACACTGATGAGGCCCCGCTCTGATTTTCCAAGCAGCCTAGTTTAGCTTTGGATCCAAATCAGACGAAAACCAAGCAGATGCTTCGTCTGGATGAATCTGTCCTTTTATATAGTCTGGTGGTTTAGGATGTTTTTTTTTAATGATAATTACTGAAAATCTAATTAAACTAGGAAAGTTGCATTGCCTGCTATAATGCTAGTGTGAGAATGCTTTTTGTTGAATGTTGTCATTGAAGATGCTGAAGCTGTTTATTTTAATTCCTGAATAATGTCCTGAGCGTGCTGAATATTTTGTTCCTAAAAGTGCACACAGAATTTGAAGAATCTATTGAAAAATCGCAAAAAATGTGTAAGATTTTGAAATGCACAAAAGGGTATGAATACCAAAAGTACAAGCATGAATGTCCTGAATGTGCTCAATGTTTTGAAACCAATATTAAATACATTGCAAGAGTGCACAAAGAATATGAAAAATTTATTAAAAATTGCGTAAAATAAAAAAAAAAAATGTAAAATTTCTGAGTATCAAAAGTACAAGCATGAACGTCCTGAACGTGCTGAACATTTTGATACCAAAATTGCCTATAATGCTAAAGTGTAAAAAGAATTACAAACATTTCTTGAAAAGTTTTTTGAAAAAAATCACAGAAATTGTGTAAAATTTCAAAAACTGTAAATGTATTAATATCACAAAAACAGGAATGACGGTCCTGATCGTTTTGATAGCAACATTGTATAGGGTTCTAAGTAAATTTCTATGCAACTGAAGAATCACATAAATTGAAAAAAAATTAAAAATACGGAAAAGATATGAATACCAAAAGCTCAAGCATGAATGACCTGAATATTTTGATACCAATATTGCATAGATGTCAAAGTGCACAAAGTATTTGAAGAGTTTCTCTTTTCTATGGGGCTAAAAAAATAACATACATTGCATAAAATTAAAAAAATTACAAAATATATGAATACTAAAAGTACAAGCAGGAATGTCCTGAACGTTTTGATAATAAGATTGCTTAAGTTTAAGTGCAAAAAGTTTTTAAAGGATTTGAAGAATGTCCCATTCATTTTCAATGGGGCCAAAAAATTGTATAAATTGCATAAATTCTTAAAATCCGTAAAATATATCAATACCAAAATAACAAGAAGTAATGTCCTGAACTTGCTGAATATTTTGATACCAAGATTGCGGAAATCCTTTAAAACGTCATTAGATGGCTGCGTTTCCATTAACTATGAAATTGCTCAAATTGGATTTGCGATAATGAATTTGCTTAATTGAAATGCAACAATTAAAAAAAACGTGTATTAATCAAAATAGAAGCTTTTGTGCATAGAGCAGGTGTCTTTGGGGGCGTATCAAGACGGAAACATTTTTTTTGAGTTTTACATGCTGAAAAACGTACGATTCATTCCAATAAGAACCACTATAATGAACATTTCTCAACTCCGTATAATAGCACATCCTTTGCTTACTCCATGTAAAGCCTTTTTTTCACAATTGCAACCCAAATATTAAACTCTGTTGCTGTCTCTCAAATGCATGTTCCTTAAAATTGTAGAATAATTTAAAAAAGGAAATAAACTGACTAAAATGCAAAGAGAAAAAAGGGATGCTCCCAAACCAAAGTTTCTGATCATTTAGGCTGCGTTTATATGTTTACCTGGAAAATGTATAATCAAGACTGCAATCAGATGTTCCATCATCAGTATCTCTAAAAGTTTCTTTATTGCTCTATATTCTGAGCGAAACTCTCTAAAAGTGGAGTCACTGAACCCACCTTTGCTTCTGATGTGGGCTCCAAGTAACACAGTCGATTGCCCAGCCCCTCAGCAGCCAGGCAGAACTTACGATTCTCCTTCTGGATGCAGGCCACGCACTGGAGCACCACTTCATCATCCTGTCGAGACAAAACTGACTTCAGTTTTTTTGGGTCTACCCAAGCAAATGCAGACACGTTCCATTTCAGCAGAAACCCAGTTCGACCCATTCCCTTCTGCTGATTGGAGCAGGTATGTGAAGGTTTGGACTCAATCTCTCCCTGCCTCAGCGCTGGAGGGGGAACCATGGTAGTGCAGAGGGAGGATGCATAAAGACGCCCACCAAAAGTTCTCTTAATAAAGTGCACTGAGCCCTGACTGTGCTACAAAAACTAGAAGGTTTCTGTCTGAGCAAACGAAAACTAACCATACCAGACAGAGGAGTGAGGCCACAACTGGAATTCTTCAATCATATGGGCTGGAAAATAATCAAGTTAATATTTATTGTAGTAATTTTAACATTTTTTTGTTGTGTGTCTTGGTAAATCCTCAATTCACATAAATAATGTAAGAGTTAGTGATGAGGTAAGGAGGAAGTGGACAATTACATTCACTAACACTAAAATGAGTTTGGTCAAAAACTGTTTATCCTAGGTTAGCATTGTGTTCATACAAAAGGATTCCAAAAAGTTTTAAGCTTTAAAATGTTTGGTTCAAAACAAACAACAAGATTTATGACACATTATTGGAATAAATTCACAAAGTGAATCTTCACCTGTTTTTTAGACAATTTTCAATTTTCTAAAAATGGATTCATTTTTATTTTGTCTATATATGATTGATCTTCTGATTTGAGAACATAACATGCGTCAATGGCACAGTAAAGTTCTGGTGCCACTGACATGGGGTTTTATCAACCTGTCGACTGTAGCAAATAAGGCCCGAACATTATGAGAGTTTTTGGTAATGATGTCAGAAAAATAGGACTTCTTTGAATTGCAAGGTTGTAAATTATAAAAGTGCAGTTTTTCTTTACAGATGTTGTAATCAACCTACAGTTTAGTCTTTCTCCATCGGCGCTCAGATTTCCGACACTCTCTTTTTCCTTTCTTTATGAGTACGGAATTTCTCCATGGAGATTTCTTCCCAGCAGCGATCACCTTTACATTACTGGGAGCAATACTTTGCATGATATTTGACATATTGGCATTAAACCTTTTGACAAGTTCATTGACTGAATCCCCTAAGAGGGAAGGTGCTAGAAAGACAAGTAAATGCCTACACATGGATACATTCATGATTCCTTTATGCTTTGTTTACACCGGTCTTTGCAACGCATGTTCAAGTGACCACTCACAAAAATAAGTCTTAACAAATGAGTTTTGGGCTTCCACATTCAAACTCTAGCACGAATTCGTCACTACCCAAGTTTTTAGGTCCATTTTCAGCCATGTGCAAAATGCAATCTAATCATTTCATATAAAAAAAATGATAGCAGCTTTTGTAGCATTTAAATAAGCATTGTAAGTGATTACATTTTTCCCTTTTACTCTGAAAATCTATGTTGAAATGACAAGCATTTAAGTCACCCTTTGCAAAATATTTGGAGAACATAAACGCTGAAAATTGATGCCACTGTTGGAAAGAGCAAATGAGCAGCTTGCGTTTATAGTGCTGGCTTTGTAAATGTTGAATTGAACATAGTTACTCTCTGAAATTTGCTGATGTTGGCTGCTGTGGGACAGGGAAAGGTGGGGGCCTCCACACAATTGCCAGCTGCATTATTTAATGCGAGCTGAGAACGGTGTGCAGCAGCAGGGGGAACGGCGAGGCTCTCTGCAGCGGAGAGACCTGGATGAGAGGAAGACAGAGGCAGCAGGCGTGTTTCCAGTAAAACCCGCAGTTCAAAGCCATGGCATGCTTCATGGCCACAACGAGCTATCAACTGGTGTTTATGAGTGACAGATGAGAAATTATAATTTCAGTTTTACTACCATCCATTATCGTTATCCTGAGTAAGGTCACTTGCTTTTTTATAAGGTAAAGGCAGGGAACACCATGAACAGGTTGCCAATTCATCAGAGGAATGCTACGGAGACATTCAGCCACACTCACAAACACCCCAACCAGCCTGCACTCTTTCTGCTGATTACCTGGATCAGGTGTGTTGAGTCAATCAGAATAAGAGGACACCTGTGTCAGCAAATTAGCAGAAAGCAGTTCAGAGAGAACCATAAAACATACAGGCTGGTTTAGAGAACGGAGGTTAAGTAGCCCTGATTTAGAGTTACCAGTTAGGCTTGAAACCTGTTTTTTTGGACCGGAGGTAACAGTCAAAACAGGAACCCCTTCCAGCATGAGGCAACAGTTTTTTGTTTTGGTGCGATTTATGATTTCTTTTTTATCTTATGACCTAGCTTTCTAGCTAGCTAGGGTAGTCTGTCAGATAGTTTGGTATCTAGTTTGCCAGATAGATAGAAAGATGGATTAAAAAAGCACGATGTCAAGAATACACAAGTTAGAACAAATTACAATAAATAACAAAAAAATATATAATAATACTAATAATAATAATACGCTTTATTTATAAAGCACTTAAATTGCCCGTTCAGACCGAAAGTGCTGTACAAAAAAGGGGATAAAAACATATAAAGAATCAAAATAAAATAATTAGATTAGGAGTGTACAATAAAAGGCTTATAAGAATACATTCTCAAAACAAAAATATATATATATAATAATACAAATATATATATATATATATAATACAAATTCAAGGAACTCTGTGCTCATCAAACTAGTTTATCAAGACTAAAAAGGGTCCAAAAACTCCATCCATCTTCTAAAACAGAGTTTTTCAATCAGCATGAGGTGGTTCACAACTTCATTGTGAGAGGTGTTCAGATTTGTTGTGGGTAATAATTATTCAATTTCTCCTAATTGATGAAAACATATTTTACCATTGCCAGGATATGAGCTCTGTGTCCATCCAAACATGCCCAAGTTTCACACTGAGTAGGTAAGGATGTAAAAGATAATCAAATACCTTTTATTTTTCCCTTTGTGTTTTTATTTATTCCTATTCAAGACTCTTTGATAATTGTATATTATTACAAACTATTGAGTTTTAGCTTTTTTTCATTTTCAGTTGTGGTGTGTCTTCCGGTTTTTATCAAGGAAAAAGTGGAACTATATAACTTTATTCCAACTAGAAGTCATGGGGTTGCTGGCATTGACTGTAAAAATATATACAGTCTATGGTTGCTGGTAGGGATGTCCCAATCCAATCACGTGATCGGAAATCGGGCCTGATCACGTGGTTGGTGACTCGATCGAAATCGGAAGTTGTCTCCCGATCAATATCGGATATTTAATTTATTCTTATTATGATCAGTGCTTTATATTTCAATCTTGTTATTACGGATAAATACTCCACTAGAAGTCTGCGTGTCATGAACAGATCAAAAAATGTCATTGCCGTAAAACGCAGCAGAATGCAGCAGCAGTTTAAACAGGAGGCTAACATAAACAATTCAGTTAAGCTAGCAATGTGATCAGATTCAGACATCTGGGATCAATAACTCTTTTAAAAACGCTTTAAACTGACAGCAAGTGTCTCTGTTGTTTTGTCCTAACACAAACAACAACCTCTAAAGGCATTTCAACAGAAAAAAGACAGAGTTTTTGTTTCTTTTTAATGTGAAGACCTTTGTGCTGCCGACAGACAGACGGCTACACAGCAGCTGCTAAGTTCTAAATGCTAACTCTGTGATTTAACTCCTTAGGACCCAAGCTGTTCTTTGAAATGCCTGTTTTATTTATCTGACAGAGAAATAAAAGTTAAGAAAATTAACTACCGTGGTAATAAAACCAAAAATGTGATGTCTTAAGAACTTTTAAAATATCATATATACAATAAAAAAAAAACGAATACCTGTACATGAAAACTAATAATGATTCATGAACACGCATCATCAAACTCATACTAAAACAAAGTCATCATGTATTCTAAAGAATTTTAGATGAGGACAGAAATCACATTTGGTTAAAAATGTTCAATAGCTCTAAATATATTAAAAAGTCACAAAACTTTCTCACATGACTAATTATATAACAAGAAAATAGTTATTTTTTTGGATCAGGCCCAAAAAAAACCTGATCGGGACATCCCTAGTTGCTGGAGCCTATCCCAGCTCTGGTAGGGTGAAGGCTGGGTACAGGTCGCCAGTCGATCGCAGGGCCAAACACAATCACACACACTCACATTCACACAATTTAGAATCATCAATGAAGCATGTTTTGTTGGACTGTGGGAGAAAGAACCCAGCTGGCATCCAAACCAGCCTTCTCACTGGGAAGTGAGAGTGCTAACCACTACACCACAGTGCAACACCCCCCCAAAAAAAAACATGAAATGATGTCAAATATCAGACAGACCCACATAAAGGCAAATAGTTTTGAAGAAACAATCACTAACATGCATTTTTTTAAACTGTGGAATGAAACCTGGTAGATAAACTCCATCAGAAGAAAGCTTCATTCAGGATTCAAACCCAGCTCTCGTGTTAGACAACATCCCTTTTGATTATCCAATCATGTTATGAAAGCACAGACTGCCATTCTAATCCAGTTTCCATTGTATCTTCAGCAGAGACAGCCGAGCCAGCACACGTCTGCTGGGATTGATGGCGCCATTCACGAGTGTAACAGCAAAGACTCTGGATGATCCCATCTCAGATCAATATGAAAATGTTGCTCAGCTCTGAACTGCAATGAATAGCCCTTCACAGCAACACAACACCTGGCTGGTCTCAACATACCATTACTCACCCCGTTAAGAGAGACGGCAGACGATTGACTTGGACCCCATCAGGACCGTATCGATCCCCGCAACGCAATCTCTGTCTGTCTGACCACCGCCATGGCACATAAAATGTTTCTAACCCGCAACTGACCCCGTCTCACCCCAAACACCTGCCACTGTCTGGCTCCCTCGGTAAATCTGGGCTCCTCCGTCACTAACACACATTTCTCATTCATCTCCTGTTATTTATGCTCAGAAGGGAACGGTCTCTGCTGGAACCCGTTCAAAAAACTGAAGGAAGGCTCTAAGCGAGGCTAAAAGGCTCTTCTTCATTCACAGATACAAAGTTAGTACTTTAAAAACTGTTTTCGACAAATCTGTACTCTAAAGACTCACACAGATGAAAACTGTGTTTTTAACATTTTTTTAGCATTTTTTCTGATAAGGAAAACATGAAAATTAAACTTAAAATTGCATTTCTTAGTTTTTTCTTATTCAAATCAAAGTAAATCAGGAGCAGATGAAAAATGCTGTTGTAAATAGATTATTTTTGTTATTTAATAAATACACCTACGCCACAAACTTCCTGCTCCACTCCATTCTGATGCATCAACTATTAGTTTATAGATCGTCCGAGGTGGCATCTGGCTCAAAACTGTACGACTGGATAACTCCAATATTGATCAGCATTTTTCTTAGGATGAAATGTGAGGGGCTGTAAGCTAGAGGGAGAGCTTGTAAACAGAAAGCTCTCAGTTATGGGAGATGGGAAAGGCGGGCTGGGTTGCTCTGCATCAACAGTTCCGCCCACAACTCAGAGGTTAAATTCTAATGAACTACTGCTGCTCTGCAGAAATTATGTCCTAGGAAACAACAGATTTTTTTTTTTTTATTATTCTGGCTGATAATCATAGTTAAACGACAACTTGTAATGCTTTTAAAGTAGATCACAAGTTGATCAGAGTGGGTTTTTAATGCATCAGACTAGGGGTGGTCAACCACTAAGCTGTCAAAGTCAGGGGTCTACAACCACCAACACTAAAAGAGCCATTTGGTCCAGTTTCTTACAGACCAAAATCTAGCAAGAGCCAGAAAATCCAACATTATTGTTTAAAAAAATACGCAAAATCTATGTTTTTATGATCAGTAAAATGTATATATAAAATGTATATTTGAAGTTTTACGATAATGAACTATAACAGTGTCTATATGTTTCAATAACTGTTTTTATTTCTTCAACTTTTTAAAGCAGCACACACAAGATCCTTCCAAAATAAAATACACCAATTAAAATCATTCTGCGGCACAGGATTCACTTCAAAATAAAATGCAAGATAGTCAAACATATTTTTTATCATTACAATTTAGGTGCATCAACATCATTTTTTTTTCCTTTACTGTCAAATATAACAGACAATAAAGTAAAACCTTATTATATTAAACAAAAAACTTAAAACATTAAAAGTAAACTGAGCTTTTTATTATTATTATTTAAGATGTTAGGCACAAAACACATCATTCTATCATTTGAAATAAATTGTTTTAAACTGTTTTAAACTTTAACCACTTTAGTGTAATTTACCAAAACATAAGGCTTGAGGAGACTTTCATTTTAAACACAAATTTAAAGAACATTTCTACAAAATTTCTGACATGATTTTGCTCTGTGGTTTGACATATTTAAAATCAAAACAAAAAATGGCAAAATTTAACCAATTGATTATTTATTTGAATTTTCAGCATTTTTCTTTAAAGCTAAAGAGCCATAATAAGGGGATAAAAGCCACAGGGCCACAGGTTGGAGACGTCTGGTCTAAGTTATAGTGGGCCATAGACATAAAAATATATTTCACACAATACTACAACCTGCAGTTTCAACATAAAATGTAAAACAAAATTAGTTTAATTCTTCATTTGACATTAAAAATACAAATATTTTAAATAAATTATTTAAAAATGAAAGTAATTAACTAGCCTTTAAAAAAAAAAAAGTTTGAATTTTACTTTTATTTTCTGTGTTCAGAAAGTTCTAAACAATAAATCAAATAAGATGCTAATTTTCAATCCTGTCTGTTTCATTATTCGTTTAATTACTTTGTTTTAAGACCAGAAATACTATCCCAGAGTAAATTACTCTCACCTTTAGTACTATATAAGGATTATGAAAAAACATAGAACATCCCACAAGAAGCTGTTATTCTAAAGACCAAATAATTTGATTTATTAGGTTTAAAACCCATATTGACAAATTACCTTATTTTGTTCCAATAAGGAATCTATTTAGTTGCTTTAGCTGCAGAAAAAGGAAAATTGGCCATAAAGCAGATGTTTTAGTTGCCAGACAAGAAAAAAAGAAAAAGCTACAATTTATAATTACATGCTTTGATTGTACATAATTACAATTTAAACAAAAAAAAAAAACAGTCTTATTATATCAATGAGATGATACTAAAAACATAGACTGGCCTCTGCAAACTAAATTCACTTCAATAAAATCCATTAAAAATACATCATAAACAGCATATTTATGTTTGCAAAAATCCATTTCTACAAACAAATATGCAGAGATTTCAAGGGCACCTTGGCACAAAATTGACTTAATCCCTTTTTTTCCCCCTTTACTCACATTTTCTGCCTCTGTCACACACACACACACACACACACCCCCCTCCCTCCCCCTAGAGGATGCCAGTGCACATGTTTAACACGAATTGCATAAAGCCCCGGCGTGCTCGGCTGAGTCTCACGCGAGTGGTGCTTTGGCATGTCAATGAGCGTGGTGATTGTGATCGGAGCTTGTTCATGTTATTGTCCCCGCGCCGGCCAATCACAGCCTCCCCCCCGCATGTGGGAATAATGGCATTGGTGGAGGAGGTTGCATGGAGACAGACCGGCTCGACCAAGATGTCCTTCCACAAGGTTACAGAAAGTCAATAACAGTTCAGAATATTATATCAGTTTGTGCTGATGTAAAAATCTTTCTGTTTTTGCTGACATAGACTTCATCGACAATAATGCTCCTAAGAGAAAAATTACTGACTGATTTTATTGAGTTTGGAGGTTTGAAGTTGTAAAAATGTATTCGTTTGCATTTATTTGATCATTTTGTCTTTTTAAACCTTTTTATTCATCTTGTTTCTCGGCTTTCATTCACTCCAGTGCAAATCTGCTTTTTACCAATCTGGCAGAATGCAACTTTCTCCTAAGTACTAGAAAAAAAAATAGGCAATAAAACCCAAATGCTCCCAAATGGAGTATTAAAGACTCTAGATACAAAAGAATGCAGAATGCAATGCAGTTCATGCAATTAGCCTATGAAGAGAAGCTCTCACTGTGTGCGTCACAGGGCTGCAATGCATTTTGTGGTATGTCCCAAAGGCATGACAACAGCTACGGTAAATCCAACGTCATGTCGTATTCACACAAGTCATGAAGCAGCAAGAACAGGAACAGGTTACAAGCCCTGCGGGGCTTCAGTGTGTTAGGATTCTCTGCAATGTTTCCCATCACACCTGTAAAACTTCAGCTTAAGTTCACTTCATCTGCACCTTTCTTTATGTCTAAAGAATAAAAGCTTCAGAAAAAACTAAAATAGCTGATGATGAACCTGAACAGGAAACATGCGAAATCAGGCATTAAATGTTCCAAATGCAAACTTGAAACTGCAAAACTCAGATATAAGTAATTTAAAAAAAAGGTCAATAGGTTTACAGATCAATCTCATCACCCTTCCTGCCGTGCATCCTCTCATTCATTCTCTAAGGTCAGAGTTGCTATTTTTCCTGGTCTTGATCCTACGCCAAGGAATGTGGTAAATAAACAACAAGTTGATCCAAGGGTGGCACATATTGGACCCAAGGGAGGAAGCTGAAGGACAGAGATGTATATGGGGTAAGAAAAGGTAAGGACGAGACAGAATAGTAGTGGAGAAAGGTCTCATCCACTGCACTGAAAACTACTTGATATTTGCAAAGATTTAAAACTTGTTTTGAGACATTCAAGACTTTGCTAAACCTTTCTGAGCTTTTCTCAAAATCAGCACAGTCGAGAATGTTTTTGTCTCATTGGGAGCTAGAATCTAGAAATAAGGAAATTATTAGGAAAATTTGTCAAAATCCTTTTGCTGTAAATTCCTGACAGTAGAAAAAACTTGATCTCAGACTTTAAAAAATAAACAAATTGCACTGTAATTTTTAGTTCAATTTTCAGAATGTTGTTTTAAAGTTCAATAAATGTTGACAAGTTAGACTGGCAGCCATTGTCGGTACCTTAAAACAAAAATGTAGATTTATTTTCTAAGAACAAGAGCTATTTGATTTTGTCCTAAGATTGTATTCTTGTTATGTTCACATTTTGTTCTAAAATGAGTCATTTCCACTTGTTGCACTAGCTTTTTGTCGCTGTAATCAAAATAAACTGTTGTAGCTTAGTTTTGCAATGTCAAAATGGACCATCAGTGATCAATCTATTTTCAAACTTGTATCATATATAGAGCACACCAAACTATAAGGCACATTGGCTTTAGGCAAGACGAAATATAAATTCATGGTAATTCTAGGAATTGTTTGTTAAGCACTTCACGTTAGCTACATTAGAAGCGTTAGCTACATTAGAAGCGTTAGCTACATTAGAAGCGTTAGCCACATTAGAAGCGTTAGCCACATTAGAAGTGTTAGTCTCAATAGAAGCATTAGCCATATTAGACGTTTTTGTCTCATTAAAAGCGTTAGCCACATTAGAAGCTTTAGCCACATTAGAAACATTAGCCAAATTATAAACTTTACCCACAATAGAAACATTAGCCACATTAGAAACATTAGCCATATTAGAAACATTAGCCACATTAGAAACATTAGCCACATTAGAAGCATTAGTCACATTAGAAACGTTTGCCACAATGGAAGTGTTAGCCACATTAGCAGCATTAGCCACATTAGAAGTGTTAGCCACATTAGCAGCATTAGCCACATTAGAAGCGTTAGCCAAGTTAGCAGCATTAGCCACATTAGCAGCATTAGCTACATTAGAAACATTAGCCATATTAGAAACATTAGCCACATTAGAAACATTAGCCACATTAGAAACATTAGCCACATTAGAAACATTAGCCACATTAGAAGCATTAGTCACATTAGAAACGTTTGCCACAATGGAAGTGTTAGCCACATTAGCAGCATTAGCCACATTAGAAGTGTTAGCCACATTAGCAGCATTAGCCACATTAGAAGCGTTAGCCAAATTAGCAGCATTAGCCACATTAGAAGCGTTAGCCACATTAGAAGCTTTAGCCACATTAGAAACATTAGCAACATTAGAAACATTAGCCACATTAGAAGAATTAGTCACAATAGAAGCGTTAGCCACATTAGAAACATTTGCCACATTAGAAACATTAGCTATATTAGAAACATTAGCCACATTAGAAACATTAGCCACATTAGAAGCATTAGTCACATTAGAAACGTTTGCCACAATGGAAGTGTTAGCCACATTAGCAGCATTAGCCAGATTAGAAGTGTTAGCCACATTAGCAGCATTAGCCACATTAGAAGCGTTAGCCAAATTAGCAGCATTAGCCACATTAGCAGCATTAGCTACATTAGAAACATTAGCCATGTTAGAAGTCCATGTTAGAAGTGTTAGCCACATTAGAAGCGTTAGCCACATTAGCAGCATTAGCCACATTAGAAGCGTTAGCCACATTAAAGTGTTAGTCACTTTTAGAAATGTTTGCCACATCAGCGTACTGACAATACCTGCAACTCTTGAAGAAAAACAGACTGATATTGCTAAAACAAACATTACTGTGGCTACTCTAATCCCCAACATTGTCAGTAATATTAAAAAAAAACACTGTCCAACACTGCTACACTTTAACTTTATTAGCATATTGACAATAAGACCCAAACTTGTTGGCAACAAGTAAAAAACCGACTGATATTTTGACAGAGCGCCTTGTTCCTCTCAAAATCACTTCAGCATCAGTAAACACAACCAGAATTAGATCCACATATAAGACACTAAAGACTATAAAACTGTCTTTTTTTTTTAAAGAAAAAAACAATTAGAGCTTTAAAGTATAATAATGGTGTGAAAAATATGGAAGGTACATCAAAACTACAAAAATTTAAACCATTTGCTTGAAACTAGTCCAAAAAAACTTATTACTTATCATGGACAGATAATTTTCCTACTTTTTAGTGATTTTATTCCTAAGATTCTTAAGATTCTTTTCTTATATTTAGGCTACCTCTTTTTAAAGTGTGCAACAGAGAAAACTGCAGTGATAACTGTCCTGCCTGTGCAGCAAACCTCCATCAATAACAAGGTCTTTTTTCCGTGACACAGAAATGTTCTTAAAGACGGACTAAAGCTGCTCTCCTCACTGGAATATTCTCAATTTACACACAAATATACAAATTACAGCCACAGAAAATGAAAAAAAACTGGAACTCCTCATGTCTATTACAATTGCTAAAGTGGTAACAGAAGAGAAAAAGGACTCACCATGCACGAGGATTATTAATTGCGACTTTTTCAACAGAAAGGTTCAACAGTTGAGGTTCTTTTGTGTTGTTTTTGCCTTTCATGATTTTGAGCAACACCACTAATGACATGGAAGCTGAAACTACAACAGTAAAAAGCAAAGATTGAACAATGTAAAAAGAAATACGTAAAAAAAAAAATCTGTAAATAAGCAAATAAAATCTACCAATAGGTTGAGGAAAATGGTTTCACAAGATATAAATTTTGATTATTTTTTTATTAAAAACTTTCGTAATAAGATTATTTTCCTTTCAAGACATAAAACATTTTTTTTAATGAAATAAGGTTCTTTTTACCTTCTTATGGTTCCGATTTTGCATTGAAATGTGCAGTACGATGTGTTACCTTGCATCGTTGCAATCATAATTTGACTCTAAAATTCACATACCGGTTTGCTCCCAACCGTTTATTTAAATAAAGCTCCATAAAAAAGGAAGTGGTGCTAAATTCAGGCTACAGTGGGTGATGATATTCTCTGCATTGCAAGAATGAGAGGCTTTGTTGAATCTTCTCCTTGGGTATCAGATGAAGCAGGTAGCATTATTTTTCCAGAATATTCTCCAGGAGATTACAGCTTTCTGCTGGTTTACTGTCAGAGTGATTCACCGGTCTGTAGCTTAATGCTTTCGCACGCTGCGCTGCGACAGTAGCAAGGTTGGAAAAAAAAAAAAAAAAAAACTTTGGACCAGAGGAGTGAGGCTTTGTTCTCATGACTCAGTGTTACTGTTCAAATGAGAGCACTAATGCTCATCTCCAGGCAAAACTGCTGAACATGCTCCCCCAAGAGCACAGACAGAACCAGAGGAAACAAGACGGGAGAGCAAACAGAGTTATAAGGAGCACTAAGACCTCACACACTGACAGACACCTCATTAAAATCTGCAGGCCAGAGTGACACAATAAATTAATCCAGTAGTTTTTTTTTTCCTTTAAAGACTTTTCTGCAGACGACAGACTTCAAGCTTGTCACTGATGCCAGCTGCTGGCAACAAAATGCAACCAGGACTGCAACTCCTAATATATACGGAGTACTTTATGTTTTTGGGGGTCATTAGGGAACTTTTACACTAAAAGCCCTTGAGGTTTCTTTTACACTTACAAGAATTGATGGGACCACTAATTATAAATGACACCTTAACAACACCAAAAAAAAATGATTCTTACAATAATTGGAATGGATATGTGGCTTTGAGAACAAGATGAGCTGAAGTACATGAGCCGCGTAAGAGGAAGAGACTTGGGGTTGCAGCAAAAGGGAAAAAAAGGAGATTTGTTTTACAAAATTTTCTTTTTATCAAAGAAAAAAGCCAAAAGTTTAAACACATTGAGGGATTTTCTCCCAAAGCATTTCCAAATTGACATTACAATCAAGATTGTGTTTAAAACCTAATAAAGCAAAAGGACTAGGAGCAGAAAAGCCAGTTTGCTGTATTTGTTAGTTCATAAGTGGCTATGATTAACTTTTCATTTAACTATGTTTGAAATGAAAAGTTTTCACTCAAAAATATTTAAAAGTTAGGCCTCAAATGAGATTACAGCAGTATCTGATCTGAGGCCACACAATGCAAAATCTGGTCAATTTTATCCATCAGGTCAAATTTATATGATGCATAAACTCATTGTGAAAAGATCCTGAAGCAGTTTTACCCCTTAAAAAAAAAGTTTAGCTCCAGTCCTGACATTCTTTCATCCACCATAACTCTTCCAGTGGATTCTGGAGCAGAGAAAAGCATCCCTGTGGCAATATGCAACACGTAAGAGTCTTTATAGAAATCCAGGTAAATCAGCGGATTCTATCATGAAGAAAGGCAGTTTTGTGCTGTTCATCAAGCCCAATGAGGCAAATTCTTTTGTGATTTTGGGCTATATAAATAAAATTGAATTGCATTGAAAATTGAATCAACACTTTACGTTAGTAACACAATCTAAGAGTCATGGTGTATCAGAGAGTATTATTTAGGGGTCTCCTGTGTTAAACGGTTAACCTCCATCCTTGCTAAAATCAACCAACAACTAATTTATGAGATGTTGCATTCAAGCAACTGGACAGCTATCTAATTTCCATCTCCAGAGTCTAATCCAGATTAGATACTCTGAGGTTATTTTTGTTTTTTGGGTAAACGCCTGTGAGTTGGAGTCATCTGGCACATATTGTGCCTCAGGCTCAGGCTGTCTAATCACTGTGGGCAATCTAATTAGCCAATCACAGTACACTCCCAGCATACAGCTGTGAACAGCAGTAGCCCATATGGGCTGAGGTAATCCATCTTGAAGATTGGACGGCTCTGGTGATCACTGTGAAGGAAAAAAAGCTCGACTGTACACAGCAGCAAATGTTTTTGGCTGCTTTTGGCTTTGGCACAGTATTTATGCAGCTGAAACTGGGAGTTTCTGAACAGCGAGTCGTCAGCTGCACAGGCACCTTCCTTACCTCTCAGGTTTGGGGGGACAAAACGTCTGACTGCATTAGTCAGGAGTGAGAAAACCCAAAAAAGAAAGACGGTAAAGTCTTTCTGCTCTGCCTCCCTGGTGATGGCTTTCATGTGCAGAGCTAAGGTATGGTTTTGTTACATCTCTTCTTTCCTTGCTTTAGGCTTTAACTGTCCACTCTACTGGAATAAAAAAAATAAAGAAAGAAAGCCTCAAGAATTGAGCACATTGAATCTGGTGGAAAAGCAAAAATGACAGCAAAAAGAGAGTTATGACGCTGCTTTAACACAGACGAGCAAAATGACACTAGGGATGCTCAGAGGCAATATGTGACAATGATGGCAGCAGTTTCCTTCATGCCCACAGAAGAGAGTTTTCCATGTAGACCACTTTGATTCTACATCCTGCACCAGCCATGAGGGAAAAACCTCTTTGGAGGTCCGAAGGGACGGAAGTACAAACAGATAAAACTGCAGTACCCTTCCTGTGTGAAGGAAATAGAGCGTGCTTTGTAACTCATTTGCTCAACTGTATGACGCAAAAAAAACAAATCCCAAGCGGTACCAGAAAGGAAATTACATTTAGCTTCCAGGTCAAAGGTACTGACGTAGATGTCACGTGACCTGGAACGCCGCTGGCCTTAATTTAGCATTCGACAGATAGGATTCCACGCATAAATCAGCGGCTGCTAACAACAATCTACCTCTTGTTGCAAAATCTAGGGAACAAACCGCATCCGTCCAGATTACGTCCACACTTTGTCCCAATCGGGATCAAACAGGAGTCGGTTCCACACCATCACAAGGCCACAAACGCACACACATGTCCTCACACTCACTCCTAAAGGCAAATGAGATTAAGCAATCAAACTATGACACATGTTTTTGGAGTGTGGGAGGAAGCCCACACACGCAGGAGAACATGGAACCTCTAAACACAGCTTTCTGCTGGGATTTCAACCAGGAGCTTTGTGCTGGGAGGCAAACCATGATGCAAGTTATCATGCTTTTTTACTCATTAATGAATGTGCAAAAAAAAAATTACCATTATTTTGTTAACTCCTTGATGCCTATTGATGCAAATATGCTCCAAAATTCCCTAAATTCGCCATCTACGTGAAAGCAAACGCATAATTCAGGAATCAAGGAGTTCATTCTTCTTTGGAATTCTCATCCTTTTTGAACAGTAGAAACAAACAATGTTTTATCCATTTATCAGACGTGTCTATTTTTGCAATGATTATTATAAAGATGCTAATAGTAAAAGCAGACACAGTGGAAGAATGACCTTTCATGAATTCAAACCCATTATTACAATTTCATTAGTTTGTTTGGTTGAAAGAGACTTTAAAATAAAAATCAAATGACAAAAAATAAAATTGATCAATTTTTAAAATACAAATCAAATAAAAAAAGACATCATGATTCTGTTAAAATTCATACTTTTATTTTTTCAAAATAAAATTACAAATCAAATTAATTATTATTACTATTTATTGACATTTATTTTAAACAAACCATACAATATTTTGTTTTAAAAGGGGGAAAAAAATCATAAAAAGACTGACTTTTTTCTGAATTTAGTCAATTTTTGATTTGTGCAAAAGCATTTATTTTCTCTCCAACCCCCCAAAGCAATTTATAGGTCACCTGTAAAAGCACAGCGCTCCATAATAAAGGAAGCATAACGCCACTTAGTCTGACTCACTTCTCTGAGAATTTGTGACCGCTGACCAAATAAATGGCCAAAAAGAGCAGAAGGCAAAGCTTAAATTTGTGTTCCACCACAGTATTTATTGAACTTTCTCTGCAAAGTTTAAATGGTAGATTAGACCTTTTATTTCTCTGTCTTCCCTAAAATATTATGTGAACATTACACTTTCTTTCTTCTTTTTTTAAGTTTTATACCTCCAATGCAAAACACAGTATCTGCAAACATCAGTTTTAAATTAAAAAAAATAAAGATAGTTTTTTGCAAACCTTCCATTCTAGCTGACCTTTAGTAAGAAGCAGATTAAACCTGAATGCAGGTCACTAGTCACCTGAAAGTCACTATTTCTATGGACAAGCCGACACTATCAGAACTAATTAGAGAGTAGAAATGATGACCGAGTTGAAACTTTATAAGCATAAAAACCCTAAACGCATGCGGCAATAGAAAATACTAAAGAAAAGAAGTTGTTTGACAGCATCACTAACACAGAGGCATGTCACCCTGAGGGACTAAAAAGCAGCTGCTGTTGCTCAAACCAAAACTCTCATGTCATCTGACATCCGATTTGTGAGGCAGTCATTTTTTTTCTCCTTCCCCAACAAAAAAAATAATAAAAAAATCAACATTTTCCACCCTCGTGTGGCTCACTTTGAAGGAAAGCTTAGGTTCCTTAAGTGTATAGTAGAAAAGCATATATAGTTGTATAATGCTGCAGAGGCTTGGCGCAGCAGATTGAAGAAATGCTCCCTCGTCTTCATCCCATCCCTCAGCTGCACGACTTGAAGCAAAACTGTAAATGTTTATTTTCATTTAAAGAGCTATACATGCCCGGCGAAGAGTAAAATGTGCAAAAACGGTTCCGTATCGACAGAAAACGCTCTAATAAACGAAAAAAATCCTGCAGCTAACACAGTCCCACCACCCTGTATCCCTGTGAGCGCATTGTTTTACAACCCACTTCTGTCGACTGCAGCAACAAAAAGCTGAATAAAGAAGGTGAAAATGTCTGGTCTGTGCTGCCATGGTGCAATAATGAATCTTTTATGAGTTACGCCACCAAACGTCCATATCAGATAAAAATCTCCGACAGCTCCAGAATTTCCCAGCAAGGCAATTATGTTGCACCGGCGTGTGAAGATCCTGCTAACTGCGCGCTGTACACCCTCAGCAGAGTCAATTAGATTCATCTCCAACAATTACACCACT
The DNA here is from genome assembly GCF_002922805.2 of Oryzias melastigma. NCBI lineage: Eukaryota > Metazoa > Chordata > Actinopteri > Beloniformes > Adrianichthyidae > Oryzias > Oryzias melastigma. The sequence continues at coordinate 15,205,108 of NC_050533.1, forward strand.
GTATGCTTGCAGCAAAACGACCCGGCAATCAAAGCTCCACAATTGTAGAGGTTTGCCTACAAGGAAATAAAGTCGCTCAACTTCCTACTCTGACGGGTTCCTCAACAAGCAATAGATCGAGGCAGTAAACGCTCCTCTCTGTGACCTAATATTGGTCCAGCGGAGAGGCAGAACATTGGAAATAATTACTGAAAATACCAGAACTCCTTTATGTAGGAGCGCAATGATTTATGTGTGATCAATAATCTTGTTTTCAGCTACATTTTATTCATTATAAACACTGAAAAGTATAAATAATTGAAGCATAATTTGAATCAATCAATAATCAATAAGCATTCAATGTTGTCACTTCAAAAAATGGGCAAACTATGCATCTAAATAATTCATACTATTTTTTTTAAATTGCATGCAGTTCTTACTGTGGTAATCCTTTTATTTAAAGTCTTTATACCAAGAATTTAATTTGAGAAGCTGAAGTTTTATGTTATTGGTTATTAATAAAAGTACCTATTTAATAAATGAAAGTGCAATAAAAATTATGTATATCTTTAGTAGAAATATTACCTCCAATATGCCTTTGAAATCCTCCTCTTCACAAATAGAAGCAACAAATGTAGGATAAGCAAGTAAAAAAAGCACAATTTCAAACTAATTTCAGCACCAAGGACAGCAGCATTCATCTAACAGACCACATAAGAGCCAGTTAGGGGTTGTTTTTTAGGACTAATGAAGCTGCATGAGGGTTTGCTACTGATCTGTGTTGAGCAAACCTGACTGACCTAATCATTTTGTTAAAGGAGGATGGATAACATCTGTAACCTGTATGAGGAGGGCAACGGTCTAAGCAGAGACTTCCAGCGGCCAAACCACCTTCCAGAGTTCACCCCTTTAGAGCATGGTGGAACAGAGGGAACATTGAGTACCTGATCATGCAACCAGCAGAGAGTGCACACAGAGGTGGTGCATGTGTGTTCCCTTAATTCTAACAGGTGCAATAACCCAGTTAGTTTCCCTCTGTTGACTGTATTTGTGAGTTTGCATTCTACCTTTGTTTGGATTTATGGCAGTATGCACCCACACAAATTGGATTAAATTATATAGTGCATGATTTTACTCATAACTCAGCTTTTTTGTGTGTGAAGCAGAGGTGGGACCAAGTCATTGTTTTGTCAGTCACAAGAAAGTCTCAAGTCTTTGTCTCCAATTCCGAGTCAAGTCTCAAGTCAAAAGTAGTCAAGTCCCAAGTCGAGTCACAAGTCAAAGTCAACAAGTCTCAAGTCAAGTCACAAGTCAAGGTCAACAACTCCCCAGTCAAGTCACGGTCAACAAGTCTCAAGTCAAGTCATAGGTCATGGTCAACAAGTCTCAAGTTGAGTCACAAGTCAAGGTCAACAAGTCTCAAGTTGAGTCACAAGTCAAGGTCAACAAGTCTCAAGTCAAGTCAAGTCACAAGTCAAGGTCAACAACTCCCCAGTCAAGTCACAAGTCATGGACAACAAGTCTCAAGTCAAGTCACAAGTTATGGTCAACAGGTCTCAAGTCGAGTCACAAGTCAAGTTCAACAAGTCTCAAGTCAAGTCACAAGTCATGGTCAACAAGTCTCAAGTCGAGTCACAAGTCAAGGTCAACAAGATACAAGTCAAGTCACAGGTCAAGGTCAACAACTCCCCAGTCAAGTCAAAAATCAAGTTCAACAAGTCTCAATTTGAGTCAAAAATCAAGGTCAACAAGTCACAAGTCGAAACACGAGTCATGGTCAACAAGTATCATGTCGAGTCATAGGTCAAGGTCAAAAAGTCTCAAGTAGAATCATGAGTCATGGTCAACAAGTCTCAAGATGAGTCACAAGTCCTACCATCCATGTTTCAAGTCTTTTTAAGTAATTTCAATTACAGAGTTATTTACAGGCCATGTGTGCTTTTAATAACTGTTTATTTATGAACTTTTTTGTAAGCATGTTAGTTTAATTCCCTCGGAGATCATGCATTCCCACTTCAAAAATCCTAAATGAAGGAATACAAAAATACCAGTAACAGAAACTCGCACTTTAAATGGAGCAACGGTTTTCTCCAATTTGATTGGTTGTATTGTCAGATCAATCCAACGTGTCCTTAATTTGATTGTTGTGCTGACATCACACACTGATGTAAATAAACACAGAAACAGGGAGTCGGACTTTTAATCCTTGGGTTCGGGGGAAAATAGTAAGTCTTTCCAAGTCAGAGGAATAAAGTCAAGTCCGAGTCAAGTCAGGAGTTATTGATGTTTAAGTCTGAGTCAAGTCACGAATCACTGCTTTGAAAGTCCAAGTCGGGTCTAAAGTTGTGTGTTATGTCAATTCCCACTACTTTCATCTGTCAACACCAATCATCATCTTAACAATTGCTTCATGTTTAAGCCTATTCTAATGAAACTTCAACCTAAAACCTTATAACTTTTTGAACGTTATTTTTTATCCTCCTCACTGCCTGTTTTAGTCTCTTTAAGTTCATGTCTGCAAAACAAAAAAAGCTGAACTCAACAGGATTCACTGTTTGAACACCCAGTATTTGGCAGCGAAGGACAAACCTGGAAAAATAATGACCTGTAATTAATGCAACAGAACAAATCAAGCTAACATTCTGTTACAACAATCACTATAAAGCGAAAGAAAACACTTTGACCATATCTGATGTTGATGTCATTTCATGGTACACCACAGAACATTTTCTGTACCTCTATTTTCAAAGTGTTTACATGAGAAAACAGCCAAAAACAAACCAAATATACGCTCTACTTCAATTTACTATGAATTAGTGTCAGGAAAAGAGTTGGATCTGCTATGAATTGGTGCCATTTATGAATATGTATTTGAATGAATGTTATCCAGGCTACATTTCTTCTATCTTTACAGAATACATTTAGTAATAAACTGGAATTCCCCTCATCTGGATGCAGCACAATCAAGCAAATAAATAATGCTTTCAAAGTAAAAGAGGGGATGAAAAACAGTCAAACTAAGCACTGGAATTTTATTAGTTGTATTTTATTTACTTGTTTTTGTTTTTTTCTAAAGATCAAGTACTTTGGATTTAAGCAAAGTCCAAAAAAAAGAGAAAAAGAAAAACTGCCAAAAAGCTAAACAAAAGGAAGCCGAGATAAAAGATAAGAGATGCCCTTGTTTTCTCTGGGGGAGGCAGCAGCTAACAACAGAGGCTGGAGGTGGTGGGCTCGTTGTGGCAAGTGTGCTTTGCTGCCATTTGAGGCTTGCTTAGTTACAGTACATTGTTTTTTGTATTCTACTTCAAAGCAGGAATGGCGGTTACAGCCTAAAGGAGAAAAACTCCAACCAGGAAGATTGCATTCCAACTGTGGAAGGAGCACTGATGCTTTTTGTTAAACATTCAATTACTTTGTCAAACAAAAACAACTCATAATAATAGTGTGTTTTAAGCCTTCTGTAAGTTTAAACAAAACTGATTTTTCCAGTAAATATCAGAATGGCACCCTCTGATCCAAAAGGTGAAAAGTCAAGTGTCACATTTGGAAGTCCTCAGCCACCAGACGAGGTCCTCCATAGAAGGAAGCTTCCTCTCCAGTCTTATCAAATATTCATCCTCCAAAACACCCAATCAATCAGGTCCACTTACTTCATCCCACCATCAGTACCGAAGAAATTTCTTCATTTAGGGCCACAATCGATAGCTCATTACAGCGGCTTTGCTCTGAGTTGTCTCTATAGGCAGGCATGCCGCCTGAATTCCCCACGCCACTGGCCTATCTGATCTGTCCATCTTCATCACCGCAGCAGCCCGGACAGCGCTTCCACTCTGAAACCAAACGGGCACACTTCCATTTTCTGCAAGTTCACTTTTTGAATGTGCAACTTTAGAGAGCTGTGAATGGCTTTTGGGTTGAGCTAATGCACAAAATGAGGGGAATCGATACCACAGCGGGGCCACTGGGAGCTTGGATGTGGGTTCAGAAAATAAAAAAACGACCATTTAAAGTACAGATCGGATCTATTTCACACGCTGCATGAAATCAAAACCTTCCAAACTTACAGACCCACTCTGATCATCTTTAAATCTATTTTAAAACGTTTCAGTTTTAGTCATTTTTAGGCAAAATGTAAAAAAAAGGACATAATTTATGGAAAGCGGCAATAGTTTAATTCACCCCTTCCCTTTCAGTTACTAATCTGTGACTAGGGCTGGGCTGATAAAAAATCAATTAATCAATCTAAGATAAATGGATTAATAATCAATGCATAAGAGTAGAGACTGAGCTATTCCATAACGCTAAAGTCTGCTAGCTTATTTTTGAAATAAACAATATAACCTAATTTTCATATTTATTTTATGAGGAGTTGTATACAGTAGCACATAACCCTGTTCATTTAGGAAAAATATATGTTTAATATTTACATACATATATTTTGCTTATGTGCAATGTTTGTTTGTTTATTGTCTTTTTTTTATTATTCTAATTTGAAATCTTGTTCATGCCTACTGCTGTGTTCTAAGCCATTTTTATTGACTGGTGAGTATAATTTTAAAATATTCATGCTGTACAGTTGAAATATTTTGTCAATTAAAAAGTCAGCTAGCTTGATGCTAACGTTACGTATAATGGACTTTCCCATAGGGCGGCTAATGCTAACACTCTGTCGACCTAAACACAAATTTCTGACTAAATTAACATTTTTATATACTCATTGTCATGAATTTTCAAACCTCTTCTAATGAAATATTTTAAAGTAACCATTTGAGGTCTAAATTACCGTTTTTGCTCATCAGTACTTCTTCTTCTGGAATAAGGTATTATGCTATAGCGCGATCGCCACCTAGTGGCCAAACTGAAACGCCCTCCAGGATTAAACAATTGTTGGAGCTTCTCACTTTAACACTGTATGTAATCAACAATCTCATTATAATTTCACTAATAAATTTTACAGTATGTGAACTGTATCAGATTAATATGAATATTTTCGAAACATATGTAAATTATTAATGTATTTCTAAACAAATGTCTCTAAATGTGTAAACCGTTTATTTTAATCGCATTAAATTAAGTGGATCAAAAAATTTGGGGATAAAATTTGAATCAAATCGATCCAAGTTCTGGTGAATCGAATTGATTCTGGAAGTTATTGGCGATACCCAGCCCTACTGTTTACATGCTCTCCTGCTAGCTTACAGCTAACACTACCAGTGCAACAAAAGCTTTCCAGCGGCACAGTTTTGAGCCAGATCCCAGCTCAGATGAAGAAAACAAAGACAAATAAGCCATTTTCCAACAGTATTACTCGTGATTCATAACAATTTAAATAAAGAAATACTCAGAAATGCAGTTTTAAACTTAAATGTCTTCATTTATGGCCTCTGTCATGAGAGAAATGCCCCAAGGATGTCTTAAAAACACCAAAAACAACATTTCCATTCCAGTGGGTCTTTATACTTAATGTAAACTGAATGAATAAGCTTACAGATTTTGTTTTTTAGGCATTAAACAGTGGCATAAGTAAACAAATAATGTTGTTTTTAAAATCTTGCTTATGCAGCTAACATGCTCCAAGACACTTTTTGCCAACAAAAGACATTTCTTTTTTGTTTATTTCTTTGTGCTTGAATTTCCTCAAAACGCCTTTTGGTTTTGAACAAAACTGAGCCATTCCTTTTCCCCGCTCAACCGTGAAATGACAGCAGACCTCATCATAATAACATTAACGCTCCCTTCCTTAGTGTCAAGTAGAACGCGGAGATGTGCCCGGCTGAATTCCCATCAGGTGGAATAATTTCACGGTAATCTCTGGCAATTACACACACAAGGCAGCAGCAGCAGCAGCGGCGGCGGCGATGGTGGTGGTGGTGGGAGGAGTCAAACACAAAGTGAGTCAGACAGACGACATAAAAATAAAACAAATGGGCGCTTGTATGCTCCGCAGATGCAGACGGTTCACAACAGGTAGTGAGCAATTATTGGGTTTGGAGTTTTTGTTTTGCTTGACTTCCAACTGTTACAAATAAGAGACAACATCCAACAGAGTGTGCATAGATAGCACATTTCAACAGGGAAGGGAATGATCGCTACAGAAAATAAGAGAACCAAAAAGTGCCGACTCAACACCCAGATCCAGTTTAGAGCTCTAAACGAAAGCTTTGCTGCTCCTCCAGTCAGTCTAACTTTAGAACCAGCTCATTGTCTTCTTCCTCTGCGCTGCTGCTCTGACAGTCATCGCCTGGATGCAAAGTGAGGTCTGTGCCTTCATACAAACAAGCCACAGTGCATTAGTCACAGCTGTAGTCTGGCCTTTTCAAAGTCGCTACACCCACAGAAATTGCTAATAGATCCCTAGAATTTGATATTCGCCCAGCAGGGATCCTCGCAACAGAAAAGCTGTATGTGTGTGAGTTACACCATGGAAAAGAGCCTTTTTGGTAATAAAATAGAACAATTTTGTGATGATGACTTCTTCCTATGATTTTACTTGTATGACCTAAATGACCTCACGCCTTTGCCGTAGTTTCTGTGCAGCCACTTTCAGATCTCTAACGTTACACGGCAGCTTGAGGAAGGAGCTCCAGCTCCACTGCTGTTCCTTCAACATCAAATTACCCCGAGCTGAGATATCCTCTCTGCTTCCCTCTCCACCCACCGAGTTGGGTTTATAGGCTGTGGTCCGGCAGGAGTCATTTCTGCTCCCACTCCGGGGAAATTACTTTATGTTGTTAGAGAAAAGGCAGTTTGCAAACTGCTTTATCAAGCTCCTTGACTCCAATAAAAGTCAACATTTGGATGCAGGCAAGAAAAAAGAAGCTCTAGACAACATGTGTCAAAGTCAAGGCCCGGGGGCCGATCCGGCCCACCGAGTAATTCTATCCGGCCCTCCTGATCATTTTATGGTATTGTTATTAATGGCTTGATATTATCTTGCGCTTATTTTTAACTTGTATAATTTAATAAAACATATTTTTGTAGAGAGTAAAATATTTAAATTTATTTATGGTTTAAGTTGATTTATTTCAGAATAATATTCTTTCATATTTATGTTAAAAAGTTATGGTTTAGAGGTTTTAAAAATTGGCATTCTGCTAGCTTTTTGGACTATTTTGGCATTTACTAAGATTTTTTAGGCTATGTTAGGCTTTAGCTAATATTTGAGCTGTTTTGGGTAATTTGGACTTTTTTTGTTGTTTTTATGGCTGTTTTTCAGTTTTGCTAATATTTACACGCTAGCTGTTTTGGCCAATTTAGACTTTTTCAATTTTTTTAGGCTATTTTGAAGTTTAGCTACTTTTACAGCTTCATGCTAGCTGTGTTCGCTAATCTAGGTGTTTTTCTTTTTCTTTTTTTTAAGGCTAATTTGGCATTTAGCTAATATTTTAGCTGGCTATTAGTTTCAGCGTTTTCAGCTATCACCTTCCCCATTTTAAGCTAGTAGCATCAGAGTTTTCAGCTACTAGCTTCAGCATTTTCAGCCATCAGCTTCATCGTTTTCAGCTATTTGCTTCAGCGTTTTCAGCTACTAGCTTCAGCATCTTCCGCTATCATCTTTATCATTTACAGCTATTAGCTTTAGCGTTTTAAGCTACTAGCTTCAGCATCTTTAGCTACTAGCTTCAGCGATTTCAGCAATCAGCTTTAGCATTTTCAGCTAATAGTTTCAGTATTTTCAGCTATCAGCTCTAGTTTTCAGCTAACAGCTTTAGTGTGTTCATCTATTAGCTTCAGCGTTTTCAGCTACTAGCTTCAGCATCTTCAGCTATCATCTTTATCGTTTTCAGCTATTAGCTTTAGCGTTTTAAGCTACTAGCTTTAGCATCTTCAGCTATCAGCTTCAGTGTTTTCAGCTATCACTTTCAGCGTTTTAAGCTACTAGCTTCAGCGTTTTCAGCAATCAGCTTCAGCATTTCATCTATTAGCTTCACTGTTTTCAGCTACTAGTTTCAGCGTTTTCAGCTATCAGCTCTAACGTTTTCAGCTTACAGCTTTAGTGTTTTCATCTATTAGTTTTAGCGTTTTCAGCTAACAGCTTCAGCGTTTTCAGCTAACAGTTTCAGTGTTTTCAACTATCGGCTTCAGCGTTTTTGACTATCAATTTCAGCATCTTCGACTATCAGCACTAGCATAGACAAATGCAGCTTACAGCATCCACACTAGCGCAGGTAATCCTATATACTGTATCTAGTTCATAATTATGTTAAAAAGTTACAATTTTAGAGTTTCAAAAATGTAGTTTTAGTGTTCAATAAATGTTTATCCTGTTCGGCCCGCAACTTAAGATTTGTTTAAGATTTTGGCCCCCTGTGCGCTTGAGTTTGACACCCCTGCTCTAGACGTTCAATGCTGATATAAGGTGAAGATTTTTTTTTTGGTTTGACTGAACAGGAATGCATGCATGTGCATTAAAAGAGTCCTTTGACACGCGTGCGTGAGTGTGCACTCGTGCTTGAATCTGTTCTGTTCTTCTGTGATCCGCAGCTCAGATGCGTTTTGCTTGGCTGATGAATAATTTCTGCACTGTGCTCCGCCGTGGCACGTCTGGTGCAGCCTGAATGCACCACACAGCAAGAGCTCCGCATTTGCATTCAGCACACACACACACACACACACACACACCCATCTCCTCCACTCTCAAGAAAATCAAACTTGCTAACTGCCCATCTGAACACCATTAAACATCTCAACCGCTTCACTTTGGAGGAATACAGGCTGTTAAATAAACCAAAACTAGTAAATCACCATTAATCGTTTCATTTTCAAGTATTCTCCTCAACTTCCAAGAAAAAAAAATATCCGATGGGAATGTGGCAAATTGGATTAAATGGATGAACGAGCTAAATAAACGACATCCGCCAGGGTTGTGTGTAAAAAAAAATCTTTGTGGCATTTAGGCTCAAGGCCCGTTAAGAGAGGAAATTGTGCTGAAATGTCAGCTCTATTTTGAAGTGGCAGGCATGCTGATGTGCTGACCTCTTTGAGCTACGGTTAAAAGGTTAGGAGGCTGCCAGGGAAAATATGCAGAAGGTATCCTTTTGTTTTAGTCTAAAGAGAGGAAGCATCCTACAAGTTTCCTATAAACTTCTGAAATTAGAATGTAATTAGATTTTGCTTCTAGAAAAGCAGAAATTATGAAATTTGTTCTTAAGATGAAAAAATATGTAGATGTTAACACTTGCAAAACAAAGAAAAGTCGATGCTAAGTCACTGATATCAACATTTTCTTGCTATTCATTTATTTTTTTGTAAGTTTATCCTTCTAACTTTTTATGACAGTGTAATCTGCCATTAGGGACTAACTAATTTAACAATATTCTATCTGTAAAATGACATTTTACCACAAATATTACAAAATGTATTAGACAAAAAGAGAACTTTAGCTGTTCCCACATCCAAACAGAGGCTGCTTTACCTGCAGCAGGTTGCGGATCAGTGAACAGCCTAATAAAAGTAAACCTGTGTGTGTAACCAAACACCTCCTCCTGTCTGGACGCTCTCCAGCCCCCTCACATGAGTGTGGATACTCAGCCGTGATGTGTCTCTAAATGCATCTGACCATAGATGAGCCGCTGGTGTCACCATCCATCTCTGTCAGCTGTGCAGCCACGGCCAAAACGAAAAATACTCAGTTGTAGAGCTGATAAATTCATGAAAGTGCTGCACCACTTTTCTGTATTTTTTTGGCTATTATGCATGGATTCATCTTTATTTGCTTTGTATCCAACAAGTGACACATCACCAGTTGTGCGTAAAAACTGCAGCAACCTTTGCTGCAAAGAGATCCCACTTCAGAAGAATAAAAACTGGATTCTCTGATTTGTTTGTCCAACGCTAAGTTTTCTTCTCCCTCCCAGATTTGGCTGTGAACTTCTACAGAGATGCTGCAGGGAAGACAATAGCTGCGTAAAAACAAAATCTGCAGGAAGGAAGGTGGAGGTTTGCTCGCTGCTTCACCAGCATGTGGAGAAAAGTGAACGGCACAATTCACCCCGCAGATGAAGCATCTATCTCTCCACCACCCTCAAAGGAGAACAAAACAAGCGGCCGGAAATGGGCTCACTCACCGTTCTGAGGAACTGGATCTCATCCTCTCCTTCTCCACCTTCAGCCATGGCTGCGAAGGAGCCCGTTCAGACTCCGCTGGCTGCTGTCCCTTAGCGATATTAGCATATAGCTAGTCCACGGGCATGCAGCGGGGAGAATGCCGCCGCGTGTCAGTCAAGCCCCTGTGCTCACGCCCCACTCAGGAGGAGGAGGAGGAGGAGGAGTGCGTGTCAGCATCGGTGGGATGGTGCAAGTGAGGAGCAGAGCGCTGTAGCACAAACAGCAGCAGCAGCAGCAGCAGCGCGCAGGTTCAAACCATCTGCGCGGAGATGCGGAGGATCAGCACCACGGACAGCGCCCCGAAGGAGAGCAGAGCGCTGACCATGGTGCTGAGGAATCGGAGTCATTCAAAGTTGGCAGTGAAGGGCTCTTAAATTGATCTCAGTACCCTGCTATCATGCACTTGAAGAGTGGAGCTCATTCAGAAGCCATTCTGGATGAATAACCTGGCAGTTATCAGTGTTAAATATTCCTGATTCTGTTTTTACTCGTTTAAAAATGAAGAAAACTTTATTGTTTTGATCAAATGAAAGGATAACATGAAGATTTTTTTTGTCCAAGCATAATAAAAATCCCTCTTCTCAGTCTTTGTGAATGTTTGAGGATTTATTATGATGCAATGGTGCCCTCTGGTGGTAAAAGTTCGTAATGCAAATGTAAAATGTAATATAATTGCTGTTTGCTAAGGAGAATATATAGCAGGGTGTTAAACTCAATCACAAAGGGGGCAAAAATCCAAAACACACCTAAGATCGTGAGCCAAACATTTATTGAACACACTAAAACTACATTTTAAAAGCGTAACGTTTTAACATGACTATGAATAAAAACAGTAAAGTGGTAAAAAATTAAAATATAATAAAATAAAATGATAGAAGCTAATTAAATAATCAAAAAGACAGGAAAACAGTAAAACTACAAATAAATAATAAATAAGTACATTTAGAAAAAGAAGGAAATGGAAAACAGGGGCCAAATTTGACCTTGTGGGTTCTCCAAGGTTACAAATGTTTTGTGTAATTTTTAACTCGTTCAATATTCTTACCTCATGGTGCAATTACCTATCATCCCGGTAAGATTGTGTAAATATGAGATGTTATTATGGAACTGTAAATATTTTATCCAGCTCTTTATCTCTAAACTGTAACACGGTAATGTGGTCATTTCTCAAATAAAGGGTTATCTTATCTCAAAAGAAATAAATACTGTATCATAGTAATGCATAACCAGTATGTTTAGCCTCTAAATACTCTGCAGAGAGCACCTAGCTTTAGTGCACCACTTCAGTTACCATACACCCACCTCTTCATCTGCAGCCATTTTTAAAGTACAGAGTTAAGAGAGGCTGTGCAAACAGAAGTACGAGGAGGCTGGCTAATTTTACTCTGACGTGGATCATACAAGTCTGACTGAACCCCAAATGACACAACAGGCTTAAAAACAAACAAACATTGTGTTACTTTTGTTTTGCCGTCAACCCTTAAGCCTGTTCAGACTTTAAACGCGTTTGGATTGAAGCCCAGACGTTTTGTTTCATAATGTGGCCCCTTTAATAGGTTGGTGGTAAGCAGTCCCATTTAACCTGCATGGGCCATGCACTGTTAGCTGATTATGTTCCAGCAGATCCTGAAGCTGAAAATCACATTAAAGCTGCAACTTTAACCCTTTAACCTAACTGTTGACTTTAAAAAAGGTGAGCTCTATGATCTTCTCTCTGTTTTATTTTTTTAAGTTATATACATATATATATATATATATATATATATATATATATATATATATACATTATTATTATTATTTATTTATTTAACCTTTATTTTACCGGAGAATCCCATTGAGATTAAATCCTTTTTTTCAAGGGCTGAAAGGCATCAACACAAGAAAATAAAAGCAGTCAAAACAATAAAAGTAGAAATAAAATACAATTAAAATGAACAAAATGACAATTAATAAAAGGTTAATCAAAGGTAATACAGTCAGATGAAAACCAAAAGCACCAGAATTTTAAAACAAACATTTAAAAGGATAAAACAAATATAATCTACATAGAAAAACGCATCATATATATATTTGTAGTATAGTTTTCTGCTATATTATAGATTCCATTGTTCTAAAATAATGTTATTGAATTCACTTATATGTAGTTTCTGTTCAAAAACGTTAAAAACATAAATAATAAAGCTTGTTGTTACTTATATATAAGAGTGTTCATTAAATATAAGGGGGGAAAATCCAATGAATTAAAAATGTGTCCTAGTATGAAGTACTCCATTTTTTATACTGGATAAGTCATGTGTTGAGCAATACACAAACTGGCCTCTAGGTGTCTCTCTTTGTCAAAATAATGTCTCAAAGCTCTTTTTTAAACGTACCTAGTCGTTAGTTTTACAATGTGAAAATGACGCAAATACTTCATAATGATATCATTATTACCATTTATTAAAAAAAAAAAACAGGAATGAAAACTTAAACTTTAATATCGACGTGGGGCAAGCAGCGGCTGAAATCCCCTCACATGTCCCACCTGCAAGCTGCAGCTGTAATGACTCAAACAGTGGGCGGTGCCCAAACATAGCCCAGCCAATCAGAGACCAGCAGGTCAGCGGCGAGCCTTCCTATTGGCCCGAGCCCCCGTGGATCAGGCTGGAGTGGCCCAGAGAATCCGAGGTGAGCATCGGCTGGCCGCAGTACAGAGATGAGGAGAAATTCTTTGCTCGGCCTTAAAATCGGGTAAGTAACCTCTCGTCTTCACTCGGCAGCAGCTGGTTTTGAACCGACAGCAGGTGCAGCCGACCTTAACTCACTGTCAGCCTCTGAAAACACAACACAACTCAGAAACGGTCTAATCTAGGAAAAGTTGGGACATATTTAAGGGGGAAAATGCGTCATTTTTAGTCGCATGTTTGTCGCAAATTGCTCGTAAGATTTAAACGATTGTTATTAATCATTGCCAATTTCACTCGTGATTTTTACAAGGTGACAACATCCCGAGGGGTTTTGTTGAGGCAATAACAGCTGAGATTCAGCGTGTAACATTACATGTGAGGCTGTTTGGCTTGTAAACAGACGGTGATGAAGGTGGCTGCTGCAGCTTCTCAAATGTTGATGAAACACATCTTAGTAAAGGTTCATGCATGGAAATTCAAATAATTATTTTATGCTTCTAGTTCTTTTTATGCTCAGTGGAACGTCACACCTATTGGATCTTGATCAGTAAAATTATTAGAAAACAATTTTGACTTTTAGGCTGCACTACTGTCTGCTGCATTATGGGTATCTGATATCCGATTTGTCTCTGTGTTCTACTTTCCCCTCTGACAGCTTCAGGCCAGGTGATGAATAGCCTGGGCCCACCTCCAGAACTTCTCTCTCTGCTTTCCACCCATCATGGAGGGCACAAACACCGTGCTGATCCTCTACACGCCCATCCGTGAGCTGAGCAGCGTCAGCCTCTACTTTCCCAAGAGGCGGCCTCCGAGCTTCCAATACAAGAGCCGCGCGTCTCATTCAGAAAATACCAGCAATGTCCGCGACCGGAGGAAGGAGGATCTGGCTGCGTCCAGACAAAAGGGCCAGTCTTCTGACTGCTCGGTCAAACTCTATAACTCCCAGCAGGCGACGAAGGAAGCAGTCGCGGAGCTGCGCTGGCTGGCTGCTGAGCACCACCAGTTGCTGGCGGATTTGCTATCGTTGTGTCAGGACTGTGCCTACAAAGTCAGCATGGGTAACCAGGACGGGAAGCTGGAGGACGACGTGGAGCCTCGAGAAGTTCCTCCCAGCAGCAGCAGCAGCAGGTTTACCGAGCAGAAAAGAGTTGCATCCAAAACCAAAAAGATGAAGAACAAAGGTGGCGACAGTAAGGATTTGTTGCACAGTAAGACGAAAAGGAAGGTCTCCAAAGATGCAAGTGAGGCGTCTTCAACTGCCAATAAAGCGTTCAACTCCAAAGCTGCGCAAGCTAGGCTCATTCCAAAAAAATCAAGCTCTAGCCAAAACCGGGACAACCCGACGACTAGGTCACATGTCGGCACTGGCAGTTACCCCATCCTTCCGATGGAGGAACCTTTCCAGATGTCTCGTGACAACTGGGACTTCATGGAAGACAATCGCGCTCTGGACCCGGATTTCTGCACCGACTTCTCTGAGTGTGACGGGGAGCTGGGTTACCAGTCCTCCTCCTGCACTCTGATGGAGGGGCTGACGAGACGGGAAAGCGGGAGCAATCTACGGCCGATGAGAAGGTTTGATTCTCCAGTTGGGGGATCATCGACGGCCAAGTCGGCTCAGCAGCTTTGCAGCGAAGTCAGCCAAAGCGGCGCAGGAGTCCGGGTGGTGGCCAAAGTCCAGGATGTGGAAGGAAAAGTTCTCCATGTTGGTCACGTCAGTCCAGATAGAACGAAACCCCATCTGGAGAAACGTCAGGAGCCTGGAAGGTGGAGAGGGTCAAATAAAGCCGATCAGTTGGATGTTAGCAAGGAGAAGACATCAAATAAACCCAATGAAAGTCTACGGCTGCCACTGTCCTACACTACTGACCCGTCAGGCCCTGGGACGTCCCACCCCAAGAGCCCTTCGTCTTCTCTTGCTGGAGTCTTCAACACATCTTTTCCAGCTTCGAATAGTCTCCAACGCATGTCCCCGGTGTTGTCCCCTCTGTCGTCCAACCCTCAGCTCAACCACCGCATCGTGCTGCTTCCAGATAAGGACGAGGAGGCCGATGCAGACGGCTCCAGCTGCACGGAGGAAGTCAAGATCTTCACTGAAGTCACCGACAAGAACGGCAACAAGCAGACTGTGGCTCGCCTGGATCTGAACCTCAGCAGGCGACCGAGCAACTCCAAGCGGAACTCCTCCAGTAACTCCACCACAACAGGTGAGTCTTCAGAAATCAGTCTTTGAACTCACCGATTCGCGTCTACCCTCCTCGCCTTGGTGGAAGTGGAGACGCTTTTATCGTCTAACATGTTTGTCAGATCAGTCCTTTGATCTGGCATCACTGCTGCCGTTTCAAAGAGAAGACAAAGAGGTTTAGAAGTGTGTGCACACGTGTGTTTGTTAAAACGATCCAACAGTTTCTGTGCAGCAGCGAATGTGTCAAACGTTTTCCTGCACATGTCAGGTGTCATCGCAGTAAGAGTGTGTTCGACAATCAGGAGCTGCTTTTTCCGGATCTTTGTGTTGGTTTGTCAGAGCTGTGATGCTGGACTGGATTGAAGCCTGGGAATAGTTTCACTGATGATCCATTTCAACTCACTCAGCACTGCAGGGAAGCCAGAGATTAGTGGAAATGTCCCAGATCAAAGGCTTAAAGTTGACACAGAGTTCGACCTGACCAGAGCTTTTTTATTTTTTTTTTTGGTGAACACGGTGCTAACTGAAGCATTGCCAATTGGAAATATTAGCAGCCGACTCTGTTGCCCTGGTTTCCACCTTAAAAGCTTAAGTATGAGACCGAGGAGCTTTGAATAACAAATACTGACAAAGGCTTTGCATGCAAATCTGACAATGTCACCATTAATGCATTTGAACACTCTTAATGTAGTCTGTCTAATCACTGGGAGGCTGTAAGGAAAGCATAAACCTGGTGCAGATATGTTTCACATCACTTCAGCTTGTTTTGTGACCTCTTCTTCTTAAAGTCCCACTCCAATTATCTTTTGATCTATTGTAAAAGTGTTCCCGGTGTTTTTTTTTTAAATTATTATAATTGTGTCGCTTTTAGGCAAAATCCCAAAACTTGTATTGTTTTCTAGAACGTAGTTTCTTCAGAGAAGCAGTAGCTCATTAAAGGTTTGCCTTTGAGCTGTGGGCAGGACTGTCGGCATGGATCAACCCCGCCCCCACTTCCCATCACCCATCTATTTACACTCTCTCCTGCTAGCTTACAATACCTTGAAGAACAATATTGAAGCTGTCCAGCCGTACTGTTTTTAGCCATATGTTAGCTCAGACGAGGAAAACAAAGACGTACCTGGATCTATCTGTCTACAATTGGATGTATCGGAATAGAGCAGAGCAATGTATTTTCTATGTCACAAACACAACCTTTTTCAAACTGTGTTTTTCATCTGCTCCCTCGCTGTTGTTTGCAAGCATTTTCTATAAAGACTCGTGAGCAAAAGAGTGCAGAGGAAAACGCAAAAACTTTACAAACGTTGGAAACGTTCATTAGTTCATTAGTCTCTACAACCAGTGCTAATGCTGTCTGAATTCAAGTCTTGTCCCTGTTTCTGGTACTTTGGGTAGCATTCCATTCAAAATTTGTCATCAAAATACCAAAGCTTTTAAATAAAATCTATAATTTATTCAAATAAAATTTATATAGGCAAACTTGTGTTTCAGTCGTCCAGGATGTTTGTCTGAAGCTCTGGTTATTGTTGTCCAAATTCGTATTAGAAAGCCATTTTTTTTCCTGAAGCACTTTCATTCTCTCCACTAAGACTTTTTCTAAAAGATTTAGGTCAGAACTCACTCCTGATGTGTCCTTAAACCTTTTGTATCTGCTGCTTCCTGTGCAGTTTAGGTCATTGTTTACCTGCAATCTCTCTGTAAAAATCATCAAAAATTGTGGAGAAACCTGAAGTGCTTTGTAAATATAAAAGTTTTAATATTTGAATAATTAATATTGAATGTATTTTTTATGTAGAAAATGTGATATGGACTCGTGAAATTCAAACATAGATTTTTTTAAAAAGTATTTTCTTGAATAATTTTAGGCAAAGTACCACACATTTACCAAAAACCCCATAACCCCAAAAGGGATTTAGTGGGTTTAGGTTTATTACTTTAAATGAGGATTCAATGTCAGTTCACAAAGAATAAGCCAAATTTATGTTTCTTCTAATGAAAGTTTAGAAAAATTACAACAAAAAATAAATATTGATGTGCAAATATGAATACTTGCCCATAATAACATCCAGTTCCATTATTTATAAAGGGTGTTCTGACTGTTGTAGTTCTTGTGAGTTCTAAACAGTAAGTCAGACTGAACTGCTTCAGAGATGTACCCATGATGCAGTTGTACAACTAGATTATTGTCAGATAATATTGTCTAGTCTCAGCCAGCAAGAAAACAACGCAGATCTGCTCTCAAACAGAGGATTTAGTCAACATGATGCTACTAAATATTTCTCCAATTATTGAATAAATCTCTTTATGTTGTCCTCAAGCTTCGAAATGATCACAGAATTATACATTAAATGTTTAATTCCAGAAAATACTCACATATATTCTTCTGAATTTCCAGTTTAGACTAATGTACTTTAGGTGTAAACACAAATAAATGAACATCAGAGGGTCCTAGCTGGGGGTGAAGGGGTCTTGGTGGCCTTTGATGGTTTGAAAAGGTTGAATGAATTACAACCTGAGCTCTTTAATCTAAGCTCTCTCATTGAGGCTCGGTTCTCATTACTGAGAGAGATTGTTCGAGAAGTGACTAATCCTCTTTTACTTCATGTACTAATGATTTTGTATCTCTCCTCGTATTTCAGAAGATCTCATTTATTCACTTTAAGGATCATCTTTAAGGTTTGGGATTTTTAGTTTGATGTTGGCAAAAAGACGTAGTCTAAAAATAGGAAAAGAACACTAATATTAAGAAGAAAAATTACTAGAAAGTTGTAAAATTATCTGTTCATGCAGCTAGTATTTTTAACTTAACAAGATATTTCATTAAAGATATCAAAAATTCAATAAAGCAAAATTAGCTACAAAATCTGTTAGATCGCATTATTTAAAAATAAATATTATACAGCTCAATAAGAAGTATTTTTTCGATAGTTTTAAACAAATTGTGCTTTGTGTTGTTTGAGTTTTTATGAACCATTTGGATTAAAAATGATTAATTTTAGAACAAAATGTGAACAAAACTAAATCTTAGTACAAGTTGGTCCACCTTCAAAAATCATGAGATTCTGGTCTTCAAAACTGTGTTTAATATTAAAAACATTGATTTAATGCGTATTTTCCATGTTATTTCTGTTTAATAAAATGCATTTAGATGTCTTATAAACATTTCTTAAATCAACCAATTTAAGGTTTTTTTTGTCTTAAATCAAGTTTTTCTACCATAAGAGTATGAAGCAAAATGATTGACTCATTTTTTGTAATAATTTCCATATTTCTAGATCCTAATTCTTAATGAGACAAATAATTCTCAAGTTTAAAGGTGTAGACGAGGGTGGGTAAACATTTTAACTCGTGGGCCACAGTGGGTTCTAAAACTTGACGGATGGGCCGGATCAGACGCTTGAAGTGTTATTAACCTCAAATGAGGAAAAAACAACATGGAATCTGGACAAAAACAGGCTTTTTTTATTTAAAAACTGTGATTTATTTTTTTTTGGCCCAATCTGTTGATCTATTTTAGGGAAAAATTCACACTTAGAAAAAAGTTGTTTGTGTTGAAATGATTGGAAAAATGACCCGAAAAACACACATGAACGTGAGAAAAACAACAAATCTTCCAACAAAACACAAATGCAAAATAACTTTCTGCACCTAAACACAAGTAAGTTTTTGTCTAAGGGGAGACACCATAATTACAGGGAAATATAAAACATTAATATGGATTATCAATATAATTTATTCCGGTGAGGCGGGTGAGATTAATCCCATGTGGTCTCTGGGTTGTAGTTTAGTTAGCCCGCTTCCGGTGTAGACAGAGCAAAAATAACCACAAAAAAAGTTTAAAACTTGAAAAATATCTTGAAAATCTAAAAATAAAGTTTAAAATCTTTCAAATATCTAATCGTTTGCAGTTTACTCCATTGTTTTCTGATCCAGGCAGTTATCAGAAAAATGTGTTTAATTTAAAATTTGACATTTTAAATGCACATTTTCTTATTGAAGCTTAGAAATATTAACCTTTAAGTCACTAATTTGTACATTTTTGTCTTTCTATAAGTTATTAACAGAACCCAGCATCTCCCTTCTCATCACGTCTTCTTCTTCTTAGCCCTCCTATTCTCATTTTCACAACAACATACGGAGGCCAATACCATAATCGGATTACCTAATATGTTCCAGCAAGGAATGATCACCATGGAGTAAGCAGGCATCTCCCTTCTTTCTGTGCTCGCCGTCGTTCAACACAAAGCCCAGTGCCAACCAGGATTGCTCCAACCAGTGAAGACAATGAGCAGCTCTATTCAGATAATGAGGTCTGTTCTGCCAAAACAGACGACCAGAGTTTGTGTGTTTCAGTTCTACTGCAAACAGAAACACAGCTAAGATCATTCTCTTCTAAATTTTGACATTTCTTGAATAAATAATTGCTCTACAAACTGTATATTCCATCACACTTATTTTCTTTACTCTTATGTGGCGTTTCTGTATAATAACCTTAAAAAATCAGAGTTTTTGTTTTTGCATGTTACGTCATGCTGAGTTTCTGAAGCGTTTTCTCTCAGACTCCACTTGGAGCTGATGAAGCTGAGCCGGCATGTGCATCACATAAATCCCTGACAGTCGTCGGGAGACAAAAGCCTGGGTCTTAAAAAAAAAAAAGAGCTCTGGCAGGAGAATTAGAAGCAAAATCATTCAGAAAACTCAACTTTTTTGACAATTTCTATGCAGAAGTCATTGAGGCTGACAGATGTGCCAGAGTGTTTCTATAGTTGCAAAGATGAAACACATCCGTTATTTTCTAGAGTTTAAATTTAATTTAAGTGATAAAGTATTGATTTTAAAGACAAAGGAAAATTCTATAAACCATTTTTTTTGTGGAACTGCAAACAGCTTTTAGTTTTGGTTTTACAGTAACAACTTCACACATTCACTCCCAGATCAGATTGACAGGAATTTACATCAAACACTTAAGTGTCAGAGATGCTCCCTAACAACTGTTAATTCTTCACAGTGATGTAAATAGAAATTTAAAAATAATAATAACATGATAATAAACTTTATTTATATAGCACCTTTCAAGATAAAAATCCCAAAGTGCTTCACAGTAAAACACAAAATATAAAAACAGAATTATGAAAAAGCTATTTTAAAAAGATGTGTTTTTAGCTACTGCAATTAGGTTGGTTACCAGTATTTTATTTTATTTTGAGTTAATTATTTTGGAGACTCCTATCAGTTGCTAAATGCAGCAAAAACAGATCTCTCGACCTGAATTTTGATTAATGTTTAACTGAAATTATGCCATTTATTTAACTGTTTTTGTGAATTGAATTACATTTGTTCTTTGAAATGTTTTTTTAACTTTGGAGTTTGGCATCTATATTTATTTCCCCTTTTTTATAACAAGGAACATACAGAACATTTGATAAAAGTCTTGTAAAAACAAGAGTGTAACTTATTTTTGTGTATAAATTTGATGTAACTGATTCATTTAGTCAAAAAATCAAATATCCTGATTTTGATTGAGTATTTGCAGTGGCTTTGATTGGCCACCAGGTTTCACTGTTCATTTGGTTGAAAAAAATACATTTAAATCCTTGAAAAGTCTGATCTACTCATCTATCTCCTCATTATTAGTTATATTCTCTGTTTCCATTCTCTAACAACTGTTGTGTTTTGCTCTTTCTTTGCATCTTCATCTAACTATTTAGCTTCTTCTTTTGCTGCTTTCTCCGTGCAAAACGTCCTTTTTAAATTGAAATATCTGGAAATCAAAAAATTTAAATATTTGTGTCTTGGATTAGGCTGAAAAGTTGCTCCCCTATATTCCTGATGCCTCTGTGTTTGCAGAGCTGATCCCACAGCAGACCGACTGTTCTCTACTGCAGGAGTCCAGGCCCTCCTGCTCATTTGGCCAAACTATTTTGGCTAAATTTGACATGTTTCCAGTTTTTTTTTTTGGCTAATTTTGCATTTAGCTAATATTTCAGCTACATCTTAACTGTTTTGGCTAATTTAGGCTTTTTTCAGTTCTTACGCTGATTTGGAGTTTATCTAATATTTTAGCTTTATGCTAGCTGTTTTGGCTAAATTAAACATTTTTCCAGTTTTTTTAGGCTAATTTGGAGTTCAGCTAATATTTCTGCTATATGCTAGCTGTTTGGCTGATTTATGTTGTATATTTTTTCAATTTTTTATGCTATTTTGTTCAGGTTATTTTGGGAATTTTTTGAGTTTTTTCGGCTAATTTGGCGCTTAATTTTTTAGCTAGTTATCAACTACAGTGTTTTCAACTATCGGCTTCAGTGTGTTTAGCTATCAATTCAATCATCTTCAGCTATTAATCTACCACAGGTACTGCTATATATCTATTTTTTAGAATATTTTAGTATTATTCTTTCTGTAAAGATTCCAGAAATTAATTATTTAAATTCGGCTATGTGTGGTTTTCTGGAAAACCATAAATGTTTATATTTAGGCTGTGATTGTTACACTTTTTCTGTTAGTCTACGAACAGACCCCGGCCCCCCATCAGAGAAGTAAACTGTTATGTGACCCTCACATGAAACAGTCTTGGAACCCCTGCTCCACTGTGTCTTCACACTTGGTGGCAGTATTAGCTGCTATGTGAACACACTACACAAATGTATAGATTAGTAAAACAGAGAAGTGTATTCATAAACAGCCAATCGGAGCCAAATTTTTCTTTTTAATTTCCAATAAATGTCTTTTCTTTTTTTCTTGCTGGAGCCCTAGAAAACCTGATCCGTTCAAAGGAATGGTTCCTAAGCCTTTTTACAACAAGCCCGAATTGTGTTAAGTAGTTTTTTTCCTTGGCGCAGGCTGAGCTTATCCCTGCATTTGGAACTATCCCAGCCCGCAGTCAGCAGTTTCTGAGGCAGAACCATGCAGCAGCGCATTATCATAATGAAGAGTTATTAATCTAATCCTTTTTTCTTTGCCCCTCCCCTGCTGTCAAAGTCCCAGATAACTGCTGAGACTGAAAGCATTGCAGCTCTCTCAGAATGAGTGGTTGGGAATGAAGCTAAACTTTAGACTTTTTTTTTTTTTTTTTTACCAAGATCCTCATCAGGATCTGAATTAAATTAATTAAACTGAGATTAAGCATTGCTTTCATGTTTCAAAGATTTTTCTTTGTACTTATGTTTTTCTATTTAATGTTTTTTCCTAATTCCAATTTTCCTGCAGTGATCCAAATGAACTGTACACATGTATCTGCACACATGACCAGCTATACCAGCAGAACATTTTGATCGTACTTCTAAATACACTGGGAGCTTATTACTTCATACAGTTTAAAAAAAACAACTTTTTTTCTTCATTTTTCTTCTTTTTTTAAGATTGAAATGAACCAATCAAACCCTATGGGACGGAGAAAGCCAAAATCTAAACCAGTACGCATTAAAGTCCCACTCTGATCCTCTTCTGAGTTGTTGTAAAAGCGTTCTCAGTGGTCTTTAAATTATGAATTTTTAGCCAAAATCAAAAAACATATTTTTTCGGACAAGGGTATGCAAAGTACAGGCTGGGGGGCAAATGCAGCCCAATAAACTTTTTAATCAGGAATAAATTATATTATATATAATAAATTATATTCTTACAGCACCTGAAACTTTTTAACATTTTTTTGAATTTTAAATATCACCCATTTCTTTTTACAGTTTAGCTTACTTTAAATCAGATGAATCAAATATATCAATAGTCTTTGTATCAATACTAAAAGAAACCATAAATACACATTTTTACAAAAACTTTCCTTTTTTTTTGAGTATCAGTTAAAATGATCTCCCATCATTTAAATGGGAAAATTAAGTTGTTTTTTTTAAATTGTTTAATAAAATTGTAGCCTTCAGTTGGTCGGCTCCCAAACTCTGGAACTCTCTCCCACCTGAACTCCGCAATATTGTCTCCCTACCAATTTTCAAATCCCGTCTAAAAACTCACCTGTTTAAATCTGCCTTCTCACTTTGATTTTCTGTGTATTCTTGCTGACTTATTTATTTTTTCTATATAATTTTATTGTGCTCTGTTTTTATGTCTATTTATTCTGTTTTATCATGTACAGTGTCCTTGGGTGACATGAAAGGCGCTTTAAATAAAATGTAGTATTATTATTATTATTATTATTATATTGATAATCCTTATTTGCTTTATTTTCCCTATCTTATTTTCCCTATTGCACACTATAAACACATTGACCTTTGTCTAGGTGCAGGAAGTTATTCTGCATTTATGTGGTGTTGGAAGATTCGTCATTTTTGTGCGTTTTTTCTCATCATTCCGGCACTGCATGTGAATAAAAAAAAGTTTGCTTTTTTCCCTGAAGAACATCTAACCTTTGGTGCAATTGGCACTAAAATGAGTCCCAGTTTTAAAATACCCACCCCAAAATGTTCCGTTTTACAATATATATATATTCATTATTAATCAAAAACAAAACATGTTTTCACCCAGATTTTATGTTATTTCTTTCTCTAATGACGTGGATTACTTAAACACCCACACATCTGCTCCTGGTCCGGCCCTTTTGTCAAGTATTACAAAGTCAAAAAGCTTGCCCACCCTTGCTCTAAGACATAGTTTCTGCAGAGCGGCTGTAGTTCATTAGAAATTATTTGAGTAAGGAAATACTCCAAAATGCACTTTTTGGCTTAATTTTCTCCATGCGTGCCCTCCATTATAAGGAAAATTTCTACAAGAACATGTTAAAAACACCAAAAACAAGATTTTCTTTGGAGTAGGTCTTTAAAAACCTCGTATTTCCAGTAGAGCAAGGCCTAAGTGCAACTAAAAATACAGGCTGTGGCTAATGCTGAGTAATGCTTTGTCATGCTGCTATTGCAGCAAGAATTTCACGAATACAAAACAGGATTATACAGTAGTCTTTGTTTTTGAGGCCATTGTTTTCCCGTGTATTTTCTTATTGGATCACAGTGTGGACGGGAACATGCAGATAAAAATAGCTTTGCGCCTTCAAGCCTGCGGCTAAACAGAGGTCTGCCTCGCTGTCTGTTTGATTCTAAGATGTTGTGTTGTTGGCCTCTCTGCTTTCCACACCATGCCAATGTGGCTACATATAGGATAGACATAAAAACAAGAGAGTAAAAGCAAAACTATTTGGTGATGAGTGAGCTACGTGACTGTGTCATGTGAAGCCTCGCCTTATATGTTGCAATGTTTGGTGTTCTTGTAATTGTGTGAATACTTATGCTTAGTAAGCATTCGCACGATAGTGATTCTCCTGCTCCTGTACGTACGTTTTTCGGCACGTAAAAACTCAATCACACTTTCAGCAATCCTGGTATCAAAACACTGAGGTCGTTCAGGACATACGGCTTTTTTTTTTTTTTTTTTT
>NC_050533.1:15229449-15231449 GCF_002922805.2 Oryzias melastigma
AAATATGCCCCACAGGAAATGAATGACAAAGTCTTCAAATTAAAAAATTAAATAGCAACAAGCTTTTAAATATATTCTAGGGCTATGTTTTAATCTTTTATACTATTTTTGAAGAAATGTGTTTTCTACTAAGGTTTTTATAGGGTAATTTAGAGTTTTGCTTCTATTTTAGCAACATGCTAAGCTTTTCAGCTAATTTGTTATCTACTAAGTTTTTTTTTTTTTAGGCTAATTTAGAGTTTAGCTTCTATTTTAGCAACATGCTAACGTTTTCGGCTAATTTGTTATCTTCTAAGTTTTTTTTTAGGCCTATTTAGAGTTTAGCTTCTATTTTAGCAACATGCTAACAATTTGTTATCTACTGAGGTTTTTAGATAGATATCTTTATTTGTCATTGTCACAGGTACAATAAAATTTAAAAAAGTGCTTCCTGGTCAGTGTAATTCATACTTTAATTCAAAACACTTAAAAATAATAGTTAAAAAAAAGTGCTGGTAAGTAAAACCTGGAAATTTAAACTATTGAAAAGAAGAAAACAGGACACTCAATAGGTTTTAGAATTGTAAAAAATAAATGAATAATAAAACGCTAATAGGCTAATTTAGAGTTTAGCTTCTATTTTAGGAATAGGCTAACGTCTTTGACTATAGGCTACTTTAGAGTTTTGCTAGTATTTAACCACCAAGCTAGGTATTTTAGCTAATTTTCCATCTACTAAGGTTTTTGGGGCTAATTTGGAGTTTAGCTCGTATTTAAGCAACACACTAAATATATTTGGAAAATTGGCATGTGTTAAGGATTTTTTAAGGAATTTTACTGCATATCTTTCAGAAATGTAGCTCAGCTTCAATGCTCCTTCATAGTACTTTCACAAAATTTCCAGTGTTTTAGCAAATTTGACATTTTGCAAATAGCTTTTGCATTTTCAGCAATTAAGGTAAATTGAGTCACCATTTTCAGCAAAAAGGTTCACCATCTTCAGCGTCTACTTTCAGCAAAAAGCATTCACACTAGCATTATCACAGGTAGTGCAACATTTCTAGTAGTTTTATTCTTAAGAGCCTTATGGAACATTAACTAGAGCATGATGCTGTGTGTTTTGTGTTTGCATAGAAGATTCCCTGTTGCGCCAGGATGATATTTGGATGTTCGACGACCCTCAGGAGCCCCTTTCCCGGGTTCCTCGCCCCGATCACCTCGACTTCTTACGCATCACACCACCAGAGGACGACATCATTGGAGACACACCCTACTATCCCAAGCTGGAGTGCACGGTGGGAATCCATAAAATGTAGGCCACAGAACTACCTAAAGGTTGGCAGTAGAGTGTTTTTTATCTGGAGCGGCGTGCCCTTTGATTTTTTTTTTTTTTTGTTCTTTTCCCCTCGTGACGTTCATGGGGATATCTGTGTTAGGGCATCTGAGCACATGACCGTTCGTTTCTAGAGAGGGATTAGAAGGTCACGGAGTGAGATCACGTCTTGCGTCTTGATTAATGGTTAAAACAAAACTCAACATTTATTTCAATCTCTGATTTCTCATACTTTTTTTATATACTGAACAGAAGATGCAAAACCAGGGATGACATAAATTAGACAATGAATTACCATTAAATACACTTTAATAAAAGGTTAAGTTGCTGCAGAAGTTTAACTTTCTTCAAATAACCATTAGCTGTTTTCAAATATGCAAGCAATGCAGGAAAACATTCAAACTGAGAAGTAATTTCCACCTTTGTGAGGCTGTCAAAATTCCTTCACAGCGTCTGGGCGAGGCCCTCATTCCTGTGGCAGATGAAGCGTATTATCTGGGAGTGGTGTTAGGTGGGTAATTTGTGAGCTCATGATGTTCTTCAAACACAAGTATGAGCAAAATCATTCCAGCAAAGCATGCTGAAAAGACTGTGCTTTGAATCGGTATCATTAGAAGCTGAATGACTGAACTTGACACAGAAACTTTTATTCAAAACCTATTTTGTCAAGCTAAAACTGCAAGTTTTG
>NC_050533.1:15231508-15237680 GCF_002922805.2 Oryzias melastigma
CAGGCCTATAACTGGCTCCAGATCACAACCAAAGCAGATTAAAAGCAAACCAGGCTTTTAGCTTTTAGCTGTTGGCATCAGGTGGAAGCTTGGCTGTGTTCTGAATGCTAAGATGTTGTTTTTCTGCAGGTAAAGCTAAAGGTTTAAGACAAGAACACACTATTGACAAAGGACTCACTGACGGGATTCATCTTTATTTGATGGATATTTATATAGAGAATCCGGCAAATGCGTATGAACAAATATAACGAAAGGAGTTTTTCCAAAAGTTAAAAGAATAATTAAATAAATAAAAATAAAATAAACAAGTTAATGAAATATGGTTCAGGTGTTAAACAATAATAATACTTTCTCAATATCATTATTACTATCAATATCAGTATGCGTTTTATTTACAAATAATCAGATTTAACTTTTTTTTTTAATTGAGCATGTACTGCAAAGCCTGAGTTAAAAGGATTTCAAAACAAATTTTGAAAACATTATTAATGGTTAAGCTGCTTAATAAACGTTACTTTATTTTCCTATAATTTATTTATTTATATATTTTTTTATAACTGATATTTTCTATTTAATAGAAAAAATATTTAAAATGTTGATTCAAGCACTCTTTAAATTAAATTTTGCTCAAACTGGCAAAATGAAAACACTTTCAACAACCTGACTTTTTGTTGCTAGAGCAACCACAGTTTGAAATGTTTTCATTTTTTCTTTTCTGGCAAATACGTAAAAATGTAACAAGTTCCCTGGGCTGTAGGCTACAGTATGACTTTTTTAATGGTTTTTATTAGCTCGTGAAATTTCCAGTTTTTTTTTAGCTTGCAGTAGAATTTTAGTGGTTGGAATCTTTTTAGAAAAAAAAAAACAAAGTAATTTTCTTTCTAAAAGTCATGAATTATGCGAGTTTGCAGACAGTACTACTAAAGGTAAGTAAATCAAAGTTGCGCTTTCTTTTATCTTCATTCTGGTTTCAGTGTTTACATTGTGTCAGGAACAGGTTAACATTTTAGCATATTAGCTTAAACTAGCTATGGTCTAATTACCTCTGAGGCTTAAAGTTGCTGCAAGTTTATTAAGCAACGCTGCTCTAAAGGCCTCTTTACCTCCCTCCCCCGACTAAAGAACTCCTTTTTTATCCCCCTCTACCCCTGCGGTGGAAAGTAAGCTGAGGTAATTGGATACCTGTAGTTCCTGATTCTCCAGGCCTCCTCCCAGGAAGGGAGGGACCTGAAAAAAGGCGTTCTCAGACTAGGCAGACCAGTGAAACTTTTTCTTCCCCCCACTGTACAGGAATTTTTTTTTCACTCTCTAACACAAGTGTTGTGTTACTGTAAGCTGAGACAGAAACGCACAAAAGAAGTTGGACTGAATTTGAGAGTCGTGGATTCCAAGACTTTCCAGCGACAACACAGGAAGAACAACGACTAACTTTTATGGAGACTGGCGCTCCGTTCGTCCGATGAGTTGGAAAATCAGGTGAACTCTGCTCTCCTGGGAGATTAGAGCAGAGCAGGCTCCGCGCTCACTGGCTTCACCTGCTGTGTCATGGGGATCCTTAACCTGCACATGAAAAACAACCAGGAACAAAAGTGTTTGCGGATGTAACTCGTGGATGTTGTCAAACAAGGTTTAAGGATTGCTTTTGTTCTTCTTTTGTAAGTCTACGGGGGAAGGTAAGAAGATCAGAAGGGTGACTTTTTTTTCTTACACTGGCTTTTTGTTAAAGATAGTCTGGCAAGGAAATGAATATTACCTACCTACTTTGGCCACCCTTTTTCTGCCATCAGCTGGATTGAGTAAACATGGACGTAGCAGCTAAAAATCCCAAAGATCCTGGGAAGCAACTGAGCGGATCCTTACGAGACACCTTGAACAGTTTCTTCACACGTGACAGAGCGAGCTCCTCGGACGCAGCCGTGTTGACGGCTTACAAAGAGCTCTCTGATGGAGAGGATATAGGTAACCGGGTGGAAGATGCGAGTTGCGTCCGCGGGAATCGGGACGATGCAGAGCAAAGATCTGACGCAACCGTCAAGGATTCCTGCGGAACAGCTGAAGCCACAGGCGACACAGATCTGGTACAGGTCACGAGAGTGGAAACGCACAGTGACGCAGAAAACGAGGACGAAGACAGAGTCAAGAACTGCGCAGCTTCTCCGGAGTCCTCGGTACCTGAAGGGGAACCAAAACAAGTTGACCACGTGGACGAGGAAGAGCAGAATGTGCCTGTATTTAGGACACACATGTTTCGAGACAAATCCCAAATAGAAGCGATATTATTTTCTAGTAGATTTGGGAAAAGAGGTCGGTCTAAATCAGCTTTGGACTCTGTGAAGTCAGAGAAATCTATAGAAAGTCTACCGGAGAAGGAGAATACTAAGCCGGACGGCAGTGAACAATCAAGTGAAGAGTATGTTGGTATAGATTGTTCTGAACCTGTCCCCTCTGTCATCTCTGGACATCCTAAACCAGAAGGTCCAGATCTAAACGGGGATGTTGCACCTTCGAATAAAGAGGCAGAACATGAGGATAAAAGATTTGTGGAACAATCCGGAGAGTGTCCCTCCACCCAGACGTCGTCCTCTGTCTCTTCCAGTTCTGATACTGCTGAGGAAGCAAAATCACCGACTAGGACTGAGGAGCAACCAAGCCTTACTGAGGAGTCCAAACCTGATACTCCACTAAGTGTACAACCCCTCAAAACAAAAACCCCTAAGACAACTATTGGGTCCCCAGTTTCATCAGCTGCCTCCAAGCTTCCCACTGGTACCACGCTCTCTTCGCCCCCGTCCTTCCAGATGCCGGCTCTCTTCAGTGGTTTGCGGGTGCTGAAGAAGGGTGCCGTGGGAGAAGACAGAGAAGTCGTGTCTGAGATTAAACGGAGGGAAAAGGATGCTGATCTGGCCCTACTCAGCCTCAAGAAAACTGTCAACAAAGCTAGACTTTTTCCTGAACGCATGACAGCCTCCTCTTTGGGTAAGAAGCCCTCAGAGCCTAAATCAAGCAGGACAATAGGATCCCTCAATCAGCTCGACGAAGTCAAAAAGTCCAGCAGTGAGCAGAAGGTTGATTGTGTCAATGGCAATGGAGAAAAAGTTGCAGAAGAGAAAAGTCCCAGCACTGGAAGTCCCACACTTGCGCCAGAGAAGAAGAAAACAACAGACCTGGCTTATGAAACCTTCAGGAACATTTTTGGCCCCAAGACTGTCAAACGTGAGACGGAAGAACTGGATCTGGATGCCGTAAAAAGAAAAATCAAGAGCGACAAAGAGAGTCTGCGCTCAATTTTTGAAAGGACCTCCAAATCTCCTGGAAAGGAAAGTCCAAGTCCATTAGAGACAAGTGTACGTAGACACACCCCAAAAACACCTGATGCTGCCGCTTCATGTTTACCTCATCTGATAGTCAGGGTGAGAGCTTTGTCTTTTGTCTTCCATTCAGACAGAGGTCACGTCCCCCGCAGACAGTGAGGAGCGGACCCCGGGACGCCTGCAGGCCGTGTGGCCCCCGCCCAAGCCTAAGGATGAGGAGGAGAAGGTCGGACTCAAATACACAGAGGCAGGTAAGTTCTCACAGCTTGTAAGTTGAAACACTTTTGTTTACTGCTGAGAGGGCTGAGCTAGTTAACACTTTATCTTCTTTTAACATACTGTAACTTTTCAACCATTAACACAACCAGCGTAATTCCAGTAGATTTTGAAGGAGAAAAGCGGCGCGAGTACAAAATGACAAAAGTACAAAATTGGCACTAAAGCAAACCTAAACACATTTATTATAATGTGGGTGTTTATTTGCTATTAGGAACAAGTTGCAAACTATCCATAAAGGTGCATTCACACCGAACGCGATTTGTGAGGCGGAGGCACGACTTGAGCGACGGGCACGCCACGAAGTTCTGCCAGCAGCTCAATTTGAGCAACAAGGCGCGAATTGGGCGGCACAGCCAAAATTGAAATATCTGAAGTTTCACAGGTAGCTGGGTCGCATCTACCAATCAGGAACTCCGCTTTGGAGATGTGCCGTTTTCAGTGACTGGATCAATGGGTAAAATACTTTTTCAAAGTGAGCGTTTTTGTCCTGAACTTCCATCTTTTTCCTCAACTCGTTGGAGATTTGCAGAGCTCATCTGACTTCTTTGGGGTGAATGTGGGATACACTCTGGACAGACCGCGGCGTAGCTCACTCACTCGGAGGTTGCCGCTTCGGGCCTCACCGAGACATTAAAAAAATGAAAAAGATCTCCCTATTTCATTTTTTTCCCTTGGGTTAATATTAGACAGTCAGCCTTCAAGCTCAACCACAGAGACACAGAAACACAGCAGAAGCGGCTGTCATACAGACACAGCCCCCTTTTTCGGGAAAAACCTTTAATAATAATCATATAAATCCAAACATGAAGACATGATTACAAATGTTTTTGAAGAATTCTCCACAGTAAATAAACCTTATTTCTCAACATCATTTGTGTCTCCTATACATTCTAAGTGAGATATCCACAGACACCGTTCCTTATAGCAATCATCCTTAATGCATTCGCTGGTAGCTCCTCCCACATGTGGCCCCAGCGTCAAGTTCAGGAACACATTTTTTGACAGGCGATGAGCAGCGAATTTGTCGCGTGACAAAAGAGGGGCGGGGCAAGTGAATTTGTCGCTCAAATTGCGTTCGTTATGAATACACCTTAAGACACCAGTTATATCCTCCTGACTACCAGAAAGGAAAATGTGTCCATTTGTAAACCTGAATATCTTCCAAACAGTGCATACTTGTGAATTAACTCATTTTTGTATCTACAGCGGACATTTAGACTTTTCAATGATAGAAATTGTGAAGGGGTGTGGCTTTGAGAATTGGGAGTTTTTGGTGAATTTAAGCAAAAAATTTATTGTTTTTCTGGTAGTCCGGAGGATATCCATTCATAATAATCTTATTATATGAAGTCTGATCCACGTTTATTGTTAATGTGTTAAAAACAAATACATTTAAAGGGGCAGATTGCGATAAAGTTATTTTATTTTATTCTAGATGTTGAATTAAAGCCTGTATCTGGTATTGGTGCAGCAGCTCCACGTTCCCTGAGGTGCAGCTTTATCAAGAGGATAGATTAAGGATGATTTAATGTGGATTGTTCAGTGATGGGCACTTCATTTTACAGTCTCCCTGTAATTTGATCAGCAGAACAAAAGGCACAGACAAAATGATCAAATTGATATCAGCTAAATGTCTCATCTTTTCTCTAAAGGATTGCACTGTAAACTGAAGTGAGACAAATGAGAGAGGAATCTTAAGCAGTTCGATCCTATCACGTACTCTCAGAGAAAGAGGATTTTGCAAACGCAGGAATGGAAGCACATATGATTAAAAGAAAAATGGAGTAGAGAGAAACACAAAAAACAGGTTTTCTAGACATTTTTGATCCCGTTCTACAATATCACTGGGTTAGAATTATCACATTTTCAAATAGATTTTCACTAAATATTTGCAAAGCATTCTTATCATTTGGAATACATCTGTTTTTGTTTATACCACCTTTGGCTTTTAGTTAATTTTTAAGCCAAATTATATTAAATATTAAGTATCTGGAGGTTTTGGTACGGTTGCCTCTTTTAAACTTTTTAATTTTTTCACATTTTAAGTCTGCAATTATTTTTTTTTAAGTTTACTGTACTTGGTAATTTTATGTCATTGTTTTTATTGGCTCTGATACTTTTATCATGAGTGTTTCTTTTTATTTATTTTATTTTTACATTTTTTTATTTTATATATATATGTATGTATTTATGTACATTTATTTTATTGCTTTTAAGTATTTTATCTGTTGTGTCCTTGTGACAAATGGACCTTGAGTCTCTAATAAAGTATCTCTCTCTATAATTCATTTTTGAATTAATAATAAAAAAGTAAATTTGTAGTTTGGCAGTGATTGCTTTAATTTCCTTCTTATTTAAGTTATTTTTTACCATCAAAATTTGGGATTTATTTATTAAATAGTTTAATTTGTACATTAAATGAACATTTTAGCGTTCTTACAGATTGTTTAGATCAAAGTTAACTTTCATTCTGACATTTTCTTGTGAAGTCTGACCATTTTTTTTTTCTCATTCTCTACATCAACAGATTTTAAACTTGTGTCTTGGACTGTCAGTCACTTTTTAGTGTCACTTTGAACTGG
>NC_050533.1:15237887-15264873 GCF_002922805.2 Oryzias melastigma
ACAAAAATGAAAGAGTAAATTTCCCATGCAATAGCTGGAACTATTTAAAAATGCTAAGAATTCAGTTAAACACAATGTGAGTTCTAAAACCAAGAAAAACATGCTGTTCTTCAGCTGGATATATGCAAAAGACAGTCCACTACAAAAGGTATACTTTAGATTTTAAAGTGAACGGCCACAAGAGGGCGCCACGTGACTATAAAATCATGAATTTCAGAAGTGATGCTGCAACCAGAGCCTTTTTTGAGTAAAAACTGTACAGATAATTTAAAAGGAATATAAATAAATAAAGAAATCCTAAAGTAATATTAGTGTATTTAGCTTTTTACATTATTTTCTAACATCAGTTAATTTTTAATTCTTAAATGTCCTGCTTTATAGTTTAATTAAATTAGTAAAAAAAAGGTGTAAAATCTTCTAGTTATGCTTCAAAATGTTGGCTGTAGGATAAGTCTTTAGTTAAATATGTTAATATATTAAACCAGGAGTGTCAAACTCTATCACACGGGGCCAAAAACCATAACACAGTAGGTCGCAGGCCAAACAGGACAAACATTTATTGAACGCGTAAAAAAATAACAAAATAGCTAAAACTTTAAAAGTTTATAAATATATATAAATACGAATAAAAACAGAAAGCAATATTATTGTATAATAAATAAACTCAAAACTTAAATAACTTTCAATATTTTGGTCTCCATAATAATATATTCTGTCAAAATTGTACAAGTTAGAAACATGTTAAGAGAAAAAACTTTCAAATTTCTTTACTTGTATGTCATTTTATATATATATATATATATATAAACTTATAAATATTCTAAAATATTTTGCTCTCCATAAAATAAAATCTTGTCACAATTATACAAGATAACATTGGGCCGTTAATAATAATAATAATACTACGTATCGGTCTGCACACATACAAACTTTTATATCCACAATGACGGCTCTTTCTTAATCTCACTTAAAAGTATCGTTTTTCTTAATTGATCAATAGCAAAACTGTGAAGCTACATTTTACAGATGTCGTCCACTCCTCCAACTCAAACAAAAACCCAAATGACCTTTGGAAAAACCGAAAAGAAAAATGTTTCTGGAAGCAAACTCTGTCTGCATTGCATAATTTTTATCACAGATAAATGATTCTTCGCCTCCAAAAGTCTTACCTGATTATTGGTTTCCCAGCCCGTCTGGTGGACAGGTTTCATTTAATGGGAACATTCAGACAGTTTCCGTTTACAGGAAGCCGCATATGACAGTTAAGACATGAGAAACCTTTGAGATATAAATAAATTTTTTGCTCTGGTGGATTGTTGTTGGCTTTTTTCAGTTTACAAGGTGAAATTGAAACTGAGTTGACCTCAGTGTTTGAAAAAGCGATTGGTGACTGAACATTAACATTTGTGTTATGAAGAGCCGCTCTTATGAAACGCCTTCAGAAGAGTAATTATCTACCATAACAGCAGTTTGTTCCAATGATAACATTTACAGTATCGTTTCACAATGCTTATGTCTGAATTTTGTGACATTCTGTTTTTGTTTGATGTCTGGAATTTGTGCTGCTTACAGTCGGAATTTGAGCTCAAACTTTTCCAAGTGCGAGGGGAGCACGCCGTCTCCGTGTCCCAACTGGAGGAAGTCATCGCTAAGCTGCGGCGGGACAATTCGTGCAGCACGTGCAGAGAAAAGGGCGACGTCCGTGACGCGGCCGTGTCCACCGCAGATGACCTGACCCCCAGGACCTACCGCACTGTGGCTGTACAGACGGACAGGGAGACGTTCATTAGGAGCCCCGAGGGGGATGGGGGCCGCTCGGCCCAGAGCCCCAACCAGAATCCGCCTAAGAAGCTCAACTTTGACTCCATTGGACTAAACCTCAAAGCCGAAACAACCCCTGGAATGACACCTCATCTACCCCCACCGGGGTCACTGCCACCTCCCCCTCCTCCCCCCTTGCCAGGCCACACTGTCGCACCACCGCCACCTCCGCCTCCCCCGCCAGGAGGGGGTCCACCTCCTCCTCCACCTCCTCCACCTCCTCCTCCTGGTCTACCTGGCAGTGGACCACCACCACCGCCGCCTCCTCCTCCCCTACCAGGCCTTGGGCCCCCACCTCCTCCCCCACCTCCAGGCGGCGGGCCCCCACCTCCTCCCCCGCCTCCAGGCATGGGACCCCCACCTCCACCCCCAATGGGGGGATTCGGGCAGAAAGTGGACAAGGCCCCGCGCAAACCTGCCATCGAGCCGGCGTGTCCCATGAAGCCTCTGTACTGGACCAGGATCCAAATACAGGACAATAAGTACGTACCCGTCCACTCTCCTTTGATTTGTTAGCAACAATAAGATCAAAGGGAAGAAAAAAACAACAAAGAAGGATTCTCGCACATAAGGTTTAATTAAAACAAATTAAAAATCATTTTAAATGATCCTAAGCATCATGTATACATACAGATGCTTTGAAGAGATTTGATCTGTAAAGAAATTTGATATATTTTTGCTTTTTGTTTTAACTTTTTTGGAGAACAAAACCTCAAGTAATGAAGTTAGTTGGATTTAAAGAGTCCAGTATGATTGAACAGTCACAGATATCTGCCCCACCGTCCTCACCTAAAAGGCCAGTTTGGACCCTTAGGAATAACGAGTGAATTATCCTGACTTTGTGGTTCTCTTTTATGACCTCGTATCTTTGTGGCTGAGTTGGCGAGGAAAGCTGAGCCGTCTTTAGTAGTCTTTAAAGACCCACTCTGACGAAAATAGTGTCTTTAACGTGTTCTTGTGGCATTTCTCTCATAAAAGAAGACATATATGTAAGAAAATCTAGCTTAAAATTACATTTCTGAGTATTTATTTTTTCAAATCGTTGTGAAAAAAATGCTTTTTGAAAAGGAGCTTTTTTATGCTGTAGAAAATATTCTGGGTAGGTCTGAAGCTCCTGAATGGGTCTTTAACCAGCACTGTAACACTATGTGACTAAAACAGTAGTTTTCCAAAGCCAGTTGACATTAAATGGGTCAGAGGTTTGACTATCTCAGGATCAGTTGTATGATCTCTATTAATAGTTAGACTTATGAGGGGAAATAATACAAATGAGTTTAAAGTTCAGCTGAAGACCAAGCTTGTTTCATGCAGTAGAGACTTTCTCCCAGTTGATTTATTATACGTCGGGCTTGTGGGTAAAATAATTAATCAAGATATAGAAACAAGAACGGACGTTTTGTCTTGAAAGGTAAATCAAAATAACGGAATAAATAACAGTAATAGACTGAACATATTCTCTACCATAACACACTGATGCATATTTAGCTTTGTAGAACGTAAGGAATCTAGTATGTCAGCGCAACATTCAAACAAATATTCAGATAACAATCACATGAAAGACATACAAACAAACCAATGAAGCTCTTCTTCATCCTTTGTCGCTTAGGAACAACGGCATGAGACTGAGCTTCTGCTTCTTCTGTGTTGCAGTCAGTAGCAAATACTGATACACCTATGGTGCCCTCTAGTGGTTGTCGCTGTTTATTTAAAAAAAAAAGGCGGAATCTGAATTCTTCTCCCTACCCAGACATTTAGCCCCCCAAACGGAGAGATTTTGAAAAAGTGTCTTCAAATTTAGACGGTACGAACACTCAATGACGCCATTAATATTAGCCGTGCAGCTACGTTAGCGCAGAGCTGCTAGCGGTCGGTAAACATTGGTCTTATAACTTTAAAAAGTCATGCTAAAACAACAAGTCATCACTTACATTTCAATGTAAACGTCTGTGTTTCAGAACATACCCGAGTGAAGAAATGCATATGCCTCCATGGCACTGCGCTGCTGCTGCTCACCCTACCGGCATAGGGATGCAGAACTTGAAGTCTCTTCACTCTACCCTTAAAACACGTGTTTGGCGTCCCGCTGGGGGAATATATCCGACTCGCCAAATCCCTTTATATTTTTGTTATTAACGGCTTGATGTTATCTTGCGCTGGTAACATATTGCAACACGTTTTCATTCCAAAGTCATCAAATATTGATGCATGGTTAGACACCCCTCCACATCAAAAACTGATGTTTTGGGTGTCTCCAACTTGTCTTTTTTTGACATCCAACTAAATCAAGGCTCCTAAAGCTGGTACTGAGACGTGGACCGCACCGGTATCCTAACCCTAACCGTAACCTGGTATTGGATGCGGATCAGTACTGGTTCTGGACCCAGACCAGGCTAGGGTTAAGGTTTTGAGTTAGGGTACCAGCCGTGCCAGAGGTTTGGTCCATGTTAAAAACTTCAATTTTTAAAGTTTAAAAACGTAGTTTTTTATGTGTTGAGTACATTTTTATCCTGTTTGGCCCGCAACCTAAGGTGTGTTTTGGATTTTGTCCCCCTGTGTGATTAAGTTTGACAAAAAATATATATATGTATATATATTTTGGACACCCCTTCCCCTCAACATGGCCCTTCAATTAGAGGGGTAGGAAGAAACCGGAGGGTCCAAACTATGCAAAAAAAAAGTGACTTATTACTTTTTTTTAAAAAAGAGTTTTCTGCACTCAAGAGCTCTGAAAAAACATAGTCAAAGGAGGATTTAAATTATGCTTTATAACAATCTTCACAGATGTTTCATCAGTGTGGCACTGCAGGGGAATTACATGTGGAATAAACTTCTCATATTTTCTTCAGGATCTCTTTCTGGCTCCAGATGAGCCTTCATGACCTGATAAAAGAAAATGCAGCATCATCACTTCAAAGCCTGTGTTTAGAATTAGTTTATTTGATTTGAAACCTGTTGATGGGGTAGTTAATGTCCCTTTGATGGAGAGGCTTTGGAAAGGAAAACACAGCCATCTGGGAGGAAGAAGACATGTTTGAAACAGCGGCATGATGAACATCCTCTTGACTGTAGCCGTCCCCCGTTCTCCTTTCTGCCTCTGTTTGTTTTTTTCCACGTTACTCAGCAACTTCAGAGACACAGCTTTTTGCCTCCCTCGTTTCTTGCCCTTGCGGGAAATGGACTCGTAATGCAGAATGTCTGAAACTTTTTGTTATTTTTATCACCTCACTCATAAACAGTCCTTTTGAAAGTGGAGATTGCGACAACTCTTGCCAGGTTTTTGTTGGATTACCAAACGGAAAATGGAGAATTTTAAATAAACACCAATTAAGTTTCTCAAGATTAAAAAAAAAAGCTCACTTTGTCTAACTCGCTTTGCTTTCTCTTTTAAACTCTGTGGTAAAAATGTTTTCACCCCATAACTTCAGGTTTTCTGTTTTTTTTTCAGCAACAACACACTGTGGGGTTCCCTAAAAGAGCCCGACATCGTCAACACCAATGAATTTGAGGATCTGTTCTCTAAAGTCACACAGCAGCCCAAGAAGAAACCCCTCTCTGATACCTTTGAGAAGAAGGCAAAGGCTAAAAAGGTAAACATTTTTGAATAGTTTTCAGGTTTTACAAAAAAAAACCTTTTTGTGTACATAAACTTCTGAATTCCTGTTGAAATTCCTGCAGGATTTACACGTTTTCCTCCATAGTCTTTTCGTGTGTTTGTACATTCTTTTTCCTCAATCTGAAACAAATCCTGTCCAAAAAAAAAAAAAAAAGGCAGAGGATTGTATTATAAACAGTTTGTGTAAGATTTTGTCAAGATAGAAGCAAGTTGAGCAAAAGCAGCGAATGTGTGATTCCAGCCCGATTGATCCTCTGTTCCCGGTCCCCCATCACAGCCTTGCTGGTTGATGGTCCTGTCAGATGTTGCGGCGCTGCACTTCTGCTGCAGCCAGCGCTGCGTCAGCACCTGGCTGACTCGTGGTCCTCACCGAGGCGTCCAAGCGCTTGAAAAAAGGGCCGCTGCCCCAGACTGTCCCTCCCAAATCCATAGACATCCCCTATTCTGATCAATTTGTGAAGGCTCCACTCTGCTCCAGAGGGCAATGCTGTCTGAGTGTGTGTGAATGTGTGTGTGTGTTCCTTTATGTCCTTGGTCTCCATCCCAACATCTCTCCATTCAGTCTGGTCACTAGCAATGTCCAACATTTGATCCAACGCAGACGACTGTCTCCCGTCTTGGATTACCTGGAAGTGGATGAGCTTGAGCCATTTCAATGATGTTGTTGAGCTAAAAAGATATCGGTAAAAACGATTTAGAACAACAACAGTGTCCAGAGATGTTATCTTTTTTTATTTTATATTTGGTTTTGAGTGTGATTCTGTCAAGTTTGATTCACTTTCAGTCGGCATAAACTTGAGACTTGTTTACTTTTTTTAATTCATTTAAAGTCCCTGTGAGTTTACATTCTATGTATCTGAGACACATAATTTAAAAGTCAAATTAACTGATTCACTGTTGAAAAAAGGTGAAGGGGAGACGATCAAGGTTGAAGTTCAAAACTTTTGATTAGGGTCACCGGATCAAAGACGCGAGTCGACAAAGTCAGTGGTATTTTTGAAAGTGACCAAGATAAAAAAAAAATGTTGGAACTTTAGTAGTTGTTTGATAAAACAACATTTTGTTTTGCTTTATCATGTTTTGCAGCTTATTTTTTCTAAAGTAGTAAAAAATATTTTTTTTTTATTAAAAAATATATCAGAATAATGTTGTACTATAAAACTCACAAGTTGCCTATTTTTTTATTTTAGTTTTTATATTTTACAAAGTTAAGACATTTTGGAAGACGCTGACAGAAATCAGAATTTGCCCATTTTCAAACATTGGTGGATGGAACAATTCTGAGTAAAAAAAATATGCTGTGTATTATCATAGAATAGATTAAAAACGTTTTGCTTCTGAATTATAATTAAGTTAAAAAATAATTTAAACAGAGTAATTTTCACAAAATCTGCAATTGCTTTTTGCTAATCACTCTTAGGCATTCAGGAAACTAAATTTATCAGGAAAAGAACAAGATGCTGATGCGTAAATCTTTTCATGATGAAGCTGAAGTGTCTTCTAGAGAAAGCTGTAGCTGAAGAGGACTGATTTACTTTACAGCAAACCAAAAGTCGGCATCTTTTCCATTGTGAGAGGCCCGTTTAGTCACCAGCATATTGTAGAACCTCAACCGCCATCATTATAGGTCTGGACAAACAGGAAAAGTTGTTTTTGTTAGCTTACATTGTAAGTCTCACCTGGTTATTTTCAGTAAGTGCTGGCTTCTCAGAGACCTGCCAAAATCTATCAAGCCCCTGAAAATAAAGTTAAACTTTTTTCTTTCCAATGGAAGACTTCCTGTCTGTTCGGCCCCTGTAGAAAATGTCACCTTTCAGCCACAGTAGCTTGACGAAGCTAACCAGCTGCTGTGCCGGGGCAGAAGTTTCTCCAAAAGGAGGTCTGAATACTCTAGAGTAGAGATTTGGAACAAACCTTTTCTTGTTTCATTATGACTGAAGACAGGTGCACAAAGCAAGGTCCATACAGACACTGACTAGCACAGGGGTGGGCAAACCACGGCCCGGGGGCCATATGCGGCCCACCAAATGGGAATAAATTATTTTGATAACCTGTATGTAATCAAAGTGTTTTCTTGTGTTATGTTTTATTTTCCTTGCAGTTCAGATTTCTCCCCATACAAATTGTTCAGGAACAGAAAGTTATTCTGCATTCATGTATTGTTTGAAAATGTGTTGTTTGTCCGATTTTCATGTGTGATTTCCAAGTCGGAGAGTCATTTTTCCGATCATTCTAACACCATATGAATGCAGCATTTCTCTGAGTTTTAGTTTTTCTTGAGGGACATCAACCCATTGGTGAAAATGGCACTAAAATGAGAACAAAAACCACAGTTCTGAAATAAAAACTCCAAAATGTTCTGTTTTAAAGTAATTTTTAATCCAGGTTAAGGCATACTTTCATCCAGATCCTGTTATATTTCTCTCTTTTACAATGTGAATCACCCAAACGTTCCACAAGTCTGCTCCCAGTCCGGTCCTTCTGACAAATTTTAGAGCCCTTTGTGACCCTCAAGTGAGAACGTTTGTTCACCTCTGGACTAGAGTTTTGACGTGGAAAAGCCAATGATTGTATATGAGAACTGGACTGATTGACACCCCCCCCCCCTCGCTTTCCAAATAGGAAGTACCTGCTAGCTCCAAAAAGCCAAAATCCCACTGACTTCTATTTCTACAGCTGTTACTCCGTATCTTTGACAGTATAACCATAATTCTTGCCCTGATTCATGTTCTTGCTAAATATATTTTTTTTAAATTATATTTTTTCTGTAGTCATAAACTGAATAATCAGATGCCTCAATAAAAATATGTGGTCTCATGTCGAACACTGGAAGCGTTTAATCAACAGGTTTTGTGTAGATGTGAACTTACATCAAACTCACTCCTAATTGGCTTGTGGTCGCCATAGAAATGTTGACTCAGAACAATCACTGCTGACTTTTGGGTCCAACATTCATATCACAAAAAAATTGTGACTAATCTGACCTTATTTGTTTGGAGCCATTTTCAATGGGTGACATCACACTCACTCGGTCCAGTTCTCATTTACAGTCGATGGGAAAAACTTGACCGGTCCTCCTCCTTTTGTGAGCAGTTTGAGTGAAGGCTCTTTTGGCTTGTGAGTTCACTGAAGCGCCATTAGAAGAACGGTTTGATTTGAAAACTAAATTTGTAAAATATAGAGTGTGTCCTAAGGCAAGACCCATTAGTGCCTATGTAGACACAAGATTCGTTTTAGTCAAAGGTGAACAACAACATGGAGTTTGATATGATTGTAAAGGCAAACGAGTGAAGACTTCTTTTAGCACTAGTGTAAACGTAGCTTTCTATGTTCTAGTTTGGACAACATGCAGTAATTAGTTTCCCAAGTTCACTTAGCATAAACAGACCAAAATTCATTTCAATCGTGATGTGCCTGGTGTCATTTCCAGGAATTGTTTGAATATTTGCCCCGGTTGTGTTTGTTTTGCTTTGTTTTAATTGAGAGTCTGACTAGACAGTGGTGTGTGTGTCCCTTCGTGTGAACACCAACACCAGCCGACTCATCGACACACTATCTGCCTCCTGTCAGTGCACACCCACGGTTAGTTTTTTGTGTTGTTGCTGCTGGATTGGTGTTTGTGAGGGGAGAGGTTGCTTTAGTCACCACCACATGTGTGTGTTTCTTTGTTGCAGTTTGTCTTGCATATGCAGCGACATGGCCGTGTTTACAGCACGTCTGTGTGTTTGTGCGCTGACAGCCCGTCCGCACAGCTCATTATGCACTTGCTCAGAAAGTGTTGCCAGATCATGCTAACGCCACAGCCTGCGGGAGGGAGGGGGATGAGTGTGTGGGAATGGAATGTATGTGTGCATTATGCATATGAGCCACTTCCCCACTGCACACGCCAAAAGTAAAAACTCAGCCGATGCTTGTGTGAGTGAGATAATCTGTATCATGTGTGCCAAAAAATCAAAGCTCTTGTTTATTCTGCTCTGCGCTGATTAGCATATCAAAGCCATGGAGATGACATGGAAGAGAGCTCCTCCATAACAGAGCGGACCGGACCGGACTGGACCGGGAGGTCTAATTGCATGCACGTGTCTCCACTCCGCTGGTTAGAGGAGGCGATGAGGACGAGGCACCTATAGGAATGGGGCGGTGGGAGGCCTGCTGGTGCTTCCTTGAGGGATGGGGAGAGAGATGAAGAAATCTTTTTGAGCCGAGCGTGGTATTGAGGTCATTTGGGTGCAAGTATGCGCTCCGGTAAACACGATTTCCTACACGTGTATAAATCAAAGCAGCTTGGAGTTCGCTCGTCACAATCCCATGAAATAAACAGCAGTTTTATGCACGTTGTGATTTACGAGCAATCACCATGCGTTTATTAAAGAAATACCTGAAGTGGTGGCTATGACGTGGGAAAGCAGGCGTCCACGGGCATCCACGTAAAGTCTCCATCCAGTCCTCGCTTGGAAAGGTTTTCATCGATTAACACCAGCCACCTGCTTCAGCTCAGACCTCACTCATTTATTTCTCGTCCTCTCTCTCGTTGTTACTCTTTCCCAGTCTTTTGTTCTTCATATTTTCTCTCTTCCTTCACTTCTCCTTCATCCCACAGGAGGGAGCCATTAGCTGTTGATG
The DNA here is from genome assembly GCF_002922805.2 of Oryzias melastigma. Classification (NCBI taxonomy): domain Eukaryota; kingdom Metazoa; phylum Chordata; class Actinopteri; order Beloniformes; family Adrianichthyidae; genus Oryzias; species Oryzias melastigma. Next base: position 15,247,945 of record NC_050533.1, read on the forward strand.
CCTACCTGTCTCAGCATCAGCATCGCCTCTGCTTGTTTGCGTGTCTGAGACCAAGCATCCAACGCCAGTTGTTCTTTCTCATTAACTTAACGGCTCCAGCTAATTGGCGAATCCTGCAGCAACGGTTGAGCGGGAAGAGCTCCTCGGCCGCCTTTTAGTGCGGCCCGTCCAAAAGCAGTTAATTAAGTGTCGGGAAAAGCCTGGTGCTCCAAAGTCTCCAAAGTGGGAGATCCCAGTGATCCGGGTAATGGAGCTGGAAGCAGCATGGCACCCACTGTAGCCCTGTAATGCAATACTCACTTCTAAGGCTTCTGTTCTCCAGCTTCTAGCGGACACACCAGTAGCCAGCACTGCCATAGGAGCTAATGAAGAAGCCTGACACATTAACTTTTAGAGCGGGGCTTTACCTTGCCAAAACTTTCTCTGACTTTACGGCTAATTCAGTCATAAGTAATTGTGACCATGTGTAGGCACAAATAAAAATCCTGTGAATTTATAGTTTGTTATAAAAAACCCTCCTTCTCTTCTCCGTGCTCTTCTAGACTGTCCTGCTTTCATGGGGCCATTCTCGCCTTTTTATTTTTTTTTCCTGCGACTTGATATTTTTTGATGATATTCTCACATGTGTTCCTGTGTTCCTGTGTTGTGTGTGTGTGTTTTTTACACACTTTTGCTCACTCCCCGGTCCATTTTTACGTGTGCGCTCCACGTTTCCGGAGTTTTTAGCAGTGGATGCTGATAGAGTCTGGTCATTAGGGTCAATCCAAATGATTGGCAGGCCGCTGAAGCTTCAGGCGCCCTGTGTGGTACATCGTATTTTCATCAGCCTCAGAAAACAGAAAAACAAAAAGAAATTAGTGCATTTAATGAACTTTTAAATGCCAAAGTAATCCCTTACGTCTATGTTACGTCACCGAGTGAACTGAGGAATCTTTACTTTAAACCTTTGCCGAAATCTACATGTCTTATAATGTATAACAGATTGGCTTACAAATGACAAGTTTAGAAGGAAAACGAATGCTATTAAACAAAATATTTATGTGATGGACAATTAAAAAGACACACCTTTAGTCACAACTACCCTCACAGGTAGATAAGAACCGTCTGCGAGTAAAAGAATGACCAAACTTGTTGAAACCTAAACTTTCTCACTCCTAACTCCTCATATATGGATGTATGGTTTTTGACATTGTGGGTGTCCCTAACTTGGCGTTATTGCCGCTGTTCCCATTAAAACACGGGTCCCCAACCATCAGGACACAGTACTGGATGCGGAGCCGGTTTTGAGTTAGGGTGAGGGCAACGGGACTGGGTTAGGGTACCAGTTCGGTCTACGTCCTGGTTTTGGTAACATAACCTGGTACCCTAACCCGGTACTGGTTCTGCATCCGTTACTGTGTCCGCAACCATGTTCGTTACCACGTCTGTAACCACTTCTGTAATCGTGTCCGTTACCGCGTCTGTAACCACGTCGTTAACTGTGTCTGTAATCGTGTCCGTTACCGCGTCTGTAACCACGTATGTAACTGTGTCTGTAATCGTGTCCGTTACCGCGTCTGTAACCACTTCTGTAATCGTGTCTGTTACCGCGTCTGTAACCACGTCGTTAACTGTGTCTGTAATCGTGTCCGTTACCGCGTCTGTAACCACGTCGTTAACTGTGTCCGTAATCTGTCCGTTGCCACGTCCGCAACCGTGCCGGTATCAAACACAATACTGCGTCCCAAGTGTTGGGACCCCTGATTAGCGTATGCATTACTGGTACCAGGCGGCCCTCAGACTGGTACTGGTTTGCGACCTGGAGGTTGGGGACCCCTAATTTAATGGGAACAGCCAGCACGTCAAAACAAAGACTTAGGGACAACCAAAACGTCAAAAAGTGGCACGGAGGAACCCAAACCATCCGTCCATATATGACAAGTTGGGACTAAGAATGCGTTGGTTGATGCTTGCTCACATATTGGGGTCAGAGACCAGTCGGTGAATGCATAGACAGAAAATATTCAAGTACATTTTTTCCTATGGGCATGCTGCGGGTTAAAGATTGTAGCAAACTCAAAAACACACGTAAGAGTAAAGTAGGTGAGATGCAGGCATAGCTTACCAATTTTTCATTTTTTACAACTCCCCTAAATCCTTTGAACTTACAGAGGGAGCACCTTAGTTCTGATCCAGCTCCTTCTTTCTATGACTCTCCACGGGCCGGACAAGCCAAAGCACCTCCGTATGGGTGCATTTGACTGAAGATGTCATTTCAGTTCATACCACTTTGATCTGACCTAAAAGGGTCTGCGCAATGAAAGCATGTCAATCAGGCCCACTTGTACAAATACATTTATTGTTAGTCTTATCCTATTTTATTTTAAACTAATCAATAAGTGTCTCAAACACCTCATTCATAACTTGGAAAATGAGGTCAGCTTTTCTAGACTGATCATAAAATGTGCCGCACCTTACCTAACATTTGTTGAACTGGCTTGAAATCTGTTTTATTTTGATATTTTAGATTGTCAAGCTGCTGGATGGAAAGCGTTCGCAGGCTGTGGGCATCCTGATATCCAGTCTGCACCTGGAGATGAAGGACATACAGCAAGGTGAACCACACTGTCCCAGTCCGCCAAACTTCTTCTTCTTTAACAAAAAAAGGCTGATTTAGGTTCCCAGCTGACAGGTAAATTTACTCTACTGTTAAGCAATAAATGGAGGATGACGTCTGATAAAATACAGATGGAGTTGTTTGTAGCCGTGAGGTGGCAAACTGCTAAAGAGGATAAATTCCTACCACTTGACGGCAAATAATTTGTAACGCGAGACAGTTTTTTTTTTGGATGTACTTGGGGCTTGAGTGGAACGTTTTGGTCATTTTTCTTGTGAGGACAGAGGGAATGAAAATACCTCGATTTCTCAGACAAGTAATGGCAACAGTGATAGGAAAGCAATCTTGCAGGTTTTCTGTATTTCAAGTTCTGCAGAAGGATTGAAAAATACAGACGTGTGGGTGTGTAAACACATAGAATGTGTGTTGGGAACATCATAGATGGGCCAGGAATTAGTCCTGTCCTGGGACTGTGGAGGAGAACGCCTGCCGCCTGTTAGTCTGAGCATGCGGCCAGCAGATCTGTTTATTATAGTCAGTGACGGTTTCCACAAGCCTAATGGGACTGACACCCCACTAATGATCTGAGCATGTACAAAACCACCTTCCACAGTTCGCAGACACTGGGCTACCACATAAAACCCATGCAAACACGAGCCGAAAAGCACTTCTACACCCGTGCAACCATCTTGTTTAGATTTTTGTTTAGCCTCTGTCTCTGTTCAAGTGTCACTTTGTGGAGGAGGTGGTTTGGTTAAAAAGGTCTGCTCCCACACAGCGTGAGGCAGCTTCCTTGCACCTTAACAGGAGGTGTATGTGAAATGGACAATTTGAATTTCACACTAAAGGACTGCGCCCTAAAAAGCACTTCGAAAGGTCAGCTTGCTTCCCCTTTGTTGCCAAATTAAAAGGACATGGTACATGTAATGTAATTACAGCTATGAGGGAGGGGAGGGGGAGGCGGCCATCATAGCTACTGGGGGGACCTCTAGGGCCACCATGGTTCAAGGGCAAGTGGCTCCCCACACACACAGAGGAGGGAAAAGTGGAAGGAGAGGGTGTGAGGCCGTTGGCGGGCGAGCTTTGATCTGCCGGTGTGGAGAGATATCCGGCTCCCCTCGGATCACAGTGCTCCTGTGCACACGGGGGCAGGCCCCCCACCCCCTCTGGTGTGTGATTGACGGCTGCATGGCTGAGGGACTGAATAATCCACTCTAATAAGATGTAGGAAGTGGACCTCCAGCGTTTTCACAGACGCAGAGACCACATTGATGGTTTTCCTGCTGCAGAGCAGCTGTGAACTTGAAGCAAAGTTGCTGAAAATGTTGCTGATATTAAAACACTCTTTTGATGGGACTGCAACGATTTTTTTCTCCTCAATTTAAAATTCTTGAGTTGCGTCCAAGACGTTCTTTGTCATTCTGACTGATTTAAGAGAGAAGAAATGGTGTTTAGACCTCCAAAAGTGAACAGCAGCCAGACAACCGTCAGCTGATGCAGGAGCAGTGGAGCCATCTTGACGGCCTCCTCCCACTCGATCACACAGCAATAAACCTGAGACGGCTCTCAGACACTGAACAGGAATACTTTTTTTTTTTTTTTTTTTGTCCAAATCTATCGTACCTTTCATGCAAACTTGTACTTGTTAGGAAAAGCAATTCTCTGCACCCACTCAGTTCACCTCCCTCTGCAATCATGGTTTGTTTTTCCTTTATTGTGTGAATGCTTAGTGAACATTCACACTAGTGATTCTCCTGCTACTTTCCATACATTTTTGGCATGTAAAAACTCAATCACACTTTCAGCAGTCTTGGTATCAAAAAATTCAGCTTGTTCAAGACATTACTGCTTGTATTTTTGGTATCATTAACTTGATAGTTTTTCAAATATGGAGCAAAATATTCCCCATAGGAAATAAATGAGTCTTAAAATTTCAAAATTTTAAGTAACAAATCTTTAAATATATTCATGGGCTATGTTTTAACCTTTTATAGTAATTTTCAAAAAAATTTGAGTTTACCTAATATTTTAGCAACATGGTAACGTTTTAGCTAATTTGTTATCTAATGTTTTTTAGGCTAATTTACAGTTTAGCTTCTATTTTAGCAACAGGTTAATGGTTTTGACTAGTTAAGTTTACAGAGGAATTTCAGGATATTTTAGAGTTTAGCTAGTATTTAAACAATGTGGTAGCTTGTTTAGCTAAATTGGCATCTGGGATTTTTTATGCTAGTTTTCAGTTTAGCTAGTATTTTAGCAATATGCTAACATTTTTGGATAATTTGTTATCAACTGAGGTTTTTATAGATAATTTAGAGTTTAGTTTATATTTTAGCAACAGGCTAACATTTTTGACTAATTTTGTTTACTTAGAATTTTTAGGTTATTTTAGAGTTTAGCTAGTATTTAAGCAATGCGCTAGCTTTTTTTGGCTAATTTGGCATCTACTAAGGTTTTTTGGGGCAACACTTAATTTTTGTAGCAAAATTTGCATGTATTAAGGATTTTTAAGCAATTTTATTACAAACTTTTCATGAAATTAGGTCAGTGTTCTTTTATAGTTTAAAGAAATTTCCAGTCCTTTAGCAAATCTAACATTTTGCAAATAACTTTTGCATTCTCAACAAATCCCTTCAGCAATCAAAGTAAATTGCGTCAACGTTTTCAGCAAAAAGCTTCAGCATCTTCAGCGACTACATTCAGCAAAAAGCATTCGCTCTAGCATTATCACGGGTAATGCAGCTTTTCTAGTTCTCAATTGTACTTCCTGTGAATGAGGAGGGCGTAGAGGATTGGCAATTCTAGAGTGGCGTCTGCAGCTGCGCTTCCACTTTCACCATATAAAACTACAGTGTCAAATATTTCAACAAGGTTTCTCGGATGTGATAAAAATCTACAAAAAGTGCTCTTTTTTTATGTATTTTTCTTGTCTTTCATAAACATTTTGTTTCCTCGAATGTATTCCTCTTAAACATTTCACAGATTTACAAGCTGTCATTGGTGTATTTCTTTATTTGAGGCCCGTTGACTGTATGTACTATAAAGATGTCATTCTGGGGCCAAGATTTTCCCCGTTTATGAGACCGACTGTGTTTTATGTCGTTTTTACCAGCTGTTCTCAATGTGGACAACTCTGTGGTGGATTTGGAGACCATTGAAGCTTTGTATGAAAATGTAAGTAAGTAGCTGAGTGGTTCATAAAAATAAAAGGGAAGTCCATGTTGCCTCCCTTAAAGAGTTTCCTTTATTTCTAAAGCAAAATTGGGTTTTTGCAGAGAGCCACCAGTGAGGAGATGGAAAGGATTTCGAGCCATTTTCAGACGTCTAAAGACGATGAAGCTAAACTGCTGGACAAACCAGAACAGTAAGATCATTTCTGGCAGATTTTTATGCAAAATTGTCTATAAAAATTATTAAAAACATTTATTTCTACAGCATTTTTGTTCAGCCAAAATATATTTTTTTCTTAATTTAATGTTTGATTAAAACAATTTAGTTTGTACTCCAAAAAAAGTGTTTTTGTATAAATGTTTAGTAAGCATTCACACTATAGTGATTCTCCTGCTCCTTTATGTTTTTCTAAACGTAAAAACAAAATTAAACTTTTAGCAATTTCAGCAATCTTGGTATTGAGGTCGTTCAGGACATTACTGCATGTATTTTTGACAGTCATAAACTTGATAGTTTTTGAAATATTCAGCAAAATATGTCTCATAGGAAATGAATGAAAAAGTCTCAAATTTTCAAAAATTTAAGTAGATTAGCAACAAGCCTTTAAATATATTCATGAGTTTGTTTTGAAATTTTCATCATAATTTAAAAACACTTTGAAATTTACCTAATATTTTAGCAACATGCTAAAATTTTGGGCTAATTTGTTTTCTACTGAGGTTTTTTAGGCTAATTTAAAGTTTGGTTTCTATTTTAGCAACATGCTAACGTTTTTAGATACTTTGTTTTCTGAGGAATTTTAGGGTATTTTAGAGTTTAGCTAGTATTTAAGCAACAAGCTAGCTTTTTTTTCTATAGGTATCTACTTAGGTTTTTTGGGCTAATTTGGAGCTTAAATATTTTTTTTGCAAAATTGGCATGTCTTGGGGATTTTTAAGTGATTTTACTACAATTTTTTCAGAAACTTCAGCGCTCTGTCATAGTTCTTTGGTGAAATTTCCAGTCTTTTATCAAATTCAACATATTGCTAAAAGCTTTTACATTTTCAACGACTACTTTCACCAAAAAGCATTCACACTAGCATTATTCCTGGTAATGCAACTTTCTAGTTTTTATAGTTTTGAATCACCTCTTTGCAAACGGATGCATTAGTGGTTGTTGCTGTGGGGCAAAGTTAACTAGTTCAAGTCAGCTAACGAGGTTTGGACCCAGCGGTGCCGCTCAGCCTGGCCTTCCTATGTCCATGTTTGACCAGAGCTGTCACTAGAGCTGCCTGAGTCATCTTTACTCAGTGTCTGCCTCCATCAGCGGGGGCTAATCACACAGGATGTTACCGCTCCACTCCCCTCCGACACGGCACTGTTTACATAAGTCGTCCCGCATCAGGCCAGAGCTACCTTTGATCAGTCTCCGTGCACCGCTCGCTGCTCTCCCTCCACCCGACCCCATGGACCTTTCAAACCCAGCCGAGCAGCACCGCTCATGACTATCAGCTGCCTGCCTCTCTGTGTAAAGCAACATTGACTCAGCCAGCCTCCGTGGGGAAGCTCGGCCTGCCAAAGCCCCGAAATAGTTCTTCCTGTTAGACGTTTTGTTTAATTCTGTCATAACACATCACACCCCATTCCTCCTCCGTCCAACCCTCCTCCTCCTCCTTTTTTTTGGTTTTCCAGGTTTCTCTATGAGCTCTCCCAGATTCCTAACTTTGCAAGCCGGGCCCATTGTATCATCTTCCAGTCGGTGTTCCTTGACACCATCTCCTCTTTACGTCGCAAGGTGGAGATCATCTCCAGCGTCTGCAAAGTAAGGTCATCAACAAGCACAGCTTAAAGCATCATAAAGCCCAAATACATGTCTTTCAACCCAAAAATCTTTTCTTTGGTAGGAGCTACTTGAGTGCAACGCCTTACAGGATGTAATGGGTTTGGTTCTGGCCTTTGGGAACTACATGAATGGAGGTAACCGGACCAGAGGTCAGGCTGACGGCTTTGGACTTGAGATCCTCCCTAAGCTAAAAGATGTCAAAAGCAGGGTAAAGGTTTCTAAAAAGCTTACCAAAGTACCGAGATTCTCTAACAAATATTAACATTTCTTCTTATCTTGTTTGTCTATTAAACCCCTCAGGACAATCGGATGAATCTGGTGGACTATGTGGTTCTATACTACCTGCGTAATTTTGACGAGGTAAATCAAATCAGTGAAATAAAAAACTTCATCATGTTTTTTTGGGATGTCCTGAGCAGATTTTTTTTTTTTTTTTTGATTCGTTGAATTTAGAGGATCTGCCGATAGATACCGTGTCCCGATCTGATACTTTTGTTACACATTTTAAAAATGAAGACATTTAATAAACAGATCCAGGTTTATTTCATTAGCATCATTTTATCATTTAACACTTAAACAGAGAACTTCTATGAAGTATTTTTAATAAACAAGTAAAAATAGTGTAACCATTAGCTAAAAACATTGATATACCAATGGCCAAAAAAGGATCTATTATTTAGTAATTGGAGGTGATAATTAGCCATGTGAGAAAGTTTAGTGAACATTTTTAATCAAATATGATTCACATCTTCATTTAAAGTTCTTAAAAATTAATGATGACTTTGTCGTAGCATGAATATGACAATGACTTTTCATGAATTCTGTCTTTTTTTTAAGATAATGTCATTCTTTTATTTTTTTACTTAAGACTTTCTAGTCTTGTCTGAATCTACTAATTCCAAAATCAAGAGCACTTGAAATGTCCCAGAAGTCGTTTATAAAAAACTACTGTGCATCGATGCTCACTACATAAGCGAATATAGACCACAATGCACTGCATTCGAGCAATTTTTTGGACATAGCCTTATTGAACATCTCGTTAGCTTGACTAAACTGTTTTTGTTAGCCCCCTGCTTGAACTATTGCCATATTCTGCTGCGCAATAAAATGTTTTGATCCTTTCATGACACGCAAACTTCTAGTGGATTATTAATCCGGAATAGTACGCTTAAAAGAGTAGATCATAATAAGAATTAATTAAATATCTGGTACTGATCGAGTCATCAACCATGTGACTGGGCCCAATTTTTTTGATCATGTGATCGGATCAGGACATCCCTAATTTTTTCAAGCACATTTATAAGCCGTTTTCTTGTTTGTTTTTTAGCATGCTGGTACAGAAAAGAGTATATTCCCTCTACCCGAGCCTCAAAACTTCTTTCAAGCTGCTCAGGTCAAGTTCGACGACCTCGCCAAAGACGCCAGAAAACTAAAGAGAGACCTAACCGGTAGGAGTGCAAAGAACTTTCTGCATCCATCAAGGCTCAGATATGTTGTTTTTTTGCTGATGTGGACGTATTTATTTCAGTGTTAATCAGTCAGGGTGATAGTATACATTACCATCCTTCACCAGAACAGTTTGAAAACGTAAATGTGTTTAGTATTGACTTAAGCCCCACCCCCTTCTGAGCGATTTGTCTATGCGTATTAGGGCCTCTGATGTCCTGCAGCTTTTCAGGCTCCAAAAATGTTATCTCTACTGCTTTGTCATCATAATCTAATACTATTAAGAAGTATAAAAATGTATTTTTTATATGTAGTTGCTTTAAAAATATTTGGAAAAATGAATTCTAAATGGTGGTCGTTTGGCATGTCCTCACAGCAGCCTCGCCTGGCAGCCAGTTAGTCTTGGCGAGGGCCATTCAGGGGTTAAAGGCGATGCCCCCCACTCCCCGGGTGTCTGTGGTTATTTAAATCAAGCAATAATACGGCATATGAAAGCAATTAGATATGCTCCACATCGCTGTTAAAAGCCTCTCTTCTCTGACCCGAGGGAAAAATACAAAGAGCCTGCTAAGGAGCCCAGACCCACCTCAAGCTGTCACTCATTTATTAGGAAAAATGGAAGACTTGAAGACAATAAATGTAACATAAGGGCCCTCGCATTTGATCTCTGCTGCGGCGCAGTCTGGCACAGTAGTCCTCGGGGGTATTAGCGTCAGAAGGCCGGCGCAGGTCCGGGCGTTAGGGGAGCTCCACCTATGACTCCGACCATTTTTATCCCCTCCATCCGCCAGGAATAAATATTTATGCCTGGCTATTATAAACCAGCCTAAAGAAGGCGACTGTTCTTAATTATAAAACTAACACAGATCGCCTCCACCCGCCGCATGAAAGCCGCCTGACACACTGAATCACACTTTGGTTTACACTAACGGCCTGCCCCTCACCTGATCCGGAGGTGGCGACTGCAGTGATCGGCGGCGTCTTGGCCCCACAGACTGGGGTCAAAGGTCAGGAGACATATAGTAAGAAGCAAAGAAACAAGGGTTTCCTAGTGTGCATCACGCCATGGAGCAGAAGATTTGATTCATAGTCGGCGGTGATGCTCCTGGATGGGCCGTCGTCCGCCTCGCTGCCCCCATCTTCACTGGGGACTGAAGAAACACGATCCTCTTTTGATGGGGCTTCCTGTTTGGGGAGAGGGTGATGACCTCTCTCTGGGCTCCACTCAAGGGAGAGGGATGAGGGAGAGGCCACGAGGACCTACTGTAGGTTTCAGCATCCAGACAAATATCTACACAACAAGTTCCATTTACTCTACCCGCTCAGACTAGTGATTACATTCAAAGATTCTACGTAATTGGACCTGACATTTGGGCAGGGATGCAACCGAATGAAATAGTATCGAATAAAAAGGAACAGTCAGAGCTCATTTGCTGCTCAGGGGAGTTTAGTGTTTCACAGAAGGCTTGGCCGGGGTTACGCATCCATCACTATGGCAAATCAGACAGTGTCCTGATTTTAAATGGCCTTTAATGTCAGGTTCAGTCAGGGCCCTTAGCCTGAGGTCTGTTTTACGACCGAGGCTCCACTCAAAGCCAGCACGCACGCAGGTTCTGTCTCCAAATGTGAGGACATTTTTTGTTGTTGCTAAAGACTTTAAAGGATTGATCGTGCAAGAAAAGGTCGCTTCTTAATCTTTAACTGGATATCTGTAAATATTTATACAGAAAAATGCCATTAATTTGAGCTGAAAGTCACTGAAACATTTAGCAGGTTGAGTAAAACTTGTGTGAGTGAATGTGTATCAGCTAAAGAATTACAATGCTCACATATTTAACTGCGTATTCTCATAGAATTTTCCAGCTCTTTGGCTGCTCTTGCTGAAAGGGTTTTTGATCACCTGTAGAGAAGCTGAAGGTTTTTGAATTATTAAGAACTATTGAGATGATTCACTTTGACTGCCTTAAATAAAAACACCTATTACTCTACTGGGCAATGCTTCATCGATGAGAAGAAACTAAAACTCACGTTAAGGCCCCTGATGACTTCTGTCTAGCCTGATGGCATCACTCATGTTACTTCCCTTTGAGTACAGGTTTCCAAAAAAATAAAAAAATATATTGTCACTTTAAGACAATGTCTCAAAGTGGAGCTTTGAGTTTGATTCTTTGCAGCTGCTTTGTTTTTGTGGGCTTCCTCTTTGCGGCCTTCGCAGTCTGGACCACATTTGGAAGCGCGCCGCCTTTAAATTGTAGACTTGCTGTTTTGAACACTTTTTTTTTAATGGGTCCTTTTGAGTTGGGGGATTTCTGGTAATGATTTTTTTTTTCCAAACAGAATATCATGGATAACACATTTAAGACTTTAAAATCCAAGTCTCCATAGCTGTAAATAGTCTCAGGTTTTGATGGTTGCGTGTTGTGTCTCCTCTCAATTTTATCAAGACATCTCATAAATTAAGAGGCTGTAATGACCAGATTTCCAGCATCGCAGGTGGAATGGCAACACATGCAAACGCACGAGTGCCAAACTCCCATCTGAGAGCGAGACCGCGGCCAGACCTGTTAATGCTCTTGTTCTTTTTCGCAGAAGTATTTAGCTATGCAGTCATAAGCAAGTGGAGGTATTTATAGCGGCCATTAATGACTTACAGGTTGCTGGATTGTGCCAGAGTTCTTTCAGCAGGCGCCTGTGTGTATAGAAAGCCAGGCTTACAGTGGAGAGGAAATGGGGAAGAGGTTCGGCTGGAACTCGCTCAGTCACGTCTGTTTCCTCTGAGTTTGTGTGAGTTGGATCATTTGGCACGACAATGAAAAACTATCCACAAACCGCAAACACATCTGCCTCACTCGAACACTCAGAGAGCGCTAAGGATGAAACGCGATGCCGTCGAGCGCTGTTGTGTAAAGTTAGTTTAATCTGAAATTTGAAAATGACATACAAATAAAGTAGATTTATTACTATTTCATAATGAAACTTTCTTTTATTATTTAAATTATAAATATCTGATTATCTGGCCTAACTTATAATTAAGCTATCTTTTAACTACTGCATTAAACTTTTAATCCCAAAAGCTTTGAAACATAAATCATTACTGTGATGACAAACCAGTTGTAGATTAAAAAATACATAAATAAACGTGTTATTTTGGAAGTTTATTTACCAGAGCTGCACATGGATGCAATCTTACTTTTATGCAACTAAAACACAGAAAACATTCAAAAAATAATGACAAATAAAGTTTTTTGTGCTTGTTTTGAGCTTCATGATGTGATGAGACGATTGTTAATGCACACCTGCAGTAGAAAGGAAACTGTGGATAGAAAAAAGTAGATAGAATACCTTAATGCAGCCGTGAGACCACAAACCTCATCAAGGATGAATAAAAAAGTTTCCTGGAATTTCCAAAATCAGGAAACAAACAAAGTGAATCAACAACATACTAGATCTTCAGCAAAAATAACCAGATGTGATGGCTGTGCATGAGGAAGAAATTGAGCGTGGACTTCAGCTCTGTGGTGAAGTTGTTGCATCAGGGCGGCAAGGAAAAAAAACCTGAGCTCAGTGTTTGATGCAAATTTTACTGTTTTTTTGGTGCCATTCAGTAAACTGAATTAAAACTGATTAAGTTAAGGCAGATGTTTCTGCATGATTTTTGCATGTTAAAAATAAGAAAATCAAGATGGAGGGAAAAATAATTTTGAGAAGAATTTAATACAAGAAATGAATGTTGTGAGATTTATAATATCATGATTATTTGCAGTTGTATCAAAGAGGGATCTCTCAGCCTTCCCCGATAATGTACATTCTAAAACGACTATTTTTTAAGGTCCGCAATCCTGGTGAGAACTCGAAAAGCATTTTTTCCATTAAGTCTCTCCCTTTCAATGTTGCCCTAATGATTAAAAAATACAAGGATTGTTTAAAAAATATAAGTGTATCTTGTTACATACCTCATAGGGCCAATATTAAATGACATTTTTGACTGTTTTGCTATACTGGAATCATCTTCAAATGTGTTATAACATATATATATAGCATTACCAGCGATAATGCAAGTGTGAATGCTGTAAGCTAAATTTGCTGCTTAAGATGCTAGAGCTAATAGCTGAAAATGCTTGAACTGATAGCTGAAAGCTTGCTAAAATATTAGCTAAATGTCAATTTTGCCAAAAAACTGGAAGAATGTCTAATTTTGCCAAAACAACTAGCATAATGCTAACATATTAGCTAAACTTCACATTTTCCTGAAGAAGTTGGAAACTGTCTATTTTGCAAAACAACTAGCAAAATGCTAACATATTAGCTAAACTTAAAATTTGCCTAAAGAACTTAATAATAATAATAATGGATTGGATCTGCGCTTTTCCAGACGCTCAAAGCGCTTACATTGTGTAACCATTATTCATTCACACCTCATTCATACTTGGTGATGGTAAGCTACTATTGTAACCACAGCTGCCCTGGGGCAGGCTGACAGAGGCGTGGCTGCCTACGGCTCCTCTGACCATCACTGGAACATTCATACGCATTCACACACCAGTGGAGCCACACTGGAGGCAGGGAGGGTTAAGTGCCTTGCCCAAGGACACAACGACACCTGGCTGGTGGGAGCCGGAATCGAACCGCTTATCCTTCGATAATTGGGCCTTTGGAAAATGCAGGTTTTTTTCCCCAAAAATACTACCATAATGCTAACATATTAGCTAAACTCCAGATTGGCCTAAAGAACTTGAAAAATTTGTAATTTTGCCAGAATAGCCATCATAATGCTAAAATATTAGCAAAAGTAAAAAAATTACTCTGGAAAAATTAATTAAATTAGAAAAAAACAGCTATCATGTCAAATAAAAGCTAAATACCAAATTATCCTAAAAAAAACCTCATAATTGCTGAACATTTTAAAATTTGAATGGTGAATGCGGAAGTTCATAAATTTCAAAAAAATGTATCATTAATTTCCTATGAGGCATATTTTGCTTAATATTTCAAAAACTGTACCGTTTATGAATACTAAAAGTACAAGCAGTAATGTTTTGATACTAAGACTCAATTATTAAACAGTTTGACCTGATTTGATATATTCTCTCATTCTCTGTTTTATGCCTTTTTTTGTTGAATTTGTATTTTATCTGATAGATTCTTAGTCTGTGTTTTGTATTTATGTACGTAATTTCTTTACACTTGTAAGGTTGCCAGAAGAATGTTGAGGAGGTGTGCTCCAAGTCACCAGAGGAACACCTGCAGCCCTTCAAGGACAAGATGGAGGCATTTGTATCTGCAGGTATGTCAAGTCTTTTATTTGTTCATAAAAGAGAAATTATTCTTGTTTTTTAGCTTTCACTGTTTTTTTATTGATCGCCATGTAAGCTATAACATTATTTAGCATTTTCTCATGAATAACTTTATATTAATTGGTTTATTTTGATTTTAAAAACTGGAAAAAAGTTAGAAAAAAGCTCTGAGACATGAAATGAGTGACAGTCTTTTCCCATTGAAAGCAGTGATGAATGTTCGCCTTCAGTCCTGCTCATAAGCTGGCCTGTCTCGTGTGACACTGTTAAGGCAATTCTCAGTCTCTTCAAAGATAGAACATGGAGAGGGTTTATGGCTGAGGAGATAGTCATGAAACCAAAAGTAGAGAGCAGGAAAGGCCCCCGTTTTCACCCAAACACACAGCGTGAGACTTTTAAAACCGGCGACTTATAATAATGTTTTTTTTTTTGCTATGTCAGACACAGAGCTGCCTGCTGGAGAATGGGTCTCAGCGGGCAGGCGTGTGTTTTTGTTCTTGCTGAGAAGAGGGCGTCTTACAGGACAGGGGTCTTACAGGCCTGTAGAAGGGATCACATTGCCTCTAACACGGTTCTCATGTACTCTCGGCTTCCATAAAGCCGGCAGGACATCTCTGGCTTTGGCCTTGTAAAGCCTGGCTGGCCTCAGTGGATCAGTCCTGGGACCACCAGGACAGGAGCAGCAAATACTGACCTGTTGGCGTCGGGTCCCCAATCCCTCTAAAAACTCTTTCCGCTCTCTTTTTTTTTTTTTTGCAAACTGTTTTAGACTCATTCCTGCAATTACAAATGCACCTTTTTATTCTTGCATTTGATTTGATTTGAAATTGTTTATTTTAAGCAATCAAACAAGAATGCATGTGAAATACAATCAACAGAGGTAAGATAACTTCCAATTATAGAGAGGGAGCGGAAGAAAGCGAATTTATAAAATCCCACCCGGCTCGACCTTACAGCCAAAAATATTAGCATGTTGCTAAATAAAAGCTAAACTCTAAATTAGCCTAAAAACACCAGTAGATAACAAATTAGACAAAATTTATAGCATGTTGCTAAAATAAAAGCTAATTTTAATTACTATTTTATTTTGTTCAGACAGCCACCAAGGAGAGATATAAGAGCCCTACCACAGACCAATAAGGGGCGTAACATAAATTGGGGTCTCGTCCGGGATCGGCTAATCATTCATTCTCATTCAAGCATTCGTTAGAGCGGCTAGCGCTCCGTGTTTGTGTGGCTTAATGAATTGATTTATTTCAGCTGACTTTTTGTGACCTAATGTTAGATAACATTAGCTTTATATAAAAAACACAAAAAAAGAAAACTATTTTGAAATGTTTGCCTATAAATTCAGGTCTATTGTGAAAAAAGCAGCTGCAGAAACAAACATTTTGTGATTGTCAATTTGAAGCAAACCAGCATTTTTACAGCACCGGAATGCTTCATTTCTAGCAAAAATATTTCTAAAAAGATTTTAATTGCTACCAAACTTCCCGTAAGCTTTTATTTTGTGAGAAGTGGATTAAAAAAAAGCTTCAAAGAGCAGCTGAGGCTGTTAAACCATGACTCATCTCTGAGTAAGTACGTTTTTTTCACTCAGGTAAATGCCCCAGTATTTTATGTACAGATGCACGTGTGGCACACATGATTTTTTTTTTTTTAATGAAAGGAAGAGTGCAAATGATTTTTATTTTATTTAAATATTATAATATTGGGCAGAAAATGAAGGAAGTTTGTAAATGTAAGCACCTCTTTTTATTTCCTTGCATGACCTTGTATGTCCATCCTCTTACAACTATTTCTCTTGTGTTTTTTTATGTTTTTTAAAGCACAATTTCTTTTTTTCTCAAAAATGTCCTACTGGAAATTTTGGAAACATCTGATGATGCCGACATATTTTTTTGAGTTCGATATGTGCCGTGACTAATTATATAAAAAAAATGTTCTTTTAGTCCCATCTTGCGTCTCACCTCTCTTCATGGAAAAATGTGTGTATCGACACTTTCTTTGTTGTTGGTGAGTCAGAACAAGCACCCAAACTTATGGAGATGACTGTGAATTACCTAAACAGAGTAGAATGTGCAGATAATAACTGCACAAAGGTTTTTTTTTTCTTTTTTTTTTTTAAAGTCCTTTGAGGAACATCTGCGTCTAAACACATGAATACGGATGTTTTATGGAAATCTCCAGCATCCCTTCTCCGCTGCTCCTCATCTCTTTGTTATCTGGCTGCTGGTTAAAGCAGCCGTTTGGAGGCGAGTGTCAGAGTTTTAAAGCCCTAATTTATTGTCCGTCTCAGCATGCAGGTCTCATAACTTTCTAGTTAGCAACTAGTGGTTTCATGTTTACACAAGAGAAACTTCACACGTTCCCTCTCTTTCTGCGAGCCTCTCGGCGGCGGTGCCACCTCTGCACAGTCGCAACATAAGGGGTACCTCAGGCGCCAGCCTGACCCCCACTGAGACTAACACCATTGGTCACGGCCGCTCTCCTCTCCCCCCCTCCTCTCGCTCTCTTTTTTTTCCTTCATTAGGTTTGCCCAAAATACATGTAAAAAAGGAGGAAAAGTAAAAAAGGGGGTTGTTGATTGCGAACGTT